>NC_051044.1:10377674-10685293 GCF_904848185.1 Acanthopagrus latus | reverse complement strand
GATAGACAAACAAAGACAACGCAGCACATGAAATAGGCACAGCGAAAGTGTCTTAAAATGTTACAAATCTACATCTATCTATAATCCTTTAAAGGATCAGTGTGTAGGATTTAGTGGCATCTCTCTCTACAGCCAGTGTCTGGTTTGTGTGTTCTGGGTTACATGTGGGCACAACATGGCGGATCCTGCACCTTATGAAAAGTCTCATCCTGAGGTAACAACTCATACTTTCAGGTGATTGTAGACCGCTGTGAACATTATTATGAATATCAGATTCTATTTCTGGCGTGTAGATCCTCCTGAATCCCGTACACTGGACCTTTAACGGTGGTGTGACTCATCAACAGGAAGCAGAGGAGCTGATGGAAACTAACTTTCCAACCAGGCGGAGACTTTTTCTTTTTTACCCTCCAGACATTTTTTCCCCTCTGCTGACACTCAAAACCTTGAAAGACCTAATAATTGACTGTACTCCCCTAATTTTGTAGCGTAGAGTCCATTTTCAACTCATACGTGTTTCTTCTTCTTTTTCTTTTTTTTTTGCTGATGCTTATTATGTTGCGGCCTGAAGCCCCTCCTGGCCAAACCTGATATCTTTCAGAGAGCTCTTTTCTCTGATGCTCTGATGCACTTGGCAGGGCCTCTCTCTCTCTCCCTCTGCCTCTCTCTGCCTCTCTCTGTTAATGCCCCTACTGTCATAGCATCTACAAGTTCCAAAACACATTAGACATTTAATAGCCATGCTCAGGTTGCATTGATCTTATCAATACAGCCCAGAAAGATTCACATCTCTGCTAGCTGCTGCTGCTGCTGCTGCTGGTGAATAATTCCATGTCACACGAGTGAAGTGGCCTTGTTGTTGTTGTTGTTGCATATTATTTCTCTATTTACACATAAACTCGCCCCGAGCAAAACTATGTCATAGATATATTTGCACGAGCATCACACCTGTGGTCTGACAACTACATCCGCGATTGATCCGAGAAAGAAAAAAAGAAAAAGGCTCCGTATTCAATTGTGGTACATTTTTAAAAAGATGCCCCTCAAATTCGTGTGACCTGTGCCTGCAAACTGGAATACATTATCTTTGATTAAGTTTTTTTTTTTCCCCCCCCTTTCCTTCATGTTCCTCAATGATGCATGCAATATTAGCCATCATCAAACTGCCATCGAGTGTGATGTTGTGAATATGTAACAGATGATGAATGTATAATCAGCCAGGGGGATGTTATGCGTAACGGCAATGTATCGGCAGAGAGAGTGAGAGACAGAGAGAGACAGAGAGAGAGAGAGAAAGAGAGAGAGACAGAGGGAGAGAGAGAGAGAGAGAGACAGAGAGAGAGACAGAGAAAGAGAGAGAGAGAGAGAGAGAGAGACAGAGAAAGAGAGAGAGAGAGAGAGAGAGAGAGAGAGAGAGAGAGAGAGAGAGCTATATGCAGCTCAGTCAAACTCCCAGGTATTATCTCATTTGTTATTTTTCTCCGGAATACGAGACGCGGATCCGCCTGAACGAGGGGTCAGTCCGTTTGTAATGAGGGTTGTGGCACCCTAAGGATCCGCCGGCTGCATTCATATTCAAATTCATACTCTTAATTTCTTTTGTTAGCAACATTTGAATGTAAGAATTTCCTCGCGGGGGCCCTTTCTCCTCAGTTGTTGAGGTTAATTATCGCGTGTTAATCCCACCCCGATTGTCATGTTAAGTTGGGTGTTTTCTTCCCTTTCTTTACTTTTACTCGCTGAGGTATTAAGTGCTCCTGGCAGGTGCTCACTCTCCGAGCCTGTGTGAATGAAATATGAGCTGCGATGTCAACTGAACTTGTCACAGACAAGCTGGGATGAATTAATGATAAGAGAGCAGAGGTGTGTTTTAATGTGCCCCCCCCCCTGCACCCCCTTTCTCTGATGGAGGGTCTCGGCAAATGTATTATCGCATACTGTACACCTGCTGTTTCTTTGTATAAACACGGAAGGGAGAGCGAAAAAAGGTGGATTAGAGATAAAGCGATGCGTTTTAAAAGAGACAATCCCGGCCTCCTAATTTCTGAAGTCTGGAAAAATGAAGAGTGCTGCGCGTCACCTGGACTCTTATCAAGTGACTTTTTTTTTCTGAAATATTGCAATTAAATGTGTTTAGACCCCCCCCCAATACGGACTTTAAATTTGTCTTACCTTCTCCCTTAAAGGACTTTCTGCTCTTTGAGGCTTTGCTCTATACTTTTCATTCAGATGAAGAAAAACCCATTTCTCCTTTGAAAGACCTTCATTTCCAGTCATTTTTTAAAGGGATTAGAGCGTCTGCTGGAAAAAATAAAAAATGATGGAATGTCTGTCGCTTTTCACCACAGTTCAACAGGCCCGGTGATAGAAAACGGGACTTGTATTAGTTATTCCAATGTTGATTCAGCCATAGATGATTTTGAATGATCAATGCTCTCCAGCAGAACAAAAACATCACCTGCTCGTTTTTGATGGCCTCTCGAAGTCCTCAGGGAAAGAAAGGAAGGAGAAAAAAAAAAAAGAAATCAGGCGGTTCTTTAAACTGCTTCCCCCTTTTTTGTGCACTTTATTTTTTTCTGTGATTATTTATTTTCAAATTGTCCCTTCGGCTAATGTTCCATTTGGCATTTCACACCTCCCTCTCCCATAAATGAACCATCACGGCCATAAATCACTGGACAAACAGAGACTTGTGCAAACCCTGAAAGGTTCGGAGATTTATGTAACACATTCATGTTTTCCACTTCCTCATTTTAGTACTCCACTGGTAAAGCCTAGCTAATAAAAGGTCCTATTAATATTTCCTGTTGCTTAGCAACGGCAGGCAGCAAGTAATAGCATTCTGTGGAAAAATAGATGACCGATAAGGAAAAATTCAATTCTTTTCTCATCTCCTGGGAGAAAGTGCCTTATTTCTCTGGCAATGTGATATGAAACTGTAGTTGTATATTAAGAAATATCTTAAAAGAAATATAGGTTATTTTCCCAATTTCGTCATTTTGGGAGGATTTTTATTGCAGTCTTGGGATGGCAGCTCATCTGTTTCTCTCCACCCTGATAAAGTCAATTATCGGGTTAAGCCAATCAGAGGGATAAGGGGGCCGACTTAATTTCTTTCTTTTTAATCAGAAAATTCTAAAGAGATGGTGTTGAATAACACACACGGCACTTTGAAAAGGATCAGTTCTGTGAGACAAATTGCGTTTCGTCTGTACCGCAGGTGTAACTCAAAACCTGTTTTTTTGGGACGGACACATGCCGACTTCTACAGTACAGGGTGCTATAATGCAAACATCTCCTCTAATAACGCTGCTTATCGGTGTGATCGCAGCTAATGGAAGAGGATCTCAGCAGTGGCAAGTTTCAATTTAGATAATTCATCACATCGCATTTCAAAAAATAACTGAGCAAAAAAAAAAAAAAAAAAAAAGGCGGGTTATCACACACACACGTGTTGTTGCCATCGCCCTCCTCCACGCTGTCGATGCGATCAACAGCGGCATTCAAGGCAAAGAGCAGAAGCCCCTGAAAGAAACAGAGGCAGATCGAGGCAGCTGCAGCAGATAGCCGGTGTTATGAAGCAGATGCATAGATAAGGGATTTCATATTACACTTAGCCACGGGCCCCTGCTGAGATTTATCATGCCATGAAATCGTGTCCATATTGCACTGTGCCCTATCTCAACCATCCATCAGCCCATTGTCGCTTTCACCACCAGGAATATTCAGCCCTGGTGGTGGTGGTGGTGGTGGTGGCAGAGAGCCGTCCCACGTCATCTCACTCAGGGACGTCTCCCCTGCTGTGCCACCAGCCACCAGTTCAGCACAACACTGCCAGTCTGTCCGCTAATGTGAGCGAGAGTGGCTCGAGTCCGGGTGATTAAAAACACTTTGTGCATTCATGGAGCACAGTTCATCGTGGGCTGTTTTTTTTTTTTTTTTTTTTTATTTTTTACTGTAATCCAGGGGCAAGAGGCGCAAAGCTAAAGGCAGAAATCATTGGTAGCTTTTATCCCCGGTGGTGGCTACTGGGGATAAAATGTCCGTACACGTGACGAGGTGATTTTCACAGTTTGTATTTGATATCAAAGCTGATACCAAGGAGGACGCCAAAAAAAAGCTTATTGTTTTCTATGTGGGAATATTGGTGACTTGTTTTTTCTTATAAAAAAAAGAAAAAGTGAGCATTTCACTGAATATGTGGGGACGATGTCGATAACAATATTAGGGCATAAAAAGATTCAGATAACATATCAGTGAATATACGTTCACCTTTTTTTGCAGTGACCCCTCAACTGTGGTTATCAAACACTTGTGACAGAGATATGTAACAGAGGCATAATCTGCTGTTCAACAATAAACTTTATTGACAAAAATGATGCCAGTGCATGAAAACAGTGAACCTGTGATAAATTATACAGAAATGATAGTTACTGGAAACATCTTTTCTCATTATAATCTATATAAAAACAAGATTTAACAGTGGTGCATTTGCCTTGATGGATATATCTGAATAGGCAAATATCAGTCATAATGTCATAATATCGGCAAGTTGATGAATCGGCTTGGCTTCAGTCTTTTACAAGAACTATTTCTGAGCTGTTTTTGTTGCAAACCAAAAAGTTCACTTGTCGATAAACCCTACTTTTAAATCTTGCTGTAGGAAACAACATTTGGATGTGTGGGGCAATTAAATCTACATGTCAACCTGCTCAAAAACTGTCCACTTTTTTATGAAATGGGCTTTTTGGGTGAAAATCAGGAAAAACGATAAGCCTCAAACACACTCTGCTCTGCGATCACGTGCTCCACGACATTAAAACTTAGCTCATTTGTTTGGTAGTCCATCATCTGGAACATTTGCTATAGATCGAAAGCTGGGGAGAGAGATAAAGCTGTCAGAGAAATGCGGGTACAATCTCTGATAATCACATGTAGATCACCCCGCCACGACCTCCACACAATACTGTACGCACATACTCTTCATATGTGCGCTCTTTCTTATTTTTGTCTTCATTATTTCTGCATCTACATTCATTGTTTTGTTGTGCATCTGTGGGCACGCCCACACACACACACTCACACACACGCACACACGCACGCACACACACAGTGTGTTTGACACAGCAGTCAGGGGTCTCATTAGTGGGAGCAGAGGAGCCTCGCCTTCTGCTGTCAAGAGTGTGTGTCCCTACCGCTCCTCACAACCGTCTCCTGCATGTCATGTCAGGCGAGGCTCTGATTCTCTGACGCCGTGCTTTGTGAGGTGAGCGCGGAGACACACCCGGGCTGAGAGGAGGGGGGGCGAGAGGGAGACACACGGAGAGAGAGTCAGAATGACTGAGGAACAAGAGAGAGATCCGGGGTGGTGGGGAGGTTGGAGAGGAAGAGCGAGAGAGAGAGAGAGAGAGAGAGAGAGAGAGAGGGGAAATAAAGGCAAAGGAGGTTCTGACATTAGCGGTAATGAGGAACATGGAGGATGTTGCCGAGGGGGACATCATGACATTACAATCTGCAAATCAACCACTGCCTTGTTGCTGCCACAGAGTCACTCTGAGAGGCGTTCGGGGTGGTACAGTACTTTTCAAACCAACAATCAGTCGCAACCAGGAACATCAGCCCCTTTGTGCGATCGCTTCCAGCTATACTTTTAAGATTGAATAACTGTAATGATGATAACCGTGCGCGTATTTCCCTGCGCAAAACACAACATATGATACCAATCAGAGGGGTTGCAGAGAAGATCCTCAAAAGTTTACCTTTTTTGTTTGTACTTTGTTATAACTTCTGATTTTTGTGTGTTTTTATCCTCACGGCACAACTTACGAGTCATTCCTGCTCTTTTTTTTTTTCATAAAAATATCAAATGTGTTGGCAACGCTCTCTGTTTGGCTCAGAGAGATAACGTGGCAGAGTCCATTTCAACAGTGTGGCTACTTAAGGCGCACTTGGAATAAACTGCTTCTCCTCTCCTTTTTGAAGTTTCTTGTAATTATTTCCTTATGCTGCTGGTTTGTGAGGTATTGCTGTTTTGCTGCCAGATTAATTACTTGATCACAGTTCAGCGCGGAAGGTGCAAGAGCAGGCATTTTTATACTTCTGCTTTTGACTAGCATGTAATTGGAGCGATTGAAAGTGACCTTTCGGTGTCTTGTTTTGGCAACACAGAGCGACTGCCAAGCTTTTTTTTTTTTTTTTTTTTAATAAAACAAGGTTTTAATAGCGTGTTGCTAAATACAGTTGGCTGGTATATACACCTGGATCACAGCATCGTATTACATCCAAATCAAAGACTCCTTGTCTTGTGAATAATCTCGACCGCCTTTTTTTTGAAACACAAGTGCGTTAACGCTTCAACAAATTTCTTAAACGCCTCGCGTTCCTTCTTCCCGAACATCCCGGCATCTGCAGCCCATCATATCCGCCTTACTTAGCATCTGTCTGATGTCACAAGACGGCAGAAGCAGCGTTTTTTTTTTTTTGCCTTTGCTTTCATACTTAAGCAGCGTATGATTCATAAATCCACTCTCTTATTAATTCTCCTCAGCTTGTGTAAATGACCCTCCTGGGTGTATATAAGCTTGATAAACCGAAGACACGGATGAAGAGAGAGAGGAGAGAGGGGGAGAGAGAGAGAGGGAGAGAGGGGGAGGGAGGGGGAGGAGGCTTGAAGGCTCGAAGGCTCTTTGAGGAACAGAGTTGTTAGCGCTTTGCCCTCGGGGCGAATGAGAAGTAGCTTTGAGGGGCTGTGAGGCCCGGGGTTGGCTCCCCCACCTAAAGGCGTGTTTACCGCCGTGTTGCGCGGTGGCTGTGCTTTTGAAGGATCAGTCTTGAACGCGCCTCTAATTAAAGCTGTCATGGCTGGGTGCCTGCAGGGATAATGTTCTATTATTATAGTCATTTGTTTCAATTAAACGCTGGGTGATTTTACAATAGCAGCCGTGAACCTGTGTGAGTGAGCCATCACTCTAAACAAGATGGCTCCAGTCAAGCGGGGGGTGGTGGTGGTGGTGGGGTGGGGTGGGTGGGGAGAGGAAAGTCTCAGGACGCACAGAGGCATTGATCACTGTATATTCAAGCAGGGTGGGACGGGGTGAGAGAGGGTCTGTCGGTCTGATGGCGCTGATTAGAGCAGTTCAGCAGGCGATGTTTCTGGATTCGAGATTAATATAATTAGCATTTTACAACCTGGATTGCGCCGCCAAGTGATATTTGTAATCCCTTTACCGAAAATTGTATAAAAGGATGATTACATAATAAATCATGAAAATTAACCGGAGGCCGTCTCGTGATGGGAACATGTTCCCGTTCCGACCCATGACTCCTCCAGTCGTTACTACATTATTGGCTGGGCACTCAGCAGTAATGGGTTGGACCAAGCCCGACTACATGACTGTAAAGTTTCCTGGCTGCATCGTGCACTTCGGGCCCTCTCCAACCTTGAGATCTCAACAATAGAGAGGAATCGGAAACCAAAGCGCAGTTCTAGGGGGTCTTAACCCCCCACATATTGGTGATTCTAGGACAGACAATTACAAAATAATTTGTATGAATATTATTGCTCTCCATTTCTCTGTCTGTCGCTAACTCAATGAGGAGGACGAGTAACAACAGTAGAGAAAACTGGTACCTAAAAAAGGGGAAAAAATGTTAAATCTTGGGAGAAATCAAGGGAGGAAATCTCTGGGGAAATCGGGAAGTTTGGCAAGCATGCCCTCACCTGGGCCCTCACCACACCCATCGTCAAACCTGGCCTTTATTTTCATCTAAACTACGCATCTGTCCTCTTTTATGAATGCATTTTGCACGGTTGTGATGCTATCAGGCAAAAGAGACAAAAAAACTGCCAAGTAATATAAACACAAAGTACTCAAAACTGCTTCTGTGGTAGTTCCTGATACAACAACTGTCTCCAGGACCATAATAATACACACATACATGGACTCACAGCTGATAAAAACTATTTCTCAGCATCTCACAGCCTGAGGAAAGAAGTTGTTCTGTAGTCTGGTTGTTGAGCAGTGGATACTTCTGTATCAATGGACTGTGGCTGGGATGGTTGCTGTCTTTTAGCATCCATTGGGCTCTGTGCAAACATCACACTTCACCCATATCGCTGATGCTCGAGAGGCCAGCACTGATGATGTTCTGGGTGGTTTCAATGACGAACCATCACCAGTTTGTGATGTTTTCAGTCTAGATGTTTTCCATCGATCCTCTGCAGAAGTTTGCAAAAACCTCCCTTCAGAAATAAAGCTGTTTCTGGGCTCTTTGTGGGGCAAAATAATCTATCATTAGCAAAGACATTTCATTTGCATTTGCATTTTGAAGTGAATTGACTCAGCTCTGTAGAAGGCACTTAATTAAAAGGCTTCATGGGGAAATATTTGGATGGCTATTTTCTTTTTTCGATGGTGATAATAAGTTGAAACGTGACCGCAACATTCGACGATTCTTCGGCATCGAGTGTATTATGATGCCAGGCCTATAAAAAACCTTGCGCGGCGATTGCCCCACCGATTTAAATGACAAAACAGATGCCGCTCCGCTATAATCATCATAAGGACAGAGCAAGGTTGGCTGTTTTACTCTCTCCTCAGTCTCCTTGCAGCCGTAGAGGGCTCTCTCCTCTCCCCTTCTCTCATCTCTGTGCTGGTGGTCAAATCCCCTTAGCTAAATCAAATGGTGCAGGCAATTGGAGCGGCCGTGAAACCATTTCAAAGGTAAGGTCAGCAGGAGCAGGGGAACAATGGCTTTGTGATATTCCATCTCGCACACAATGTGCTACACATAATTGGAAAGCCTTTGTTATTTGACTCCCATTTGACTATGATGTACAAGATGTGAATACAAACACGACAGGCGTAACGATGGCAGAGGAGCACGTTCACACCGAGTTTCCTGGCTTTACATCACAGTTTAAAGTCCGGCCCGGCTGCTCATCTCCGAAAAAAAAAAAAAAGAAAAAAGCAATATCTAACCGTCCCCCCACCCCCTCGGTAACTTTTGTAGACGGGCTTAGGTCGTGTGGTCTTTCCAGTGTGTTTTTCTCTCTCTCTCGCTGTGTTCCCTCTCTGTCCTCGTTCCTCTTTTCCTTCCCTCTTACTTTGCCTCCTGTGTATATGAGGGACTCTGATCCCCCGGGGGCCTTACAAACAAACAGCTAAATTGCTGGAGGTTAAGCACGGCTACGACAATGCCCAAGAGAACTCGGAATCCAACTTCATAAATAATCTAAATATATAAATTTAGGCCACTGCAGCGCTGGAGTTGGTAGTTACTGGTTTACCACAAAATGCAGCAGAAGCACCAGGACGGCGGCGCTGCGTCAGAAAGATGCTACGACAAAACCTCCGACCATCCATCAGCGCTTGCCTTCGTGTTGTGTGTTATGTTATTATAGGACTGTCATCTCTGTCAGGAGTCCACGACCAGTCAGTGTGTGTTACATGCTAAAAAGGCAGAGAGCAGTGACCAATCCAATCCTGTTACTCACCGCCACCCCTCCCTCTTGTGGCCAGCTATTCGGATGACACCATTAAGAATTAGCATACAGTACCTATGGCAACCGGCAACCTTTTGTCAGATTCTTTCATAATATTTGTACAGCCGTCTGCCACCCGCTTTATTTAGCTCGGGCTTGATGGCGCTATGTGATAACTTCTTGCTCTTTTTTTTCCCCCCGTCTGACACAGGTGAAGGCAGCAAACTAAGAGCTCTCAGAGACGCCTGAAAGAAACGACACAGGAGTGACTGTTAGGAGTAGATTATCACAGTGGGAGGGTTTTCCGTAATGAGCACGAGTAGTTTCCGTTGTGTTACCGCCGCACGTAGCTGCTTTTAGCACTCACACTTTCATACTTACGCAAGAAGCGCACAAGATATTTTTTGCATTTTCTGCTTCGTCAGTCAGCACAGAACACTCAGCTCTCATGAAAATTTGAGTTAATGGCTCGAAAAACGGCGAGTGATTATAAATAATGGCAGACGTAATGTGCGCCTGATTCAAAACAAGATCAAGAAATACAGTATATATATATATTTTTTTAATTTGTGCCTGAAAGGAATGTCACTTAAGGAATGCTTAAGGTCTGTTCATGTTTAGAAACAAAAAAAAAAAACAATCGATTAGGCTCTGGAAATGCTCATGTTTTGAACTTAAAACACCTGTTTTATTTACCACAAACACAGCTGGGAGTTATTTTACTTCGTGCTTAAAAGAACCGTGATCCGATTCACATTTATAGTCAAACATTTGCAGACAAAACATGCTCAGATAGGTTCCACCATCTTTACCTCCACGAGAATGAATTGAATTGTATTATTGTCCCAATTTTTACAAAAAAGAAAACAAAACAATCTCTCGAGTTAATCCCATCAGATCGGAGCTGTAATGTGGATTCGTGTACGACTGTGAAGCCTCGGTGACCCGACTCGCAGCACTCGTGCAGCCACGCTGCCTTTCTCCCGGGTGAGCTCTTTTGCTCTGCATGTCTCCTTCTTGTTTATATTAAACATGGCGAGGTTCAGATTAAAGGGGTGACAATTTTGCCTGGAGGCTGTTGCCATGGCAACGCGTCTGCTATGGCTATGATAGCCCATTCATGTTTGATTAATTGGTTTTTCAATGCTTCTTGGTTTGTGAGGACCCTTAAAGAGCAAGTCCATGGAAAATGGAAAATTAATGGATTTCTATTTCCCTCACTTTCCCCCCTTTCTTCCTCTCCCTTCTTTCCTGTCTTGCTACTTATTTTGCTGAAGCTATTTCCTCATGTTTTAAGGAGTGTGGTGATGGTGTTTTGAATTATGATTGGAAGTTGGAGATTGTCGTGGATGGGGAGGGGGGGTTAGAGCTCGGTTATTTGAAATGCAAAAGGAATGTCTTTGTTCATGGCTGCCTTTTGTGAGCAGCTGCTGAGGCAAACACAGAATCTAATGTCGTGTGAATATTATTGAGTTTTCAAAGCGGGCCGGCGCCTGCGTACAACTTTGTTGTGCATTTTTATTCCAGCAATCTACTGGGACCAATTATGATTAGAGAGCCGAGCCTTCATCCCTGAACCTCCACTCGTGTTTATCAAGACCTCATATGCTTGGGCCTTTTCAATTTGATCTTTTTAGCACTTCGCTAATGTGTAATGTATTATTTAACTCATAAATGTTTCAAAGAGCTAACAAATGCTAGTTCATCACTTTCTGATCTGTAAATTGGCCAACATTCCCATTTATGCCTGCATTAAAAGCATCCTTTGGAGCGCGCTCATGTTCTGTCCTGATGAATCTTGAAGAAAAGCTTTTGATGTAGTTATTATTGAACATCTTTGAGGACTGCTAAGAGCAGAACTCCGTGTGAGTCTGATTCTGTAATCACTCTGAAGTGGTTCTGCGTGTTGGGGTCATTCTCCTGCTGCGAGTGTAGCTCCTGTTTCTATTTCTATTTGACAAAAGTGTTATTTTACATGGCAGGAAGTCACTTTCTCATTGAATGCAGTCAGAAAAATATATCTGGAGGAGAGGGTTGATAGGGTTGTTGACCAACGCCATTGACACAATGATTGCTTTGCCATGTACTGAGATGTCTTGAAACTGAACTTTAAAAAGCAGGAATTGAAGTCTTCCCCCAGCAACCACCAGCAGGCCACAGTGTCCCAAGGAACCCGGAGGGGGTGCACTTGTTGTTGCACTTCCTAGAAACAGCAGTCAATAGAAATTATGGATTGTACCTTTAACTGTAACAGAGAGCCCCCTTGAAATATTATATCATTTTGAGTTGAGTGATAACGGGCCTGTGTGTTACATGACTGAAGGTCGAAACAGCTCAAAATGTGGCTCGAGGTAAAGTTCCCCTAATGACTCAAAACGACTCGGGCTGGTATGTTGTGGGGGGAAACTAAAGAAAAAAATCTTTGTCGAATTTTAAAGCAGTGAGAGAGAACCAGCACAGACGTGGGCTGCAAAAAAGCAAAAATAATGAGCTATAAGATGCTAGACTGCTAGGTGGAGCCGAGAGGAACCCTGTTGGTGGCCTCATCAAGTCGGCATGTAGCCTATCGCTAACCGAGACGGATATTCAGTAGCGCAGCGGAGGTAAATATTGATTCTAAGTGCTTTAAGCAATCAGTAACATTATTTAACTCTTTTCCTGATGGTGAATTTAAAATCAAAACCTCGATAAAGTCTCTTTGGGTTGTATTTGCTTGATTGACGGCCGCCTGAGCCAATCAGAGGGGGCCGTGTTGACTGCAGCACTTCTCGGGCTCCATCCAGCTCCACCTCATTGAAAATCCTTCCCATACCTGTCCTACAGTACTATCTAGTGTGCCAGAAAAATATTCTTTCTGTCCCAATGAGCAAAAACAAAAACAATACCAAGACATCCTATTGCATCTGGTCACATTGTGCAGTATGCAAGCCAGCTTGCTTTTCTGACTGTCCTGACCCACAATCCTCTGTGCTGCAGCAGATACATCACATCGACTGAGCCGCCGAAGGAGCAGAGACAGATGAGTGCTCATTGAAGCTGCGCTCCAAATTGCATATTTTTCTTTTGACTTGTAGCAGAATTCCCAATTATATGCACAATGCAGTGCAACAGTACTCATTTTCTAAGGGGAGCTGCAGTACGTACTACAAGTGAAAAAAAAAAAAAGTATACCGTTTCAAATGCAGCCTCCTTTTTCAAGGCTTCGGTAAATGACAAAGATGGCAGCCAGCAATGAGCCCAAAAGTCCAGTGAGCTTTCAGAATAGGTGCTTCATTTATGTTTTTATTTTTCTGTTAGTTAAGAGTGAATGGTGCTGACCTTTAGGGAGCAATGTAAATGTGTTCCTTAGTGCTTGAGTCAGCTGTTTTGGCTGATGCAGGGCTGTGAGATTTTGTATTTGTTTTTTTGTTTTTCTGTGAGATATTTGCTTCTGGTATTTAAAATGTCCTCCTGTATAAATGCCAGTTACCAAAATAGGTAATAAAAAATAAGATGAACTTGGCCACAAACCTACAAGTCTGAAAATAGTGCCTGTTTCTGTCCTAAGAAAAGACAGCTGAAAGAGAAAAGCGAAGCTTTCTAACCACCAGCCTCAGTTTACGATTGAGACCTCGAAGAGGGTTTTTCTGTCTGTCTTGTTTTTTTACCAGCAGACCTCTTCCCGTCTTTACAACATATCTTAATGGTCCAACACACATGAATATCTTACTCAAATTTGTACAAAAAAAAAAAAAAAATGTCATCTACGCCTCTACGTCTTTGCATATTTGGCTAATTGGCAAACGTTGATCTTTACTGTGAGTAGAGGAGCAGATAGTAAAGCTGGTGTTCTTCTCTCACCCCAGATGCAGGAGATGGCTTTGCACCACCACCAACAGCAACACCATCACCAGCACCCCGACGGCTCTCATTATGACCCCGCCCGTAACCACCCCCTGATAAACAGCTCACCTTCGATACTGCCCAACCCCATGAGCGCACTGACCCAGCTAAACCCTCAGGTCAGCCGGAGTGCACTGCCTCATGGTTCCCCCTCACCTCCCGGAAGTAAATCGGCCACACCTTCCCCCTCGAGCTCCAATCAGGAAGAGGAGACTGATCCTCATTCGAAGGTACTGATGCGGCGAACGCTTCTCTGGCTTGTAGTAGTGGAGTAGGAGGCGAGGGGCTTGGCAGTGCTTCTGCAGAGAGATGGCTCGCATGCTGACTGTAGTGTTGAGTTTAAACAGGAATTCAGAGGGGGGCCATGCTTGTGCTTTTTTTTTTTTTATTTGGCTGGCTGGAAAACTCACACGGTTGCAAAATGTTGCCGTTGAGGGGAGCTGATGCCATTTAAAAAAAAAAAAAAAAAAAAAGAAGAAAAAAAATTGCAGTGCATGTAATGATGTGTTGGAGTGTGGTGTCACATTTGAAAATATTAGAATATTTTGAATGTGAGTGTAGAAACAATTTTTAATTCAATTTTTTTTTTTGTATTATTTTCTCTGGGCAGCACATTTCCAAAATCTTCTCTCGGCCCTTTTTTGTGGCAGATAATTTTGCCCTTCAAATTACACAGTTGCAAATAGCTGGCAATCCATCGCCACTGAGGCATGTTTGTAAGATTGAGGGCAAACTCTTTCACACACATACACACACACACACACACACGATGCGAGACATCACATGAAATCCTTTTCCCTGAAGTGATTTCGATAGATTGCAACCCAGCTACCAGACTGAAAGTTGGCAGTGTATGTTTATGTTGAAACTTTAAATTTGGGTTTTATGTCATGACAGTGCTCTGCCTAAGGGCTAGTTAGGTCTAGGAAATACAAATGTTTGACAAGGGTTTGGAAAAGGTCATTTTCTTGCTTAAAATACCTGTTTTGGTCATTACAAAACATGGCTAGGGATTGTCCCAAGGTTATAGTTAGTTTTTTTTTTCATAGTTATAGTCTAGTTTTGTTTCCCCTAACATGGCTGACTTGTTGTTAAAAACCTTCCGAGGTTTCATGTTTGCAAATGGTCGAAATGCCATTTTTAACAGTGGTCTCCAGCTGGGCTGGTATTTCGCATAGCTGTCATGCCACCGCCATCCCCTCAACGTCCTGATATAAAAGTGTTAAACTGTAGCAGAAAGGACCCAAAATGCAGACTTCAGCAAGCTCAAATGAAAAGCTGATTAAAAAAAAAAACAGGCACGTGGCAGGCACGAAGGAAAAACCAAGAACCAAGGAAATACAAAACTTCCAGAAGTCGAATTAAGATGAAACAACTCAGATGAGACAAAAAGGAACAAACAGTGCAAGCACCAGCAAACCAACTGAAAAGGGGAAAACACACAAGTTAAATACACAGGAGGCTAATCGGGGACAGGTGAAACTCAATCAAGTGCAATCACAAGGGAGGGAAAGTCAAAACAAGACAGGAAGTAACACGGGAGGATGATCCTTACAAAGTAAAACATTTAATAACGTACAAAATACGATATGTATAAAATGTACAAATGCAACATTTCAGTGGTTTGTGGAAATTAACAATGCCTTTTATTCTGGTGACTATGTTGTATTTTGTTCATCTCAAAAGTGAAGCAAACTTTATTTTCATCTGTGAAGGACTGATTTAATGGGCCGATTGTGAACAACAGAGAAGTGTTTGGGTGATCGCAGCAGTTTTGTCACTGGAGTTCTACGCAGGTCACTCCTTCATTTCAATCACTCGATCATTTACATAGGAAGAGCAGGAAACTTGTTTACATTCATTTGGTTTATGTAAATGCACAAAACTGCTTTCATAAATTGGCCACCAAACCCAACGTCTCTGTGGATCTGCTCCGTTTCTGTCAGGGGAACGCGAATGAGTGTATAATTGAATCTGCCATCACCGGCACAGTGTTTCAGATTCATCGTGTGTTTAAACGCTGGCTCGCGCTGATACAGTACAACAAGAAGGGGGATTCTTTAGTTAAAGAAAATGTATTTCCCTGCCTATGCACCTCTGCTGTGCTGCTCACTGTGTGTGTGTGTGAATAAAAATGATTACCACCTCTCCTATCAGTAAGTAATTCCATTTGCTCTCCCCAATTCATTCTGAGACCACATCAAAGCCAGAGCCGATACAGCAGGCGATTTAAAATTCCTTTCACCCGGCGCATGAAAAGTCAGAATTTATGACTTGCTGAACAACTGAAAAATAAAGATTTGAAAGGGTTTTGATAAATTCAACCAACAGATGTTATTTTTTGACAAAGCAAAGGCAGACAAAAACCCTGTCAACCACCCCTCTGTGTCCAAGTGTCGCCGTCAGTGAAACATTGCTGCAATATCCAAACACTGAACGTGCGAGTTTGAATTATGGATTTAATGAAGTTTGCATGCTTCACCTGGACCCAGTGTTATGAACATTTGTCACGGATGAAACTGTTCGCTCCTGTCATCTACGGTGTCAATAAGCCGTTTTGTTTTTGGTGTGCTTTTGATGGTCTTCCAGATCACGGGCGAGAAGCGGCCGTCTTCAGAGATGATGAAGCCCAAGCCCAAACCCCAGAAGAAGAAGAAGAAGAAGGACCCCAACGAGCCCACAAAGCCCGTGTCAGCCTACGCCTTGTTCTTCAGAGACACCCAGGCAGCCATTAAAGGACAGAATCCCAACGCCACCTTCGGAGACGTATCCAAGATAGTAGCCTCCATGTGGGACGGACTGGGAGAGGAGCAGAAACAGGTAGATCAATACTGTGTTCGCTCAGAGTATGGAGAATGTACTGTTCATTGATCTTTGTCCTCAGAGGTAGGGATGAGCGCGTACACTTTCATCTGAGACTGTACCTGTTCGAACCAACTAAATGATCTGCATTCGTATTCGTACTCTGAACGGGCGGGGTTTACGCAGGAAGTGGGTGGTGCTTACAGGCAAACATGGGTGTGGCTAATCAGAATATGTTTATTTTAGACTGAAATTGATACTATTCATAGAATTGAGCCGCAGATCAATGTTTTGGATCACAAGAGTAAGAGTATTATTTACGAAGCTGTACATTAAATTGAATGAACTTAATTTGACAAGACGCTGAACCCCGAATTGCTCCCACTGGTCACCGCATGGTAGCTCGCTGTCAGTGTTGTCTACGTGCTCATGCAAATGGGTGAATGGGAATGAAATGGTAAAGCGCGCTGGTTAAAGAGCATTATATAAGTGCTGCAGAGTATTTTCATGCCTTTCTGTTTTTCTTCACTGCACTGGGTAGACCTATAGATGATACCAGTTAAATGATGAAGCACATGTTCACATGTCAGCTACTAGCCTGAAATGCGACTACTACTGCTCCAACAGCCTAGTTTCCATTTTTTTAGGTCAGGGCCATCCAAATTCACAGGTCAGGTTCACTACATATACTGTGGATTCTGCAGAGCATTAGGAGATACCTGAGTCCGTCTGTTGCAACACACTGCGGAGACTATCTGACTGCAAAGATTTTAACATTTAACAGCTCCGGTGTTGCTTGTCACAACATCATGTCCTCCCCGCTAGTTAATACAGCGAGCTGGCAGGGACCAATTAGAAAGCGCTAAAGAGCAAGTCCACCAATTTTACACATTATAGTACACTGAGAGGCCTTGGGGAGTACTGCTACATATGTGAGAAAAGTAGTCGTATTGGATGCTGCATGTGATCTGATAAATTGCCTCCAGTGATGTCACTCAGCGGCTAAGCTGCACTGTGGGTAATGTAGGCGCCAGGCTTTGAAAAGGAAGAATGGATACGTGGAATAAGAAAGAGAAATTAATTTGTCTTCACGATCCACAATCCAACCAATCCAGTCCAATAGTGTTGTTGGGGCGCAATGTTAAACCAGTGGACTGCTTTTCTAGAAGGAGTCGCCTACAGTCACCCACAATGCCACTGAGTGACATCACAGGAGGCAGTTTATCAGATCGCACACAGCTTCCTCAGGAGCCACAGCAAGCTTTATACTACAGCACTTGTATTAGTGGTACTCCCCGAGACCTATGAACACACTTTAATGTGTAAAATTGGTGGAGTTACCCTTTAACTGAAAATGCAGCTGGAGCTTTTAATTTCGAAATGTGTCTGTGCTTTGCTAAACTGCGTAAATGATGCGTAGTGGATCCGATGCCTTGTAATCGTTGTCTTTGCATGTTTATCTGTGAATTAGACATGCACCAACACTGCCGGATCCACTGCGAGGAAATCTCTTAATGCAGTGAAAATTATATACGCTGAAAGAAAGCAGGAAAAGTTTCCCACCATCAGCAGTGTAGGAATACACTTCCCTGAGTATTTTTCAGGGGCCAATTTAATTTTATTACCGGCTGACCTGTGCATATGGAGCTGCATTAACATTTACTGCGGCTTGAAGTGGCTCCTGCGCGGCACATTTCTTCTATTTCGTTTTTGTAGCATTCCACACCGGCAGACAAAGTCAAAAGGGGTTCCTGTGTGTTTGCGGTAACAAATGATGGTGTGAAATGAATGGAAAACGAGACAGTCTGATGATCATGCGCAGACTCATATTTTTAGAATACCCAGTCAGGGGCGCAGCCTATTGGGTGTCAAATAAAAGCACCTGTCTCCATGACAAAGTGCAGCCCATTCTCCTCAGCCCCAGCCTCTCCCGTCGACCAGACCCCATCTAGCATGTGTGTGTGTTTTCTCTCTCTCTCTCTCTCTCTCTCTCTCTCTTTCTCTGTCTCTCTCTCTCCCGACCGAACCCCTACTTTACACACCGGACTTTGGAGGCCGTCTGTCCCTTTTATTTGCAGTTAATTTTTGCCGCCTTCACCGCGGCTCTTCACCATGAATCTTCATTTCGCCGCTGACACCCTTGAATGTGAATTCCTCATTTCCTGTCCTTTTATTTATATCTGTTGCCTGGTGATTTGATCATGCTGGGAATACAAGATTAGCAATTGCCTTGTCCTTGGTTTTGCCTCAAGGACATCTGCTCCTGAAATGTTATTGTTTGTGCTCCTTAACCCCTTACGTCCCGGATTCCTTTTCCACCTTAGATCTCGCACCGTGGATGTTCCTCTCCCTTTCTCTCTCTCTTCTTCTCTCTCTCCCTCCTTCTCTCTCTCTCTCTCTCTCTCTCTCTCCCTCTAAATGCATTTGTCCTTCACAGCATTACCTGGGAACCAGAGACGGACGAACAGGAAAAAAAAAAAAAAAACACAAACCCACAAAAAGGCAATCCCATCATTAAAAAACAACAGAACAAAAAAAAAAAATGCGTCCATTTATTGTGCCGTTCCGTGGCTAATTCTTTGATTTGTTTGTGCATTCATGTGTTTAATCAAACGTGTCACCTCGCAAGATACGTAATTAACTTGAGGTAATGATGTCATTATGGAATGAAATGTAGTACCCCTGTCTGGGCAATAACACGGTGATTGCTCTAATTATTCTCCGTGACTCTCGCACTGTCACCTTTCCACCGCGTGGCACCGATTCAGCTGCTCTCAAAAGATACTAACGTTTCTGTGATGTCGTTGGAATGTGGCAACGCGTTGTGGTGTTTCTTTATCCGCAGCAGCTGACCGGTAACGTTCGAGTGAAGTGCATTTTCTATCTCTTGATATATACGCTGTTACGTCTCTTCCCCACCCCTCCCACTCCGTCGGCTGTCACGTCACGTCTATAGGACCGATGAGGTGTGTTCTATAATGTCGCAGTCAGACCCTCTGGAGCCATGCAGGAGAATGTAAACACAACCCCTTTCCCCTACACACGGCTTTGTTTTAACTAGAACGTCGGCCCCCTCTGTTTCCAATTACCTATAGTACTTCTCAAACACGCCACGCGGCAGCAGGATCCACATAAACGCATCGAGGGGGGAATGCATGTTTTATCGCTGCATTTTATTGAAGGAGCGATCAGAAGTTTCATTTGTTGTGATGTTTGTCCCTTTTTTTTTTTTTTTGTGGTTCCTTCAGCATGCACCTCGCTTGTGCTGTTGTGTATTCTCCAGTGCAGCCCTTGAGTTCGCCAGAACAAAGCGTCTTCTTTTTATTCATGTTTATGTTCATATTTTCTTTTTTTGTGTGTGTATTAAGATGTTTTCGAATGCCTGCACCCTATGCATAGTTTTGTTTTTGTGTTTTTTTAAAATTCCCGAAGGCCTTTGTTTTATAGTGTGAGATCAATGCATTTATTTGGGCTGCGTTATTCCTCAAGGTGACTACATGTTAAAGCTGCCCCAGAAACACAAAAGAACATTTTTCTTGTTTTTTCTTATTCAAGATTAAGATCAATTTGTTTTTTGTTTTTTTGTTTTTTTTTGTAGCGGGTGGGGAGGAGGATCAGTGATAATAGAGTCGGGTAGGGAGGGAGGAGAGACCTTAGCCTTATTTAATAGACTCTGCTGTGTTGGAGTTGTGTGTCGGTGAAAGGTCGGAGAGAGGAGAAGAAGAAAAACCGTCACTTTGCTTTAGTGACACGCGGGGATATGAAACTTCTTCTGAAGGAGTTTTAGCGTCTGTCCATCTTCATCCATTTTTTTAAGTCTTCCTTTTTGTCCAGCTTTCACGTCACTTCTGCTTCTTTTTAATACCTCCTCTCCTTTCCTCTCCTCTCTACTCTGCTGTTACCCTCCTTCCTCTCCTCCCTGCTCTTCCATTACCCTCCTTCTTTTCTTCATTTCCTTACTTACTTCCCCATTATCCTGTCCTTTCCTACTTTTATTTCCTCCTTTTCTCCTCCTTGTTCTTGCTCTCCTCTCTTCTCCTCTCATCTCATCGCATCCCATCTCCTCTCCTCCCCACTCTTCCTTTACCTTCCTTCTTTTCTTCCTTTCCTTACTTCCTTCCCCATCTATCCTTTCCTACTTTTATTTACCCCCTTTCTCCTCCTTGTTCTTCCTCTCCTCTACTCTACACCTTATCTACTTCCCGTTTGTTTCCTCCCCCTCCTCCTCCTCCTCCTCCTCCCTACTCATTCTCTCCTCCTCCCTCTTCTCACAGGTCGTTCTGTCTTTCGGTCGTCGGGGTAATCACTCCCTTCAGTGTCAGCAGGGTGCGGAGTTATTGTCTCCTGTAATTAACTGGTTATCAAACAAGAACATTTCATTAAGGTACAATTAGGGGCTAATTCAGGCGGGACACCTCCGTGTCAGGATTACGACGGAGGCATATGCTTTCCCCCTCGCAGCTTTGTTATTTTTAATTCATACTGACCTGCAGCCTCTGACGGCTTCAATTGCTAATGAATCCACTCACTTTGGAATAATTAGACATCCTTAGGCATGGTAATTTATTTAAAAGTATCCGTCGTCGCGCGAATCATTAGCTGTGTTAAATTAATTTGAAATTAAAGCTGCTGGGAGTAGTTTGGGGTTCATTAAAGAGGCAGCCGCGGCTCAATCAATATTTAAGGGGTGACGGGGGCAGGTTGTCACTTGTTGTCTTTCTGTTTTGTCTTGTTTTTTTTCTCAGAGATGTAACGCTTAACGAAGATTAAACCGAAAATCTGTGTTTTTCGAGTGTACTAATCCGACGGAGTTTTGTTCCAAACTACCTGCGTGAGCCTCGCGGAAAGGGGAAATAATAATAATATTGTAAATAGGGATGAGTGAGAGGATAAACATCAGCTGTTTGAGCAAGAGATTGTATCCATCTTCATCCCGGGTCTGTTTGCTCTTCTCTGTGTACGTCTGTTTGTTTATTGACTGTGTTAGCAGCTGCCAGCCTATGTGCATTTGGCAACACATGAATGCTTAATGGTTATTCTACCCCACCTCTTTGAAAAGAAATGACCCCGTCCATGGAGCCACAGACAGTCTCTCGCTGAGGATCAGTAATTACCCGCTGCATTCACGCACACACACACACACACACACACACACACACACACACACACACTCTCCTTCATATTAAAATGCTCCAGAGAGGAGCCGAGATCTGAGTCTTCCTCATCGATTTAAGGGTGGACTTTTTTTTTTTTCTTCTTGCGACTTGTTTTCCCCCCCGCATCAAAAAGGCGGTGGCAGCCATAAAGAGCCCGTGAGTGACATGTGATGACATTAACTCGAATTCCCTGTCTTAACGCATCATTTGAGGTTCATTCAGGAGGCTTGAGATTGCCTCTCTTCTAATGCTGTTTTGAATTCTTTTCTTTATTTATTTTTGTCTTCTTTTCCCACTCCCTTTCCTCCTCTGAATGATTTGCTGGGACATCAGCTCTGATTAAGAGATGAGCAACAACTCTTAATAGAGGGAAGAGGCTAAAAAAAAAAAAAAAAAAGAAAGCAGTGCAGTGCAGGAAATGACAAACAGCTTCTCGCTCCTCATTTAGCTCCGTTATATTTCAAACTGCCTTTTTCACTTTACAGCACACATGCATTTCACCCTGGACTGTTTGGAAGGAGTAAACGCTTGGAGTGCGGCAACGTCATGCAAATGGTTGAATCCCCTTGACTTGATAACAGCTCAATGAATGCATCTGATGTGTATTTTTGTTTGTTTTTTTTCTTATCGTTCAGGGTGGACTGCCGGGGTCACGCAATCGCACCGTGACTCCCAAAAAATCTCATCCCCTTCAGTCAGCGTGGACCGCAGGGTCATTTTAGCCTGTGGCGTCACCTTGTAATCAATCGTTGTTGTTGTTGTGTTTGCTCCTGCAGAGCTACAAGAGGAAAACAGAGGCTGCTAAGAAGGAGTACCTGAAAGCCCTGGCCGCCTACAGAGCCAGTCTGGTTTCCAAGGTAACCGTGGGGGTCATGTCTTTGATATACATGGGTCAGCGGCGATATAAGGGATGATAAATTAGACAGAATTCCTCTCACTCTTATTCTGAGCAAAGGGTCCACTTGCAGCACAAAGAGGGGTTAGTATATTTGTGTGTGTATCCTATACTGTGTGTGTGTGTGTGTGTGTGTGTGCCTGGAGGAGAACAGTGAAAATTAGGCCTTAAACACACCCGATTTGCAACCTGGGGAGAAATGAAAAGTAACATTACGTGCGTGTGTGTGTGTGTGTGTGTGTGTGTGTGTGTGTGTATGTGTGTGTGTGCGTGCATGCGTTTGTGCACATGTAAGAGTAGAAGTGGACATTACCTATCATTTGCTGTCCTCCCGGTGCTTCTGTCCTCCCTGATGGGCGGCTAATGTGTTGGCTGAGGTTTGCTCACACCCACTGCTCCCTTCTCTTTGCTGCAGGTTACTCCAGTTTAGCTCGGAGCATTAACACCTCTCTACCTGTGTTTGTATAACATGAACAAAAAAGAACTTAAAAAAAAAAACCCACACTGGAAAAAAAGTTCAACTTTTTAAAAAGCTCACATGCCCTCCCACCGCCACCACCACCCCTTTCCCAACTTTCCTTACATCTGCAGTGCTTATACAATAGTTATCACAGTGCAAAGTAGGGAGGGGGGGGTGTTTCAATCTGTTTGTGCGTGTGCGTTTCATTCCGCTGTTTCCGCATTGTTTTGGGAAAAAACACAAGTCTAAATTGCATTAGCATATACCAAAGCTCCTCCTCTTCCACCCTCCCTCTCTCTCCGCGTCCTCCTTCCTCCCCCCCTCCACCACTCCACCACCCCACCACCCCTCCGCACAGCGCCACACTTCCTCTCGTGCTCATGGGCCGAAAACAAGCACCTTGATTAAGGCATGAATAGTTAATTCATCAGCCTCTTCACTGTGGCACACTTTCAACTAAAAAGACTATTCTCATCTCTTGTCTTCGCCGCAATTAGACATTCATGTCAGAGCTCCTATACAGAGGCTTGATTGATACTATACGTTTGGTAGATTGCCAGTCAAAAAAAAAAAAAAAAAAAAAAACTGACTGACTGACTGACAAAAATAAACCTGCAACCAAACCAACAACCCAGCCCCCCACCCCCACCGTCTCACTCATTCAGGACCAGCCAATCTGAATGCAGGGCTGAGTCTCACGATTCAACGCGACTCTCTTTTTTTAATTACCAATGAAGGAGTCTTTTCAAAGTGAATTGGGGTGGGTGGAATTGGAGGTAATTGGAGTATCATTTGAAGGATTCGCATCTCCAGCGTGCACCTGTTGCCTTTTTGTTTTGTGACTCATGCCGGTTTGTTTAGGAGAAGAAGAAAGACACAAAAGTTTGATTGCTTCCCACTGTATGCCGAGCCACTTCTCTTTGTGTTCGCTTTCAGTCAGAAAAAAAAAAAGAACTCCCAAGTGCAGAATGTGATTGGAAAAGAAAAAAAAAGTGTAAATTAGAAAAAAAAGTGACGTTATGTGGTAAATGTTGCAGATTTTCATAAGTGTTTCAGCCCGCATTTAACACGTATACTCTTTGTACATTTCCTCTGATGAATATGGAATAGTGTTACCGAAATATATTCTAAAAATCTCCCCTTCAAATAAAAACATGGCTCAACAAATCACGCCCGTCCTCTCCCCCCTCCGCTCCGTTTCTTCAGTATTTCATTTTCCACTTGACCCTGCAAATGTGTCTGTCCCTCTCTTTTATCCATCCCTCCATCCCGTTCCATTGATTATTTCGGGGGTTCAGGGGGATGGATGTGAGCCATTACTAAATAGCAGACCAGTGCACATCACTCCAGCCAGTCTGACAGTTAATGAGAAACAGTGGATGTATTTCATACATACACCACCTCATGAAAGAAAAAGGGAGACGGAGAGGCCTGCAGAATAAATGTGTGTGTCGGGGTCTCACAGGCATCAACAGTGGTTTGTGTGGAATATATAAATGCAGAGAAGTGGAGCAGAGTGTTGATCATGAGGAGCCACAAATGGTGGTGTGGTTGAACATAGTGCTAGTACTTAAAGGGACAGTGCGCCCAAAGACATTTTCTAATCTGTTGTGCAGTTTTTCCATCTAGATGGTTTTGGTGCGAGTCACAGAGTTTTGGAGATGGACTAAGCATAATGCGTCATCAAAAGGATTTTTTTTTACAACCCAACAACAATGTCTCTTTCCCAAAATCACAAAGTGGTTACTCAAGATAATACAGAGATCTTTATTTGGACCAAACTACAGCCACCAAATGTATCATCATGCATAAAGAAGCTTGGGTCGACTGGTGAACGGGGCCCTCAGCCCTCCATCGGTTGAGCTGGCTAACTTCTGGTTTAGCCCTCAGCTAGCTTTCCAAACCTTATTGGATTACATGGATCAAATTATGAGAGTGATTTCTCAAGGGGTTGTGACACTCCCAAAAAAGTAAAATTGGCTTCCAAGCGTGGCGCTCCTCCTGGCGTTTGGGGTAGATGCACAAGGCAAGGTGTAGTTTGGTAGAAAGAAAGATTTTAGCAAGCTTTGAGCACCACAGTGCCATCTTTTATCTCCAAAACTCTCGAACTCCAATCAAAAAAATGTTTGATGGAATAACGGCAAAATATATATTTTTGATTTGGGGGGTGAACTGTCCCTTTAAGGTAATGAACAGAACAGGATTAGTGCATCATTTACAACCACATTGTACATCAAACGAAAGTTTCTTGGAAGAAGGACGATGTCACTTTTAAACTTATCTCCTGAAGTTATTTAAATAATTGTCTTTGAATTTGCTGATGCCAGCTGCTTATTTTGCTTTTTGCTGTATTGACATATTGTTTTGAAAAATTCCCCCGAGAGGGTCGTCTCTGTGGGAGAGAGGAGGCACAAAGAATTATGGGACAGTTATATCACTTAGCCACTATCAGCTCCTCCGTCAGCTGTTACATGCATGCTCATATCTGTCTCAAAATACTGCATACCATCATTTCATCCTTTCAGTGCTGTAAGTAGGAAGTTTGGACATGGGTTTAGCCCGAGTGCAAAAAAAAAACTACAAGAATCTGTTTTTGTAATGAGCCTCTCCTCCCTCCCCTCCCCTCCAGACATATAATGATCCCGTGGAGTCAAAAAGTGCCCAGACGAGCCAGGCTTCTCCACACATGATGCCAGCCAACCCGCCCCTGTACAGTGTGCCACCTCCCCCCCAGCCTTCGTCGCCCTACCTGGGCCCCGGGGCCTTCCCACTCGCCGACCTGCAGAGCTACGCAGGACACGCCCCTCGCCACGCGCTGTCGCAGACGCTCAGCCAATCGCAGATGCTGCCCAGCATTAGTGCCTCTCCCCCTTCCTCCTTCCAGATCAGCCCACCCCTTCACCCCCACCAGCAGCTCTCCCTGCACCAGAGCTCGCTCCTCAACCAGCCTATCCGCATGCAGCAGGTCCAGTCCCAGCCAATCATCTCTCACCAGATGGGGCTGCAGGCCTCTCTTCACTCCCCACCTCCTGGGCAGCAGGTAAGGCAACGAACGGAGAGATGCACTTTTCATGCCGTGGAACAGTTAATGCTTTTAAAACGGTGACTTGATTTTGTCTCTCTTCTCTCCAGGGTTTTTCCCACCTCCAGTCAGAGTATCAGAAGAGCATTGGGGGTTCCCAGTCTCCAGGAGCCCCTGGCCCTGGTCCAGGCCCTGGAGTGGCTCAGAGCCATGACTGGGACAGTGAATACTGCAATCGGGAGTGTGGCAACCACTGCAGGTCAGTGGAGACAGAGTAGACTCTTTTATTTGCTCCCCCTGGTCTGTTTTCATTAATAACCTTTGTTGGTGCGAGCTGCGATCCAAATCAAATACGTTTTTTTTTATGAAAGAGTGCGCACTGTTGCATGCAGAATGTACACAGCTGAGAGACACTGCGCCGTCGTAACATTTCGCCTTTACCTTTGAGCTACGATCTGCCTCTGCTTTCACTTGGTGGCTCAGTCGATGAGACATATCTTGCGCTGTGCAGAGGACTGTGGGTCAGAATAGCCAGAAAAGCACATTGGCTTGCATACAGCAACACATGACAGGATGCAGTAGGACATGTTGTTATGGTTGGTTATGGTTTGACACGTAGATTAATTCTCACTCGTCTTGGAGACGTCTGGCTAAACCTAGAAGTGAAACACACAGGAAGTAATCAATCCGTAACGTTAGCGAGGAAGTTGTTGAATGCTAACGTTGGCTAGCGAGCAGTCAAATGTTGTTTTAAGTTAAATGTGGTCCAAATGTTCCTCTAGATTTTTATGAACCAACATCTTTTTCAGCGGTCGACCAATTGGGAAGCTGTAAATGACAAATTATGTAACGTTTATACGACTTGCAATCTGGAACACAGGAGCTTAACCTACGTTATCTCAGCATTCAAGATCCCTGCCTTGACATGATGTTGGAGGAAAATGGCTGCCATGTGAATCAGGTCTATTGTGTCATACTAAATCTATTTTTAAGGCATACTTAGTAGTATGGTAGTATGGGTACTGGAACACAGCCACAAGTTTAAAAGACATTTGGATTGGAGTTTAACAAAATAGAAATGTTATTTTAAAAGTAAAAGAAAAAAAAATGTACAGTGAAAATGTACAAAATGCCAGGACTCCATTATCACCTCCTTGATTCAAGGTTCTCAGGTTAAATTTGTCAGATAGATACGTTCCAATCCCTTTTTTTTCCATGAAGCAGACCTCCATCAGAAATCAGCATATAGTGCCATCGCGTCTCTCCCACCGCTTTCACAATATTAAGTGTTGAAAATTGTCAGCTCCGTTCCGGCGAGACAGAGGAGACAGCTGGAGAGGTAATGGTGAGATAATAGGGCTTGTCATGTGTTTGTCAGACGGCAGTAAAAAAACAGATGTTCCTTAGACAAGTTTTCACTGGTATTGTTTGGCAGGCTGAGCAAGTCCTGCAGCACTGGAACGCGTTCAGAGTCTGCGGCGTGCTAAAGCGCTTTTGAGACGTTCGGTTTGTGTGCAGGGTTCGGTCAGAGCGAGGTCGCAGCTATGAGGGGAGAGGGTGTTTCGTAGCCATCGGTGGGGGGGGGGTGGGGGATGAAAAGTATTTGGGATCATCGTCGAGAAATGTTCATTTTGCATTTGAATCCTTCTTTTTCTTTCTTAATAACCTCCGTGTTTGTCTGTTTCCCCCCCCCCCTCCAGTGGCAGCATGATTGGCAGGGACAAGCCACTCTACCTCACCTGAAAACTGAAGATCATGCTCTGTAGACAAATACGACACCGGGGAGTCTACTCTCACCCAACCCCTGCATCCCCATCTCCCCCCCGCCTCACCCCTTCCCCCCCTCGCAACCCTCTCCTGACACACACACACACACACACACACACACACACACACACACACACACGTACATACAGGTCACACTTTACATGCTGTACAATTACATAAACTCACACAGACGAAAAAGACACACACACATTCCACCTCCCGAACACCACCACCGCCACCCACCGCCACCTTTTTTTGTCAATGTAAATCTTCTTTCTCTCAGTTTCTAGAAGAACTTGTGACCAGAGTTTTTTGACTAGATGACTGCTGTCTGTACCACTTAATGTATTAGCAGTCCTCTTGCTGTTTAAAAAGATTTGCCAAGCACTTATGAAGTCGCCCCCCCCTCCCCTGCCCTCCCCTCCCTCCTTCCTCCCACCCCTTCCTCTCTGAGTTGTGTTTTCTCCGCCCAGGCCGGGCTGTAGAGCACTCATCTTCTGTGTCACCATCAGAGTCCCCCCTCAGGGACCACCATCCAGCTTTAATTAGAATGAGAAGAAAACAAAATACTCTTCCTCTTCTTCTTTAATTATTTTAATTTCCTTTGTGTTTTTTTATTTTTATTTTTTATTATATATTTTTTTTTTCCTTTTTGTTGTTGTTGTTGTGCTGTTTTATTTATTTCTGGCTTGCGAAGTTGTTCCTCTTTTCTTTTCTATTTTTTTTCTTTTTTCTTTTTTTTTTTTTTTGCCACTAAGCGTCGGGCCCTGTACTGTAGAGAAAAAATATTAACTTCTAGTAGGTTCAGCGCAGGCTTAGATGTTATGGTAGCTTTGCTTAAGGGCCTGCAAATGAATACAAAAAAAAAAAAAAAAAAAAAAGCTTGGGGTTGGGAGGGGGAAAAACAAAAGGAAAAAAATAATCTTTTTTTAATATTAAAGACCTGTTGAGGTCTGCTGAACTGTCACAGTGTGATTGTAAATATCACTTTTATGGGATCAAAT
Organism: Acanthopagrus latus; assembly: GCF_904848185.1. Taxonomy (NCBI): domain Eukaryota; kingdom Metazoa; phylum Chordata; class Actinopteri; order Spariformes; family Sparidae; genus Acanthopagrus; species Acanthopagrus latus. The sequence goes on along the minus strand of NC_051044.1, from coordinate 10,656,821 downwards.
TGGGAATTGGAGGTCCAGATAGATTTGTTTCTTCTTTAATATTACATGTAAGTCATTCTGTGCGCGTGTGTGCGTGCATGTGTATGTGTCATGTGTGTGTGTGTGTGTGTTTGTGTATATACGCCTGGACGTTAGAATGTACCCCATTCACGACGTGCACAGCTGAGCGTGTATGTGTGTGTGCGTGTGCGTGTGCTTGCGTGCGAGGGTGTCTCAGTGTTTCGAGTGTCGAGTCTTTCTCGTGAATTTTAACAGCCCTGTGCAGCTGGATTTCTGAGGAGTATTTCACACTCTCGTTCTTGCATTAAATCTGTGCTCACTGGTGTGTTTTTTTCCAATAAAGTTCAATCTAAAAACTGAATACACAATATGTGTCCTGCAGATCATTAAATGGAAGGAGCCAGGTGAGAGATAGAGAGGAAAGAGATAGAAAGAGAGAAAGAAAACGCTGTGAGATAAAATGAAATATGGAAAGAGGAAAAAAAAAAAAGATATTGCCTCAAAACGCCCTCCTCCCCCTCCTCCTCCTCCCTCCTCCCTCCCATCCCCCTTCCCCGCTTTTTCTTATTTTGTCTGACCATAATGTCAATTCTGTCTCCTCGACATGCAGAAGTGAAGTAATGAAACATGTGAATGGAGCCATCACATCCACATTACGGTGATTTTTATAAGTTTCTAGTTGGTGTTTGGTTGTGTTGATCTCATCTTTTTAACTCTTTTGTGTGATTAACAGAAATGCATTTTTTGCTGACAAAGACATCTGTATTTATCTCTTTACTGTAGCATAATTTCAGTTTTTCGTTGTTACAGAACTATAACATTTTAAGTTGTGTAAAAAAAGAAAAAAAAACTTGAAAAAAAAACCTAAAAAAAAAAACAACAACCTGCCAATTGTAGTTATTTTATTTGTAAAGCCAGTAATGATAAATATTTTAAATGGTTATCAATATATTGTTTTTCCGCTAGTTGCCCATCAGCCATTTGACAGGTTTTCTTATTTATGAGAGAAATTAGATCACTCTTTGCTTCTTACAATGGAGGTGTATTTTTTAATTCTTTATTTTATTGTTTTTATTTTGCCCCCTCTTCTGGTTTGATAAACATGATGAAGACCACAACAATGATTTTTTGTTTGTTTGTTTGTTTCTTTTTTTTTTTTTTTTACATTTTTGGATGCTGCTCCTCTTTTCCTTGCCAGCAGCATCTGTTTGTGTCACAACGCTTCTTTTATTTCAAACCTGCATAATAAAAAAAAAGTTTAAAAGTGATCCCGCCTGATGCCTGTTAATTTTTTACTTTTTGTCTCTTTCTCGTCCCCTTCTCTAATGAGACGATCACACCTTCTTCTTTTCTTTTTTTTTTTTATCTCTCCCTAAGAACATGATAATCATTGTTTTTAAAAGATCCACCCACACCCACATCTTACTGTACCTTACAGTGTGCTTGCACTTAGGAAGGTCACGTTTGTATCCTATATTTATATTTAGCCCAGGGCTCCAATGGCATTAGCTAATTAGCTATGGATGCAGTGTACACCAGCCAGCGTGGATATTGCCAGTAAACTATCTTAACAAACAAGAGAGCAGATGCGAGGAGACGTTTGCTTTGCTTGTGAAAGTGGTGCATCGTAGGCGTCTAGTGTGAGATAAAGAGAACAGAGAAATGCAATGTGCACACAAACTCAGGCAACCGTCCAAGTACTGATTTTACCCCAATTGCACACAAGTCTTCTCGGAGACTTTCTGAGAGAAGAGAGGAGAGATTGAAATGGAGCTGTCACGATCCCTCCATTCAATGTTTAATTCATTTTACGTCTGCCCGCCGTCTCCTCCTCAGTGCTATTGAATTGCCAAATAGATCATTATTGGACAATTGGAAAACCTGCCACTTTGTGATATGACACACATTATATGAAAATCACAGTCATACATTCTTAATGCAGCGGCAGATAAAAGAGGTTTTTGGGGTGCAGCCGCACGGCCCCCCGTCTTTTTGCCTTTTGTGTACGTACAGTAGGGTTTTTTTTTTTTTTTTCATGAATATCTGCTTTCTGTGTGTGTGTTTGGGTGTCGCCTCTCCACTCGTGCATGCATGAAAACAATATTCCGTTTCTTCCGTCTTATTTCAGAGAATTTCCCTTTTCACTACATACCCTCTCCGCCTGCATCCACACATTCGCCGGCAGTCAGTGTCCTGTTCTGTAGTAAATACTGCAAGATGACAGTATCAATTTGACACTTTGTGTCAGCGCCCTTAATCCCATCCCTCGTCTCGGAGTCAAAGTCATGAGGCCAACAGAGAATGAAAAGCCACAATTTATGGTGGAGGGTGCCACTGAGAAGAGGTGAACGCGGCGGTCTCGTTGGTTTCCATAGATTTTGAAAAGACTACTGCAGCGGCAAAATGGATGACATCAGTGATGGCAGGCTGGGTGACAAAGACGAGGTCAGCGGTGGTATCCATCTAGAAGAGAGCAAAATGAGAGTGATGCAAAAACACCATTTGGTACTGGGTTCAAAAGTGCAATCATTTCAGTGAAAGAGAATTTAACTGTGATACATTCTGATACATCTCATGTTTTTGAGATTGAGCCTGGATAATTCATCAGCCCAGCTGACTCTGTTCAAGACCCATTATGCTTTTTTATTTATTTCCTCTCCTTCAGAGTCTTGAAAGTCAAAACATTCAAAGTCCACACCAACGGAAGCTCCTCCCTCCCACAGAAAACACTGCTCCTGAAACGCCTCATCAGTAGTGCTTCCTTTAACTCCGTGACTTTGTGACATCGCACCATGCCAAGGAGTCACACCTGTACATAATTTATGCCGGGCGCCTAGTTTGGCACCCAAGAACTGATTTAGCACAGCTGCTCTGTTGTTGTTAGCAATGCTGGGGGCGTGCGTTGACCAATCAGAGGAGACAGGGTATGGAGGGCCTTTAAAGAGACAGGAGCTAAAACAGAGCGTTTCAGGCGGAGGGGGAGCACAGCGTCGCAGCACCGGACAGTATGAGAAAACTGAGGTGTGCATGTAAACCTGTTCTGGTAGTAATCCATAATAAAATTATGAGCCTGAAAATTAGCATATTCTGTCTCCTTTAAACTTGCCTCTGTTAAATCAGAATGGCATTTAAAGGATAATTCACCTTCTGAGTCCACACAGTCTTCAGGCTACACATTATAAGTGAAAACAAGGTGAGATTAATAAGGAAATAATGAAATATTTAAGTCAGATTCAGCTACTCGGTTAAACAAATCAAGTTGTGCTGAATGGTTTTTTTTTTTCGGGGTGTGTAAATGTGCATGTGGCTGTTTGATCAATGATTTGTACAGTTATTTATGCAACCGATTTTTGAAAAATACAACCGTGCATGTACAGCAGGCTGAGCGTGTTCGTCGATGATGAACATAAGGTCAACCTCAGCATGTGTGAGTGTTCATTTGTGGATACATGCAGTGGAAAATTCCCATCACTGACAGGCTTGTAAGATCCACCCTTTGAAAAAAAAAAAAAACTTTTTATTTTTCTTAAAAAATGTACTTGCTTGTTGCTTTGCTGTTGTGACGGAGCAACGACACCATCCCCGACCTTCATCCGAGCATGAATATGGATACGGTTGATCTGGCCACATGAGAAACTAGCTGGCTGGTGCTTTGCTGTCCTTTGAGTTTTAGCTGAGGCAGGTGAGGAGGTCAGTGCTGTGGGTGAACCGACGTGTCGTGAACACAGGGAACCAAACGCGCCGAGCTTCTCACAGACCAAGCCACCGTAGCGCACAGACAAAACGTTTCAGTTGCAGCTTTGGTGCTGCGGTGGAGCAACAAGCAGCAGGAAATGTGGGTGGTTTTAACAAGAAATGGGTTTCGCTTTGTGTACAGAATCAGTTAAGGTTTCTCTTTATGCTGACTGTACTGCACAAATTGAATTAATGCATAACAAAACAAAATATTGCCTGCAAACGCTGCGAACAACGGGTCAACGCAGAACACTTTCAATCAAACTGATTCTGATTGAATTTGCTCCGCAGCACTTTAAATTTGGCCCATTTAGCAACTTACGTGTTAATCATCTCACAGCAATTGTGTTTTGTGTGCAAGATGCCTTAAGACGTACAAAAACTGAAGGTGAACAAGGCGAGGCGCATTAAACACGCTGGACCTAACACGTGAGGCACAAAGCACACTTGTGGTTTCACACCTGCATACTTTTATGTAATCCTGTGCATATGCTATGTCAGCTTCAACAACCATTAAGTGCCGCCTGCGGGCTGTCAAATTTAGTCCATTTCCTGTGTTATTTTGCATTACCTTGTGTATAAATGTTTAAAGTGGTTGCATTGTCTTTTAAAGAACCAGTGGTGCAATTTTTCAACCTACAGAAATTCCCCTCAGTATCATAACGAAACATCAGGTGATGAAGAATTTCTCTCTATGACTGGATGAGACCCAATTTGAATGTCTCAATATCAATTTGGTTACTTTGCCTCCTCACACACACGCAGGATCATTAGAAAATTATCTTCGACATCTCATGACCATTTTCAACACAACTGCTTTCGCTGATTCAAATAAAAAAGAAGTTCCATTCAGACAAAGAGGAGGGGCGAGTAAAGCGGTTTGGTCTTCAAGAGAATCAAGCAGTTATTTTTCTATTTCTAATCACTTTTTGGAAGCCAATATTCATTTTCTCAGTTGATAGTTTTAATCGTTGCGCATTAAAGGAATTGCAAATTCTTGTATTTAACCATTTCTATGGTCTTTTCCTCACAAAGTAGTTGTTCCTTGACCTTAATGTTGTTATAATCGATATTAATGCATTAAAAAATGTCATCACCTGTCTCAGTTCTTCTCTGCCTCTCAGAGCTTTATGGCTTTTTTCAGCATATTCTTTTGGTTTTCTGGTCACAACTTTCCTGTTGTGGAGGCATTTTTTATGGATCCCACTGGTTTTCTTGCTAGACCCACGCTACACTGCCTCGGATTGGCTTGCATCTATCGCTTTGTTTTGACGAAACCCTCAACAGCGTTGTGGCCCTGGTGCTGTGTGCTAAATACATCCGTGATGTTTTTTCAACAGGAGAAGCCAAGAAAAGCAGAATTTAACTGATAGGTGCCTTCCTCCCAGAAAAAAAAGGAAAGAAAAAAAAAAAACGAGCGAGAGAGAGAGAGGGAGGTCAGTGGCCTATATACGATTTACTTACTGTTTAGTCAAACCAGAACAGCACAAAACCTCGTCAAAAGTGTGAAGAGAAACACCAGGAGGAGCAGCAGCAGACCGTATGAGAGGGTGAAGAGGTCGGTTTGTTTAGCTTGGAAACTACAGATCATAAACTGCTGTATCAGAAGAAAAACACAGACAAACACTAGAGGAACTATGTGAATTAAGAGTTTAAGTCAACCAACACAACCAACAAAGGCAACCAATCAGAGGCGAAGGGGCGAAGTAGGGTGGGGTCAGTCAAAAACTGGGTTTCATAGTAATGCAGTTCAGTGGACTCTCACCGCTCTCAAAGCTAAAAACAACTAGCTGTTAAACACAAAGGAGAATTATCGTGCGGATAGTTCCTGCATGAGCTGGTTGAGACCAAAAACAGACTCAAAAGGCGAGCAAACATTGGACAGGTATTTGAGTTAACATAGAAACAGATTTCAAGGCATGGGTGGTCATTTACAAAGTCTACACACGATATAACCATACCATATTAATCAAGAATAACATTAAACAAGGAAATATTAAATACAAAGCAAACTATGTATGAACTTTTTTTTTTTTTTGAGCCCTCTTTTAGATAATTTGACACCTAGAGTCAGTTATGACATACCACTTTGTGCATCACAATGAATGCATGTACATTTTTCTTTCACTGTGATATTTCAGAGGTCGTGTGCAGCAGATTATTTCTGCCCCAACAGGAAAAGACAGTGATGAGAACAGGCTGATATTGCACTTTTGATCTTTATGGGCACGTGCAAATTGCGGTTCGCGAGAGAACATTAAGCAAAAAGGTGGCCGGAAGAAGAGAAGTACATTCTCTCTTTGTCTCTCTCTCATTTAGCTGTGGGCAGTAACGGGGCAGGAGCCCACATCCCTGCAGAGAACACCACCATGCTCACTGACTGAGAGGTAAAATAGTGGTGCCTCACATTCCTCCATCTCAGCAGTTCTTAAGTCTTGACTTGAAGTGGAGATGAGTCAGATTGAGAACCACACACATGACTATTTTCTCATCACCCCTGCAGTCGTGTGTGAAACTCGGGTTTCTTCATGCCCTGTATCGCTCAGCACTGGAGCCACACACACACACACAAAAAAAGAAAAAAAAAACGGGAAAAGCCATATGCAGTCATTTCAGATGTTTGTTAAACACTGCAGCTGCTCTATTTGAGCAATATCGCCCACACATGCTGCACCTTATCCTCCAATAATTGCATGTTGGAGAGAGTGTCAGAGAAAAAAAAAATGGTTGTGTTGGTGTAATAAGGTTCTGGTCCAGATGTTTGGGATTAAAGGCTCTTTATGAAAATACAATATAGTTACTCGGGAAGTAAGGTATTCAGCTCTGTCATGCGTATGGCATGTAACGCTATTCAAACAGGCCCCGGTGATGAGATTGGGAAAGGATTCAGTTGAATGTACTGCAACATGCTGGCTTGTTGTATAATAGACAGTCCCAGCATTTGGTTGGTGAAAAAAAAAAAAAAAAAAAAAAACGGTCCATGTTCTTAAAACCAGCACCATAGCAACCAAGCTGTGGAACAGGCTTTGCCAATATACAGTAAATGTAGCATCACAATACATTTTCACTGCTTGCTGTATCACTGCAGTGACACCCTTTGAGACAGTGTTTTCTCCATTTAATCCAATAATTCTCAAACACAAAGCGTTTAGGGAACAGTTATGAATGTAAACACAGTAAGAAGTTATTTGTTGTTCTGGCCGTTCCCCAAAGATTAAATTGCTAGATGAGCTTCATCCCTAACGCACTGATAGACTACACCTACAGCGGACGTCTGGTGCAGCAAAATAGCTTTAACAGCCAGAGGCGTACCTAAGCTGCCGGAGGGTCAGGGGTGGGGGAAGAAAGAGAAGGGGCACCAGCTGCATGTGGTGGGGCAACAGCGAGCAGGAGATTGGTGCACATCGATAAACCATGGATACATTAACTTTTACTAAGAATGATCTTCCAAGCTAATCGTTGTGACTTCAGCAAGAAACAAATGTTTACCACTTGTTTGGTGACGTTCTCCTCTGTAAAGCTCCTCGACCTTTACTCCTCATTTGAGACAGTTAGGGTTACGGTTTCACTTGCACTAATTTTTCTTTTGTAGCTAATAGTTTGATGACAGGCCCCGATTTTGTTAAAAAGGGCGCTAACTCATAGTCAGGTTGGCTGAGCACGGACCGAATTGCGCTCCATTGTGTCTGACACACGCTTAACTATCTTTTCCTCTTTCACCAATTACAGTATATGTGTACCGACAGAATGGAGAATGCTTTGCTGTTTGTCTTCAATTTTCATCACATTTCAAATCCAATATATCATTCCATCTTTAAGTCCCTTCGCTCTCTATTTGTGTCTGCAAGACAAACTTTTCCCTCCTCCCAGGGGACGTTTATTTTTGTCAGTTGCATCTTCATTCATTAGAATCAAATACGCCAAAAATCCCCTCCTTCTTTTTTCTCGAGTTTGCTCTCTTTCTGTTGCTCTTCCAAGTAATGATACTTTCTGTCACTCCAAAGTGTTTTCAACCAGTCTCTTGTCGCTGTTAAAGAAATGGACTTAAAAGGCTTGGAGCAGGTGAAAACATGTGGATTGAATTCTAACTCGGGACTCAATTCAAAGGATCATCCTGGGCTAAATCGCTCGCAGAGAGTTCCAGGTGCCGGCACACAAACCCCCGATGACGGCCACATGGTGACAACGTGTGGGTTTTACAGATAAATGTGTGTTCCCACTTAAAAGCGTTTAACTTCTCTCTCAGAGTTAGCCACCCGTCTTTAAAATCTTGTCAGTACAGTAGGCAAAGTTGTACCAGAATAACTTTTTTTCTTTTTTTAAAGCAGAACCTGGAGATGCAGCAGCTGTTTAAAATGTCGCTCTCCACCTGAGAGTGAGACAGGTCAGGAGTTCAGAGACTTCAGTATTTTCTTGTGATGAATACTGCAGGTATATTCTGCTGAATTTGGGGGGGCTTGAATATTGCAAACTCACCAAAAATAACTAATGCTGTTTTTTGAATCCACATAATGAGAAAAAGTCTGAATGAACACATGTTGCAAATCCCAACAGGTTCATACAGAGTGCTGATATTTAATTTGCTGCCCTTATATCTGCAATATGCTGTCCATTAAGGCCTGCTCACAGTTTATCGTGGTTATCTTCAGGCACTAAAAAAATCACTTGGTAAAGGTTTGGGAAAGATCGTGGTCTTGGTTAAATGCTAAAATTGTTCAAGTTGATTTAAAGTGTGGTACAGGACAGGTTTGCTTTGCTCAGTTTTAATCAAAACCACAATTTTCCCTCAGCTTTAAGTGCTTTCATTTCCTAAATCCAACCACATGTGGCAGGACTTCGACCCGCAGTGCAGAAGACCTTATTGTAGGTCCACCATCCCAGCTAGCCACCACCCTATGAGTTCAGCGCAGTGCGGTGAGGTAACGCTCCCATCTATGGAAAAACAGTGTCGCCGTTAAGTGTAACCTGGGCAGGAGTTAGGTTATGTGAAGAAATTAGCAGTGGGAATATTTTGCTCCTTTTGCCAGGGGAGGAAATCCAAAATCTACCAGCTATGACTGCTTTATTGATAAGAATGTTTGGCGTCGTGATCTCACCTTCGATACATCATGCGATTATTGTGACCGTATTGAGTTTGACGTTCAAGTTTCCATATTTTTCAAGCACTTCAGGATTACCATGTCTATGTCTATGTAGAGTCCAACGTTTATTCTTGACCTTGGAAACTCCTCAAAGTATTTGCTCAAGAGGAAGATAAGCTGGAGGAGGTTTCTTCTGGAGTTTTTATGATAGCAGCACAATCTTCATACAGTTAAACCAATGATTCAGGGATCCAGCATGAGATCTGAAACTTGACAATGTGCTAAATGGTAAAAATGCACCCGTATCAAAGCGAGAGATAAGAGTCCATGCTAGCAGCACTTTGGCTGGTGGTTGTTAATATGCTGATGTCAAGCAAATATAATTCAAATACAGCGTAGCAACACTTCACCAAAGAAGAAGTGCCGCGTCACTGTTGTGCTTGGCCAAACACACCCAAACAACATCTGGTTGAATTTCAAAATAAAAGGCACCTAAACTTCTTGGTTTATATTGGGGAAAAGGTTACTTAACCACCTCCTTGAAACAGTCACCATTGACTATCAGCTCCACACAGGACTCATACACTTATTGTCAACCACACTTCTGGTTATTTACACTACATTCATCCTTTAGCTAGCCACAACACACGAAAGGGTGTGTGATCTGCAGTTTTCCTCCAGTTTCCTGTCCACTGAGCACAAAGTCTATGAGGAAACGCTAATGTAGAAAAAGCATTAGGCAAAGTCTAATATGATGCTCATTTACTGGAGCACCTTCATTCACCCTCTCTCTAAGCACTGTCTCTTTAAGGCCCCTCCCACTCCCCCTTCTGAAAAGCCCAGTCTGCTCTGATTGGTCAGTTCTCACAGGCCCGAGCCAGCACCCCCCACAGTGTTTTCCATGAACAAAGCACTTCATCACAATCTATCTCATTGATAGTGATATAGGCGGTAATAACCTAAGATGTGACCAGCCCAGAACCAGTCTTATTGATTCATCGGACGCCCTTTAATCCCAGCCATAAATTCACAGTATTAACACTGCGATTTTAATCACTCATTCGTAACTTTAATTGCATTTGTTAACCGTGAGCCAGTAATGACTGAAATCCTGTTTTCCTCTCACACCCACATACGCGGCAGCTCGGGGGGCCTCGTCTTTCTCTGCTTGTCAAGCCTCAGATAATAAACACAGGAGAACGTTCTGGAGAAGGCCCGTTTTAATGCGTTTTTTCTTTTAAAGAAACGGATTATCAAATTAATGGGAACTGCTCAATAACTGCTGCTAGTGAGGAATGCTTCCCACCTAATTGAATTAGGGCTTTTTCATTTCTGTGATTTCTGTGTTTGTTTTTGGCAGCTGCCATCTGTTTGCCTGGGACCAGCTCTATTAATAAGCTATTCAGATTGAGATGGGGCTTTATTCCAGCAACTGTTTCTCACCTCCTCTCTCTCTCTCTCTCTCTCTCTCTCTCTCTCTCTCTCTCTCTCTGTCTCTCTCTCTCTCTCTCTGTCTCTCTCTTTCTCTCTCTCTCTCTCTCCCTCTGTCTCCTCTTTTTCTCGCTTCCTCGCTCACTCAAATGATTGTCATGGAAATCATCAGAGGTGCCAAGCCACAAACAAAAGAAAGAGCTTTAACATACACCTGAGCCAAAAAGAACAGAACTGTAGTCTAATTACGATGGGAACAATTAAGACTGTGCATATTTATTGACAGGGGACTTCACACAGGAGCATATGCTCATGAATACCAAAAAATGAAGGCAGAACTGGGTGGAGGGGAGGGGGCTGGTGGTGGTGGTGGTGTTGGACGTGAATGTCTATATGATGGTGTTGCTATGAAAAAAAAAAAAAAAAAAGCATTCTAACCCCGGAAAAGCATGGGATGCAATGCAAATGTGCAGCTTTGTTTGACAAATGAAACATTTCCATTGTAATTCTCCGATAAGCTATTGTATTATGCACTCATTTTGTGTTTTGATGTAACACCTTATTATTTATTTTTTTTCTGGAAGCGATGTAGCCAATTTACCATTCCCTCAAATAAAGAAAAAAACAAAACAACAAAAAAAAAACAAGCTTAAGTGCACTTGTCATCAACCTTCACCGATATTAACCCCCACTCTCTCTCTCTCTCTCTCTCTCTCTCTCTCTCTCTCTCTCTCTCTCTCTCTCGCCCTCTTCCTTTCTTCTTTTCTTTTCTCTTACCTCTCCTGTTGACAGCAACACTCTCCCTTTCAGTGCTCCAAGAACAAGGAATTCCAATCTGGGCTTTGCTCAGTATTCTGATCACACACCGCTCTCCTCCAGTAATACAAGTCTACTTTAAAATTCATAACTACATTTGGAAAGAATAAAAGGGTGCCCTGATGGAATATTTCCAAGGAGCTTACTTGAGCGAAAATACAATTCGCTTTGGCATATTTAATAACCCTAACCTGGTCTTTAAGACATACAGTAGTAATAACAATATTAAAAAAAAAAAAGAAGAAACTGGCATCTGAAAAAAGGGGGAAAAGAAATCCAAGCGGCCATGCCTTAGCATGAAATGAGTACCTATAATTCCTGCCTCTAGGAGGAGGAGGATGAGAGAACGATGGAAAGAGAGAAAGAAATGAAGGGGAAGATGGAGAGAAAGTCAAAGTTAGAAAGAGTCAGCTCAGCTCGACTCTCATTTTCTCGCCTTTTCTCTTCAGCCTCCCCCCCCCTTCCCCTCTCTTCTGCCTGCGAGGCAGTTTGAATTGAATCAAACAACCTAGATTGATTAAGCTTGGATGAATGACTTTCCAATGACACAGGATTTCAGCTTTTTCCCTCTGTACATATTTGACGTGGTTATTGAGGAGTTGATGTGAAAGTGATTGTGCAGTTGTTTCCTTTGGGAGTCTGAGCAAGGTTGAAAGGTTCTGGCGCCGACTAAAAAATGTTGTCGCCGTCGCTCGGGTTCCTTGAAAGTCCTGTTTGATTCCTGTTGCTTTGATCCGAAAGGCCTCTCAGGAAAGAGAGGCACAATGAATGAGTGTGAGAAAATAGATAACATGCTCTTCCAATTGGAATATGAATTGCTCAGCTCGAGCCCTAGTATTAATCTCTTGCCTTCTTTCCTCTCTCTCTTTCTCTCTCTCTCTCTCTCCAGTCCTTTTGTGTTAGGAGGGCGAGAAAAAGAGATAGGGTAGAGAGAGAGAGAGGGAGAGAGAGAGAAAACAAGAAATAGAGTATTGAATATTGTGGGATGTCCTGTTCTGAATTAGGTCAGGACCAATCAAAGCTTAAATGCTCCCTCTCTCTCTCTCTGATTCTCCAGTATGGAGAGAGAGAGACCCCTACTGTCCCTGACAGCACATTAAAACTGTCGGCCGTGAACGTTTCCCTCCTCCCTCGGTGCTCTACTGCCATCTGTCTGCATCGACACACACTCCGGGATGTGGATGTTGCCAGGGGTCTGCTGTAAACCTGCTGCTGCATGTGCACGAGCTATACAGTGTCTCTATAGGCTCTTCCTGTGTGTGAAAAAAAGGGTACACGGTTGCATTATACTGCATTATACTACTCACTCTGATGTGGGATAGAAAGCCCCTCGTTGTTTACCTACTAAACACTGTGTTTCCTCTTTTTACTGTTGACTGGGAGTCAGAGTGGTGACATCCTGAGCTGTGACTGTTGATGTGTAGATAACTGACAACTGTCTGTCTCATATTAAGGAGGTCATATATTATGCTAATTTTCAAGTTCAAACTTTCATTTGGGGGCCCTTGCAGAATAGGTTTACATGCTTCAGTTTTCAAAACGCTCTTTATTTGGCTCATATGGTGCATTGCTGCAGTATTCCCTTTTCACACTGTGTCTTGAACGCTCCGTTTTGGCCACAGAGTGAGACGTCTCGCCTCCATTCAACCTTCAGTGAGGGTTGCAGGTGTGCATTACTTTAAAGGGGTGTAGCCAATTGGAGGCAGAGTAGGGCGGATCATGCCGAGCACAGTAGGGTGATCTAAAATAACAAGGCCACTGCAGTAATAACTGTATGTCTGCATTTAAACATATAGTTATATAACGGCTGTTACATGGTGACACATATAAGTTACGGTTGTAAAGGCTCGACTCCAAACCATTCCTTTCCGGCAGAGTGTAACTCTCTTTGGCGTGGACTTTGGGTTTTATCACTTTGCAGACCGTTTACATGCACATCAAAGCTTCATCACACAATAAAGGAGAGGGAAAAAATCCAAAAAGCATACTATGACCTCTTTAGAAAGTAACAGTGTCAAAAATGTCGATGTGTATTGATAGGAAAATATTGTGTGAAGTTACAAATCACAGAAACACGACACTGACACTGAAGAGCGCTGTGCAAAATCTCCATTACAAGTTGAAGTAGTGCAGTGAGATCTCTGCAGAAGTAAAAGGACCTGAGGATGAACAACAAAGCATGCAGAACAGAACGTCCTCTGCTTGTGTGAAGGGGTATCACATTTTATACTACTGGATTGGAAGTTAGTTGAATTGTAACAAAGTGTAACTACTAAACACAGCTTGTGTGAGTTTAATTAGTAGAACTGCATATTTCATAAGGTCATCAAATGTGACCTATAAATGCTGAATGTTCAATATTTAACTCTAATATGTTATGAACTCGATTACATTCCAGGACTGGTCTTAGGTGCTCAAACTCAAAAAAGCGATGGAACTTTTTAAGCTTTTAAAAAAAAAAAATTGCATCCACAGCTTCACACTCACTTTTCTGACGATGCCAAGCGAGGCTGCTGATCCGCACACAGTGTGATGATTCAGCTGAGACCCTGTGACAGGCATTCATAATGACGCTGATGACTGAACAGATGATAATAGTGATTATATTGATGATTGTGATGACGGCTTTACAAAGGATGCGGTGGAGACAGTAACCCACAATAAGAAGGCAGCTTGTATACTGATTTTTGATCAACACTTCCAGCAGCAGGTTTTTGGTCATTTTCCAAAAGTGGTGAAGCTTGAATGAAGTAATAAAAATGCAAAAAAAAAAAAAAAAAAAAAAAAAAGCGATGCCAAATGAACATTCTGGGCCCGCGCCACCTCAGAGTGTTTCCCCTGCAGTTATTCAAGAGGACGTTTTAATTTTGCCATTTAAAAATGACATATCCTCTGTGATCGCTTTCCATTAAAACGAAATGATTCATCGTCGGCTAATTTATTAGCTTAACAAAGAATCTGACACAATACAAATGATTATAATGAAAAGAGGGGTAGTAAAAACGCCATAGATTTTAATCAGTTAAACTTTAGTGACTGCTGAATCTCACATATGACTATTTTTACCGAAGCCATAAAGCACGCGGGACGTAAAACTTGTCATTAGGCCGGAGTTGGGGAAGTCTACAGGATGGAGGACGGAGAGAGAGAAAGCCAGAGCAACAAGAAACCACATGGGAACATTATCTTAACCATGTGCAGGAGCTTTCAGAATAGAACAAAATAAATGAACTTTCAAATCAGGCCTATTCTTCTCCAGTGCGGCAAAAACACACAACACGATGAATTCTTGTGACTCGAAAGATAGAACGATCTGAGGTACTCGTCTGCTTACCCCTTGTCACATTCAAGTGTGTTTTGAACAGCCTATCTGATGGACTCTACTACAGACAACTGGATCATACAAGTGTTTGGAGCTCTTAAGCCCATTTACAGCCCTATCCTGCATTAACACAAGTGCATATTCTACATGTGTGTTTTCAGGAGAACAATAGAACAGAATAGAACAATTTTTCCAATTTTATCACAGTGTAAAGATAAAGAAACCTTAAAAGAGGGGGAACTGTCATGGCATCTCTGCGTTTAATGCTGTCACAGATGCCTTTTGTTGACTGATAATACCGCTGGACGTGGAGATTTGATTGATCTGAAATGCAATCGTGCTATGAAAGACTGATTTGACAAAATAGCGTGGGGTGAAATTTGGGCTACAACACAAAAGAATGCCGGTGTTGTCTCGAAGAAAAAGGAAAGTGCATGCCTTGATTGGCCACCACTCGTATCATCTCTGCTCTCTGTTCACGTCTAAAATTGAAATAAAGACCTTAAAAGCCTGATTGTTAAAATGTCACCCGGCCTTTTCTTATTTAGAGTCAATATTCCTTCCTCTTTGAATGTAATAATGTTTGCTCTCCTAGCCTGCGACACAAAAGCAGGCATTGCAGAATGTATTCTATCAGGTGCAACATTTTCTCTCAGCCCCCTTCACTCACGAACGTCATATTTTCTGCCAATCCCCCCCCCCCCCCCCAACTCCCCCCCTCCACCCCCACTTCCTCTCCCTCCTAAGTGCCCTTCCATTTTTGTTAATCAAAATATATTCACACAATCTCCTCCTCCCTCTCCAGTGGATCTGAGAGGCTGATTGGCAATTTCAGCAGCGAAAACCATAGTTCAGAGGGAAGAAGAAGGGGGGGGGACGCAGCCAATCTGAGAGCTCGCCGCCGTTGCCATGGTAACACTCTCAACAAGAGGGAGCGAGAGCTGAAAGCGGGGAGGGAGGGAGGGAGGAAGGGAGGGGAGAGAAGATATGATCAAATGTGAACACTCCATTCTGATTTGATAGGCCGATATACAACTCACAGTTTGTTATTACTCGACTCTCCAGCTTCCATCTGTTGTTCGGGCGCACACATGCAAATACACGTGTGCTTAAAAAGCATGCACACACACACACACACACACACACACACACACACAC
Organism: Acanthopagrus latus; assembly: GCF_904848185.1. Classification (NCBI taxonomy): domain Eukaryota; kingdom Metazoa; phylum Chordata; class Actinopteri; order Spariformes; family Sparidae; genus Acanthopagrus; species Acanthopagrus latus. Next base: position 10,641,278 of record NC_051044.1, on the reverse strand, counting down.
ACACACACTCACACTTTACACAGTAACAGGCAGCATCTGCGCCTCACTGATAACACTGCCTCATGGCAGTAAAAGCATATAAGAGGGGGACTGTTTGCGCGTGTGCTGCTTTTACAATGGCTAGCAGCAGGCCTAACTGTCTCCATCACACACCCCGCTGACTTAAGCATCTCATCATCATCATCTTAGCTCAGCCCATTCTTCAGATCTGCCCGGACTTCATAAAACTGTCAGACCACCAACTGGGACTGTTAAATAAAGACAGCGTGGAGGCCTGATCTGCTGTTTTGGTGGAGCGGCTCGTTAAAGAGCGTGAGATATGACATTAAAACTTGCAGCTGGATATGAGAAGTGCATTAAGACAAACTCAAAAGAAATGCTTGAGTCCTGTAGTGCAGACAGACAGACAGATAGATAGATAGATAGATAGACATACAGATAGATAGATAGATAGATAGATAGATAGATAGATAGATAGATAGATAGATAGATAGATAGATGTATCCATTTATTGAAACCATATTCTGACAATTAACTAATTGACAACATGTTGTGACTCCACAAAGATATTTCAAATCAGAACCATCAATCTTTGCTTTCAGAAAAGTCAATGTCACAACAGCTCACTTCACTGCCACAACATTTCTTGGTTTCCATATTTAAAAACCATCGAATGAATGTGTGGGGCTCGATTAATAGGTGTCTACTCCCGACAGACTCCCTCTATCTTCTATGACCAAATTTGGAGTATCTTTCCCCACCCCTATAGGTAACAATGAGCAGTAGATAAACATGTCTGCAAAAAGATGTCGACATATCCAGCAGGCAGACTAAAATTCACCCGGACTCTTTGCCAGCTGATGAATCTTCACTCACATCTGTGAGAGCATAACAAATGGACCCATTCATGACATTTTCTGTCTGGCAAACCAAAACAAAAAGGAAAAGGATGCAAAAAGAAATTGCAGAATTGCGGAGGTCACATTACACGTCACACTTTCATATTTTCTTTTTCCTATACAATGGGAGAAGCTTTAACTGGTGACTTACTAATCTGATCAACATTTTCAGGTCTATACTTAAAGTAGCATTATGTCAAAAATTGGCATTTTGTGTGATGCACCACCGTCCTCTGATCTGTAACCATCTTCCAGACGTAATGTGGGTGCTAACTGCAATCAAAGCTCATTGCGTCCAACCAGTGCTGTCTTGAAAACGTTGTATGTTGAAGTAAACATGTTTGAGTGTGTGTGAGTGCGACAGAGACACCATTCAGTGAATATAGGGCATCAAAGAAACACATTAAAGAAGTAAAACTGTGATGTCAATAAAGCACACGCATGGTAAACAATAAAAGTTAACAAAGTTTATTACATGTTTATATACAAACAACCCTGCAAGGCACACCTTTGTTTAAATAAGAATATACAATACATTTTATTCTTGAAAGCAAACAAGGTTTAGGTCTGAAATATATATTAATACAAGTCTGCTTAGTGTTGGACACAGAGAGAAGTTGTGGATGTTCAGTTGACAAATAATAAAAGAAGAAAAAAAAGACAGTCAAAACACACTATGATGTAAACAACTCAACATCGTTTTTCCGGTAAGTTATCTTTAAATGTTGGTTATAACGTGTACAAAATAGACCATCTGTGCTCTCTGATGAAGCCCCTCCGTCGTCTCTCGTGATTCAATCACAAAGTACAGACGAAAACACTGTACTGTGTTTATCTAAGAGCTAAACTCTGCACCTTTATTGTAGCTTATCCACACAGGAGAAGTAGCTTAGCGAGACTGGCACTCTTTCAAGCAACTGTCATTGATTATGTGACAACCTTTGTCAGTGCTCTTGAAAACACAAGAGCTCTTATTTTGTACTTCAGGTGGGCTGAAATTAAATGAAACTGCAGAGTCACACTGTCTTACTTAATAAGGCCATCCAGAGGGGGAGGATTTTCTTTTTTTGTTATGAAAATTACAAGTTTCATCTACTTTATTGGTTATGCTAAAACACAATTTAAAAAAAAAACCCTTTTACAATATACTACTGTTAGTGATGTCTCTTTGTTAGGCCATGGATTATGAGAGCACTTTAAGGAGAAGGAGAGACAGAAAATAAAAGTGTATTTAGCGATAAGGAAAAATAAACTGTATATGATTTGGCATTTGGAAATTGTCTTCAACAAAAAGGCAATGTAGCTTCTTAAAAGGAATTTCACACAAAAAACAGCATATCGTTACACTTGTGTTCTGTGCATTGTTCAGTACAGACGATTGATCATGTAGTGATCAGTCATGTCATTCTGTCACTCCACTGAAGCTGCCTTCATAAAAAAAGTGTTTGTCCAACATCAATCAGGACATTTGTGAAATAACTTTTGTTATGACTGCTCACAGCACATAAAGCAGAGATTGAAAGATGAAAGGATGCTTGTGACAAAGGCCTGCCGTGACTCATGAAACAAAACAAAACTGAACAATGGGGGGAAAAAAACATGAAATGTTTGGGACTTCAAGCTTAGAAACATTAAGATGCAGGCTGTCATATTCACACAGTTTGCCATCATAAAGTGTCATGACCTACTGTAACAGATTTGACAGATGTCAGATCCCTTAAATGGCTGCTAAGCCATCTGTAAAAACCTCTCCTCACCTTACGACTACAAGTTCAACAAAGGTCCATCAATTTTGCTGTTTTGTCTTCATTCCCTTACGAAGACCAGGAAGTACCTAACCAGAGATGACCGTTTTAAAGGCCTATTGGAAGGCTGAAAAGAAGGTTGGTCAGTATCTTTTCCTGGGACACATCCACTGGTGTTTCAGAGTCGTCTGGGCTGTGTGTTTTATTGAATATTCCTATTGTTGATTTTTCTGGTTGACCATTATCATGCCAGAAGGCCAAGTCGCTTGACCTTAGCAGACAGGAAAGAGTGGATGATGAAGACTATGGTCTTGGGACAACAGTGAAGGTCCAGTTGCTAGAAAAAAAATGATAGGAGAGAAACAAATGTGGAATATGAGCTTTGTAATACTGTACATCACACTGATGGACGCATCCCAATTCATTACTTGACCAAATGAAACGAGAGTAAACAGGCTAAATGATAATTTCTGTGTGTGTTACAAAAACAAACAAGTTGTACTGAGTGAATTGCAGTTAAGTAGCAGTTAATACTAGATTGCTCTGGAGCTTTCACCTGCTTGTCACAGTCCTCATCAGCACATAATGTTTATTTTATACTGGAGTTGGCTTATATGTTGACTCAGATGGCTCAGACTTGGCCATCTCCATGACAACCGAGCAAACTCCATCCACTGATGTAAACTGTTGAGGAAATGTGGCTAAAAGCTCCCACAGGGCCAGTGAACGGACCTTGTGTTGAGATAATCATCTCAAAATAACTTTTATTACTAAATGACAGTGTTTTCCATTCATCACTACGGTGGCCTGCCACAGAATGATTTGTCCTGCCTCAGTCTGAGGATGTGAAATCCACACGGCCACAAAAGGTTGTTTAGTGACTATGTGTGAACAGCTTTACACTGTGTTGTGTTTCGCAGGCTTTGTGTGTGTGACTTTTTTTTGCCATGTTAATATCATTTGTGTCTGTTTATAACCAAACTGTTGACTAAAACAGAAAATCACTTATGAGAAAAAAAATGTTTTCACACATCTAGTCTCTTCAATTTGCTCGCAAATTGCATGACCTCTGCGAAGGTATGCACTCTACTGAGTGTCATTCTAGTTTGTATAATTATTTAAAACGTATTAAGTACTGGGCATTGTGATTGACATTTACCCCAAGTGTGGTTCTCAATTATATTTCCTTCGATCACAGCTGTTATGTTTGATGACAACAATTTAAGCTAACTTTGATACATATAACACAACAGGAAGATTTATTAAACAGTTCTTGGTCTAACTGAAGACAGTAACTTACAATCTCAGCCTCCGGGCCTCCAAAGTCAAGGAACATCATGCGAACTCCATCGTCTGAGGACATTCTAAGGCGCTCGAAGGGCTGCTGAAGCAGAATACTTTTCCTCACACCCATTTCTTCTGTGAATAGTGTGAACCCTTCATCAATGTGAACTCCCAAGGTACACTCCTTCCCATTCCAACTACAGACTGCCAGGGGAGAAAACGAAACAAGGGTCACACAGAGGTGGAAGGAGAATGTGACAATTTTACATGGCGCCTAAGCTGAATGTTTGGGTGTTGGTACAGAGCCCAGAATTCCTGGCTGTGTCTAGGTGTTCAGGATAAATAATGCTTATTGTTAAGAAAAGAGAATAGGTGTTAATCTTGTTAATGGAACACTCGTCCTAAATACCAAAATAGAACATTTTAGGTTTTTATGCTGAAAGTCTGCTGCACTACTTCATGCTACCAGCAGAGGGCAATATAATAACATAACTACTCTCCACTGTATGTTAACTGGTGTCTCTCTCACAACATAGGATTAATGAGTTTCCACAAGAAACTTCGATGACTAAAATATGGAATCTGGATCATGAAAGTAATGAGCTGTCCTGTTACTCAGTGCAGGTGTGAACTCATCATACACCTTAAATACAGCTGTACTTGAAACAAAAAAATGTTTTATCTCTTCTCAAGCTTTTCATAAAACTCTATTACAAAAAGCCATCTTTCTAAATCCCAGTTCAAGTCCTTTATGAACACGCAGCCAGAGGAAATCTCCAGAGATTGAGGACATTATGCTAAAAAGAGCAGTCCCCACGTCATTGTGCAAGAAACAATTAACCGTAACTCCTAATCCTGCTTTGTGAGACAGACTCCTATTATGCTATTATAGGGAGATGTTTGTGTCCCTGTTGAATAGAAACCCTCGTCTTGCTTTGGATTAATCAGTATTTTTGACTCCCAGCAGATCGGAATTGAAAATACAGGCATGTGTTACTGCAAACAAATCTTTAACAGCATCAGAAACACAACAGCTAAGATTTAATTGCACTATGGAGTGGAAGACTTGTCAATAAATCTTAGAGTGACAGCAGTGTCTTGTTTGGAGCTGTGGAAGATGTACTCTCAATCTGAATCACTGTTTGGGGGGGGGATCTTATAGAACAACAAAGACCTGCCCTTTACCTTATTATTAGTTAGTTAATGCTTACACAATAAAGTGCCTTTGTTTCTGATTCTGTTTTGGATTTTATACAAAGGGTGACCCCAGTGGGAGTCAAATCTCGAGTCTTGGTTGTGTGATTCTCTGCTTAGGCGGGGACAAGCAACAACCAAAGACAATCAAATATCAGTTCTTGCCAATTCCTTGTGCCCTCTGATAGTTTGGTTCCATTTCAAAATTGAATTTTCTCCTTGTAGGTGGAGAAAACTGTGCAGCGAGAAGTAAAAGACAGAACTGGGAGTTAAACAAATCTCTGGGTCTGTACCCGTGGTGACCTCCTTGATGAGCTCAGCAGCATTGTGGCAACCCTCCACCAGCAGATGAGTCCAAGTGGACAGCTCCTTGGCAGAATCCACTCTGAACACATGGGTCTCCACGCCTTGCTTGGTGCCAGAACGCAGGCCAAACGAGAGGTCAGAGTCCAGGAGAGGAGAACTTTTACCCGGGCCGGAGTGGACCAGTCTACAAGGGAGACAAGAAGAATGTGGATGAGAGAGAGGGCAGTTGAGGTGGGCCACAAGAGCAAATGAAGGGGTATGCATGTGTGTGCATTACAGAAGAGAAAAGTAAAATGTGGAGAGCACAGCAGTGAAACAAGGGAGGAAAAACATATGACTCATAGGTTCTGGTTCCACTAATGTTTTCCAAATGAATGTGATGTAATGGGCTGAAAGTCCAACAGTCCAGTTATGGAAAGAGTGAGAATGTGCTCTTTGACTGGGCCAAAAACAGCAACGGAAAAGGCCCATTAACTTAGAACTAGGCTGCTCGGGACATTATTACATTAAGTGTATTAAATGTATGTGTTTGGTTACATGAAAATGCTTTTGGGTAAGACAGAGAGTGAAGCAGAGAGAGCACAAGTGTTTTAATGTGTAGTTTAGTCAGGGACACTGTCGTCACAGATTTAACCATTTAATGCAATGAATGGAAATATGTTCATGCTGGCGCTGATAGCTCCACTATCCCTGGATTAGCTATGCAGAATGCTAAGCCAAAACAGGGAGCATAATGCAGAAAATCTCTGGGGTATACAAGAGTGAGCCCAGAGCGAGACACTGAATACCATTTTCAGACTCTGAGCCACAGAGATGTGGGACAAAATATTGATACGCCATGATATATTGCGCATTCACTGATGCCATATATCAATATCTTTATCAAAACATGCAGGTGCACTGAATTCCCCTGACAACTGGACTTTCCAAAGTCACTACGTAAAGACTCCTCTTGGTGGAAATGTCTGTAAACGTAATTTACATGGATTGAATCAATACAGATTTTTACACAAATCTCCTTTGAAACTTTTCAGCTCCTGAAATGTTCTGGTTTTTGGCAGCAGTGTGTGGCAGCATTTGTGTAGCAGGGATCTGTGAGCGGAGAGTCATATTCAAATAGACCAACTTTTTTGTGCAAATGGGTTGTGATTGGTGTGTGAATAACTCGGAACTATGAAACTATGACTACTGTGTTCTGTCTGAACTGATACAAAGCTTCATTTCTGCATATGCTGTGCGTGTGTGCATTTGTAGGCATGTGCGTATGAACCTGGTAGCAATGAGTGGGTGACTCTTGGTGGGGCTGCTGAGGCTCTCTTTGCTTTCAGGCAAGGACGGATACAGGAGCAGGTCTCTGTCGGTCAACGCGGCCAGTACTGGTCTCTCTGGACCCTGGGTCACCTGCACACAAGCACGTTTGCAGCAGATATGAAGAACTCATTGAAACTCATATGGTGCTATATTTCTGTATGCTGCATGCACTTTGTCTTAGCCTCAGGATGATAGGAAAAATCTCAAACTAGCATTGAATATAAAGACAGAAAACCACTACAACAGCACTGCCGTATGCAGTATGAACCGTGCACATCTGTGTTCCTGTGTACCTGCTCTGTAATCCAGCCCAGATGTTTGACCTCCATGCCAGGCTGCATGGCCTTCATCTCCTCCTTTACTCGGGGTAAAAGGTTGGCAGCACCGGCCTGGATGGCATTGTACCAGGACTGGGCCATGGCTGGGTCTTTTGCTCGCAGGAACACAGAGTTCTTTCTGTTGGCTGAAATCACCTCGAAATACCTGGCAGATGAGATGAGAGGAGGAGGAGAGAGAGGGGGAGAGCAAGAAGCAAGCAGGAGGACAAAAAAGGAGACGGGAAAAGGGGCCAGTTAGAGAAAAAAAAGAGACAAATGGCAGAGAAAGAGAGAAAAGCTCGAGGGGTGAAGAGAAAGTTTTAGATATTAACAAAGAGAATATGTATGAAAGAGGGTCCTTTAACAATCTCTCTCTCTCTCAGACATGTTATTCAGGTTCAGCTGTCATTTTTTTTTCTTTCTTAAAAAATGTATCAACTGAAAATCTAATATTTCTTAAAGGTGAAAACTTCTAACATATACGGTACCTGTTTTCTGTGTCTGGAGGGCACTGTTTTCGTGATACCTGGCACATCTTTAGCGGGATGCTGCGGGGCTCCTTCAGCTCAGCGGGTGAGGGCTCGGTGCCCCTCTGAGGTGTGGAAGGGGGAGAGTCCCAGGGGAGTGCAGCCCCAGGGGACCCCGAGCTTTTAAAGAAGGCCGACATCTCCTTGATGTATTTCACTGAGGCGGAGCAAGAGGGAGAGAGAGAGAGAGAGAGAGGGAGAGAGAGAGAGAGAGAGAGAGTTAGATAAAATGGTCAGGCAGAAGAAGTAGGAGAGGACAGAAGAGGGAGAGAAAAGGAATTTGGGAGATGAATATGGAGCCCTCAGGTTCAGAGATGAGTTGAAAGCTGTAGCAGCTCTTAATAATGGCTTTAAAAAGGTGCAGAAATTCATGATGAAGTCGGTCCCTTAAGATTCCTCAGCTACTATATATAGAGTTCGTCGTGCTCCTTCATGAAGAACATCTATTTTGTAACATGGAAAATATAACCAGGTGTTCTATCCTCTTAAGAAAAGTAAAACTGCAGCGAGTTTGTTTTACAAAAATGGAAAAACAGCGTTACTTTATTTTTGTAATTTAGAAAAGATAACAATACAATTTTTTCCCCTTTAATGTATCACATTTTATTTGGATGATTCTGGCAAGGACAGGCACAAACTGGAGGCAGAGGTGGGATGTGATGTCCTACAGCACTGCACTGACACTTTGCGGCATGAGTGTTGTTTTGGGGAATTCTCAACCCAAATTCAAAAATCTTAACATTTTAGATTCCATTCATAATCCAATGGAGCGACGCCTATGAGCTTGTTCAATCGGGCAACTCGAGCAGCGCTGCTATACACATGTGACATGCCCCACTCTCAACAATCATCTCTCAAACGCGGCATCACTATTCACTGCAAAAACTAAAAAAAAACTAAAAAATAACTTTCCGAGTCCCAAGCACAAAAGCTTCCCAACTCTCCCTCTGATCTGTCAGTGCCACTGCTGCCATGCTCCGGTGTTGCTGCTTTTCATTCCAGCCCCATCACCACTCCAACACCCAACTTTACTGGGGGGGATTTCAAGATGTTTTGCTCATCATTCCCCAACATCTCTACATAAACATCTGCAGGGAGCGATGATGTCAGAGCCTTGATGCCAAACTCTGAGCATGTTTTGCTGCTATGATAAACATTTTAAACCTGAGTTGTTTGACTAAGATGATGCAATCAGAACCCCTTTTTTTAATCTTCTCGCAGGTGTTGCCCTTTGGGGACAAATAATTGATTGAATTGGGTTAACGTAATCAATAATGACCATTGGTCTTCAGAGGGTGTTCATGCTGTCACACTAATACGAGTCAATATAGTCAATGTGACTGATTTTCAGTGTTGAATCTTCCATAACTTCAGATAACAGAGAACATTGCTACACTATTCACTATTCTAGTTGTGTCATTCTTGTCCTCCCTTGGGTAGATTTAAATTAATTATTAAAAATATGTTTCTTCTCTTCTTTGTTAGTTTCTACCTAACTATAGTGGCCAACATTATTTCATAACTAGTGTGCAATTAAAAAGAAATGGCACGGTCTTTCAATTTACAAAGTCCTTATCATCTTCATAAACCTCACATTTTGTTCAACTTTGATGACAATGTCAAGTATCCAAGAGGGCCGTAATGATAACATTTGAACCTTTTTATTTTCTATCAAAAAAATTCAGCTTTTGTTTTGCTTCCAAATGTCTATAAACTGTTGAAACCCATAATTACACAAAAAGATACAGAAAAGGGGGGGAGAGGGAGGATGACAGGAAATGATAGAGAGGGAAGAGCAACAAAGGACCCCAGCCAGTTTTGAACTGGGGAAGCTGCAGCCCCAAACCCAAAGCACCATAATTACTTTTTTGTGTTCTGTTGTTGGCAAATTCATTTGTGATACTTTGCCACATTGTCCAGCTCTACTCCGCACACTACTCTTTTTCAATTCACAGTTTTACCACACACACACACACACACACACACACACACACACACACACACACACACACATGCACACAGAAACACACACGGCCTCAGCTCCGGTCCAGTAGGCTGTGGTATGGGTTTGGCAGGAGTAGCCACTGCTAGAGTAAAAATAGCCCCGAGGACATGGCAAGGCATGGGGCTGAAGCCTGAAGGCAGAGCTCTGGTTTCACTGGGCAAGTGTGAAGTGCTCTTCTTGCATAGTACAAGAGGCACATAACCAGAGGGCAAACTGAAGAGTCGCAGCACACGACAACAGGAGTGAGAGAGGGGGCTTTCGCCACTCCCAAAATAGAGCTCCTGCCAGCCAACCAGCCAGGCAGGCAGGCAGCCATACCTTCATTTTGTTAAAACATCCAGCAGAACATCATATTGAGGTGCTGTGAAGTGGCTCCTTCTCTTTTATGCTTTTATTCACTATAAACAGTTTACAAGTCATTCAAGTTTGTGCTCCTCTCTTCCATCAGGAGGTGGCAGAGTGACTCAGTGATTAAAGTGGAGGTCAAGACCTTCAGTCCTTACAAAGATTATTTGAGGAACACACCTACCGACTGACTGTAAAGCTGCTTTCAGACATTAAATCTGCAACACTGCTGGTTTCATCTGTACCTTTTTGCAATGGCATGTTGACTCGCTTCACAGAGGACACGTCTGCTGCAGATGTCGTGCTGACGCGACTGGCATCCAGCTCGTGAGAAGAGGCATCACAGGAAGTTGTGTATGATGAGCAAGGCAAAAGATTGTTCACTTGTTATCTCGTCCTTGGCGCGACGGAACAGCAGTTATCAAATTTCAGTGTCAGACCCAACTATCTCCAGACAGTTTTATCACAGCAATGCACCTCATTTGGCTTGCAAATATCTGTTTTCAGTCTAATCTGCCACTTTAAGAAACTTCAATGCAATCACAAACTGAACTTGGTTCCAGTGCTAGGCTATATGAAGAAATGTCAAATGGAAATTTGTGCGATGAAACCATGTGCTTTCAATGACAAAAAAACTGCATTCGTTTACACATGGGCAGTGTTCAAAATTAAATGTGGCATGGTAAGAAAATCACCAGAACAATGTTTACGGAAAAAAATGCCTCACACCATTTAGGGCAGAGCATTTAGGGATTACACTACATGTCAGAAGGGGGCTTAAGATGCTGCAGAAAAGGGCATGACCTAAATGCTGACAACTATAAACATACCGTAGCTCCTCTGAGTCAGCCGAACGTTCTCTGTATTCCCGGCTGCACCTCTTTTTCCTCTGAAAACTCATATTCTTTCTCAATAATGTTGGCCTTGATCTCCAATCTGTCTCTAATCTTTCCATCTGTCCCTGTCCTCTGAGATGAGGTCAGTTTCTTTTCAATTCATCTGAGGAAGAGGATTGTTTCAATATCTGAAAGCTAAAAATGTCTCTCCATTAAAGGTCAAATCTATAAAGAATCACTGAGAAGACTGACTCGTTTTTAGTAAGAGTACTGAAACTTGATATTAAATACCCGCCTCACACAGTCCCTGTCTCCTCGCATCTCACTCACACGCTTAGAGTCTGTGATGGTTTAACTGCATCCTTTTCATGTATGCATGGTCCACCACCATGGGCGTCCTGGGACAAACATTTACGACACACACAGTCTGGCTTTAAAGCAAACACTTGCTCACAGGCTCATTTGGGTAAGCACCCACAGAAAAACACACACAAATGAGCAGACAGAGTAATACATGTCCAAAAACACATTTATAGCGTTGTGCATTGAGTCGCTTATGCTCAAATTCGTATTGTTTTTTTTAATTTTTTTTTTTATGTGTTCTTTGACAGCGTTTGTGATTTAAATTATGTCTGCTTAGATTTTATTTTGCCAAATTTTCAGGATGGTTCCTAGCATTTAAATAATATTAACACTTCTGATATTCAACACGGCAAGACCAGGACTGATCATAGCCTCTGAGACTGACAGTTTGACGACAGGGAACACTGCCGCTTGGCTAAGTCAGCTAATAGCATCACCACTTGTACAAGCTGAGTTCTACACTTGCTGCTAACAAGCTAACTAGCAGAAAGTAAGGATATCTGTCCATCAGGAAACACTGTAAATCACTGCAAGTTGAGGCAGAGCAGCCAGGGGACATGTTGTGTTGTTGTACAGTAATCTGTGAGATTCAAAAAACAAACACAAATCTATTTGATTTAATGGGAACTTTAAGGTCAGCATACACACTCACACCGACCTCCCATGACCTGAATGCATTTGATGCTTCTATCAAAGTTTATTTCTCCCTTTCCTACTTGACAGCTTCACTTGTTTACTCACCTCATTTACACTATGCAGAATCAGCTGGATGTGCATTTGTAGACAAAACCAGACGTATTGGGGATGTGCAGACTGGGAACACGTATCAAGCAGCAAGCAACCAATATGTACCAGCTACGGCTTTGAAGTAGCTGTCAACTTGCATGCGTAATGTTTCATGGAAATGAGCTTCTGTCCATTTGTTCTTGTGCCAACCCATTGATGTTTGTACCATTGGGGTAGCCAACTGCTTCCTTGTTGCTGGACCAAGGCCATTCAAAATTGATGTGGTCACTCTCAATATGGCAAGCGAAGCCACAAGACTGGGAATGATAATGGGACTGTCTACATTATTGTTTCAGGTAGAAGCCATCATAGACGATCGACCTTGTGACTGTACTGAAAAAGAAAGATTTCTCAATGAAGTGCTATTGTGCAGCCAGGCAAGTAAAGACTGGCATTTGATGATAACTATGTTTCAGTTGTGCAACCAGGGCCACCCAAGGTCCTATTCAGGTACTGGCCACTAGAGGGAGGCCAGCAATAATCATCCTAATATAAGCAATGAATATCAAAATGTGTTTTGAAACAAAATAATCAATATTACATATCACAGCAACAAAAATATTCATTTTATTTTTTGTTAATTAATCAAAATTTGGCCTGCACATGAAAAATGTATAGATCTAAGCTACCTACTAGCTTAATGTTGGGGTGGACTTCCTTGCTATACCAGGACCTGAGCATAAGTGCTGGAAAAGAAAGGAAAAAAGAATAAAAACAGAGAGGCTGACAAGAGCTTTTGACCCAAATAATAACGCAATGATGCACTTTCGTTAAGTCAGGTTAGATAGCTGCTCCCAACCAGGCCATGGGGGTTAACGTTACTAAGATGCTAGCTAAGATGTGGCTAGCATCAGTGAGGGAGCCACCACCACCCGCGAGAAAGAGGTTCATATCGATGTCGAGAAGCCCAATCACTGGACCTTTTCAGGGGCCCGGCCCCCTCTGTGAGTGGGCTTGCTTGCAACTACAGCTTCACTCCTGAATAATCTAAATTACTTATAAACTTCAAGTCAGGAGAGAGAATTCAAGTACAGCTGTAGGTGCTGGCATGCAAACAGTGTTCTATTCTTGGTGGTCATTACTCTTCATTATGTAAGACTGGGTTTATGTCTGTGCTTCATGCTGCACAAAACTGCACAACAGAATAGGCTGGGGGAAATCACCAATCACCGCAGGTATAAGGCCATATTTACTTTTGTAAAGAGGCTTTACTATTCTACAATAAACGGATGTGGAAATGATCACATTGGTGTCTCCCAGATTAGAAATGTCAGGCATTAGCTGTGGTCCCTCATATCAAATCGGACCGGATAGCTTTCAAACAAAGTGGTGAATGGAGAGGAGGGGAAAGAGGGATGGAGTCGAACAGGAGGAGAAACAGAATGAATGGAAAAGAGAGAGGGAGAGACGGAGACATGGAAAATAAGATTGAGAGTAAGAATAGAAAATAAGACAGAGTGAGACAGGCAATACAGAGAGACCAAACATACAGCTAAGCTCAGCCAGAAATGTTGCCATGAATACCAGTCGCGGCACATTCAATACAGAGCTAAAATTAGCTGAGATGGCACTGTTATTACTTTAGCTTATCTGGCAGCCAGTGAAACTACTTTTGTACTGCGTGTGTGCATGTGTGTGTGTCTGTGTGTGTGTCGAGTGTATGACGAGTTTCTTCGCTTCTTCTGCAGAATCTGCCACTAAGCTCTCCCTGCTAAAGTCTTTACATTGGACCTCGCAAATCCTGACCAGACATTTTCAGCCAATTCTGTTTTGACACAATTCACTTAACTGTGGTTTGTGAAGCATTCTCCTTTCCCTGCTCTCTGGACAGTCCAGATTTGCCAAAGCTGAAGTTTAAAATTCCAAACTGCTCAGCCAGTGCTCTCTATTCTGTTGATTACCTTATATAGATACACACACAGACATACCCACGTCACTTCAACCTAACCCTCTTCCTGCATCCGCATGAACCTCTGATACTTGAAGGATTCTTGGAATTAATTCAAAAGGTATACAATCCAAACACTGGCAGGTTAATGTAATTGGCAGTCAAGACAGCTGGCTTGTCTGAAACAATGCTCTAATCTAAACACCGACCCTTCCTAGCCCCCCCCCACCACCACCACCGGTTACCGTGGGAGCAGCTGGAATGTCACTGGCCAGTCATCGACCTCAGAAGCATGCTGTTGGCTCTGTAAACCATGTCAGACGAAGAATGCCCCAATGTAACACCACCAACGAGGAAAGATGTCTTGGGCCAAAACAACATCATAAATAACTATGCAGCACTATGGAGAACTTGCTGTTTCTTATTCAGTGCTTTGAGGTCATTCGAGGTAAAGGGGAAAAAGCCATAACTGAGCCTAATGAGCTAATCTAAATCTAATCCCAACTAAGTCTGCTGATCAAAAGTAGACTGTGTGGAAAATTGGGATTTTTAGATTTGGATTGCGCTAAAAGGGATGCAACTACATATATATTGAAAATAGATGTTTCATTTTACGGATTGAGTAAGCAAACGTATGCAAGCAAACCAGTACATGTGCACAGTTAAGCCTGACCAATCAGCCAATTTTAGCTAATTCATCATTTATTATTAGCCTATACATGTTGCCATAAAAATAATCCAAAATGCAACAGATATTGTATATTCAGACCAATTTAGAAAAACTGTTGCAAAAGTTACCCCATTTAAGTATAGAATTCAACTGTAAAATGTCCAACTCATTATCTAATAACCAAATTTAAACTTCCATTAAATTATCTTTATTCAGACTTGCAAGAAACACTGTGTTTCTGTGTACTTGATGAATGACTGTCCCATATTCACTCTCCTTTTACTGTAAACTTCGGATAGAAATCTAACTTTTGTAGCTGCTAAATACTTGACTAAATTCATCAGCTAGTTGTTAAGCATCTGAAAGACTGCTTTGTGACAAAAACAGCCGCCTGTTGCATCTGAATATGACAGCGATGAGTGAGGTGAGTGTTATGTTATATCAGATGTGAAACCGAAACAATGACCTGAATGACAGGACAACTCTCCATAGAGATAATTCTATGGGAAAATAACTTTTACACTATAATTAAGTCAATAATACCCTTCTATGTCATATTTACTAGTGCAGTGCCCATTCATAACATGTTCTTCGACACATTTTATCAGGCTATACAAGGGGTTTACAAATCTAGTCTTAAGCCGCCTGAACTGCTCTCGGACTCGTTGGGGCTGGCCTGATTATATCAAACATGTTTGAGATTTTAAATTTTAAATGTGGATAATTACACTGGCTTGTGATGGTGCTGCCAAACAACAGTTAAGATTGTAGCCTTTGAGGCTTATGTACAGTAAGCTAACATACTACTGTTGACAGAAACTTAAAATCCCTCCTCCAGTTCTCACTGAGGAAGAGAAAATCCATGTTGACCTTGTCTCCCCACTCATCCAGACTCCTTTAACAGTTGCTAAACTTTTGCTTTAACTGCTTTTGCTTTTTCTCAAACACTACAACAAGTTGTTGCATTACGCTAATCTCCACTACGTTTACATCTGCTTCCCCATGAGATCTAGTGGGAGAGATCACGTGCCATGAAGGCAGAATGCTGAAGCCTCATAGCTGCCGCTGCACAGAGCAGTGTTCCCCTTTTTCATCAAAATGTATTAACATTGAGCATGTTGCCTGCTCAAATATACTGTACTTCCTTGCTTCTTCAGCACAAAACATGCAGTCTGTATATTGTATGAACAATTCTCAAGATGTGCAAAAAACATACATACATACATGCATTGAGACAACCAGTATGATGGAGCAAGTAGAAAAGTGTCTATTTATGTACAGTATTTGTCAGCAATTCTAACTTATGAGAATTTTTTTATCATATTCATTATCTGTTCATAGCAGCTTCCACTTGGTTGAGTAGTTATAGTTATATATTTTTGTCAAATACATTAATAAACCTTAAAATCTGATTACGACTGCGATATTGTGTGTTCTAAACCAGTTATTAAATGTTTGTACAAAGAAATTCTACACAGAGGGAAGTCTAGAAAGTAGAAAGTGATACCCATTAGTCATTTAATCAATTGATAGTGTTAAATATGCTGTGTAGAGCAGCTTTCTAATAAAAAAAAAAAGTGTGATTGGTAATCTCGCATATCAATCTTAACAAACTGCAGAAATGCATAGTTGGTTTTCTGCTCTAATATACCAAACTGTCAAGTGTTGTCGATGTCTGTTCTGAGACATGCGTGTACACGTACAAATAAAAAAATTGTGTACGTTCACGCCTCCTTTCAGCGATCGCGGTGAGCTCATGTAAGGGTTTATGTGTCCCCAGTGTTTCGCTGATTAATGTGTGTCTCTTTCTGGAAGCGTCAGTCAGTCGAAGATTTCCCCTGTTCTGAATGATTTAGATAAGTTCATCGTTTCTATAGCCCATCTCATTAAAACCATGGATAAATGCCAACCTCTGGGAGTGTAAGGTATGGTACGAGAGAGTGAGAGAGAGGGAGAGAATCAGACCTTTAAACTAATTCACATACTGCCAAAGCACAGATTTGATTACTTTGCATAGTGTGTCAGGAGAGTTAATTATCCTAATTCAACAAAGTGAAAGTGAAGGAAACTTGAACAGGATCTGGCAGAGGACAAGAACAGAGTGAAAGGGAGGTTCAGCTGCAGACGTTTTTCCACTTCACTTTCCAACATTCTTTTTTTTTTATCTAGCGTCTGGGGATCTGTTTTCTGCCTAAATTGCAAAAAAACCCTACATTTTTCATTCATAGGTTCATGTATATTTGCTCAGTGTGATTCAACATTTACAGTCCTGTTGTAACGAGCCAAATTAAAGTTAAATCATTTGCTTCTCAAAGCAAAACTGACTTTAAATCAATACTGATACAGTTTATAAATGTCACTCAAAACTTAAGGTAGAATGATGCATCAAATATAGACAATATTGTGGGTTATTATAGTGTGTGTATGATTTCCTCAGTAGCCATGCAGAAAAGTAAGTGGTAGGCTAAAAGTTGACAGCAAACAATAAATTCAAGCTGGCGGCTACATCAGCAGTTTTTAGAAAAGCTGAAAAAGTCTTATTCAATGTTTGCTTATTTGTTTGTGTTCACGTAAAACTCATTTATCTAGAATAATGGCCTCATGCACCTTCCCATGCCTATTACCGCCCCCTTCCTCCATCCCCAACATGCCAATGCTGTACAATACTGTGAGATGGTTCAGTGGAGTCTGAGCCTGTAATGAAGTGAGAGAGTGGCACAAAGACTGGGCCACCAATTTATCAGGGGCCCCCTGGATCAGGACCGTGGAGTTCAGAGGGGGCCTGTTAGCCAAACTTGACGCCAGAGAGGCAGAGAGGGTCTGAGGCAGAGTTGTGATTTAATAAAGCCATGTTATTTTGGGGGTTAATCCAGTCCCTCGCAGAGCTGAAGCACAATGTCCTCACGGGCCAGCAGCTCTGAAGGAAAGAGGAACCAAGCTTTGTGTCCAGAGGGTTAGAGGTTTCGCAGCAGGGATTCAGGACACAGACAGCTACAGTACACCACAAACTACAGATACAGATGAGTGGTGTGGACAGTGTTGTCCAGTGATATTTGGATTCAAATAAACACGCTGTAAATTGCCTTTGACGCTCTTTTTAGTATGTTTCGTTCAAATTATTTTCCAAACTCTTAATGTAGGAATGCAGAGTGGCAGCATGTTAGCAACACTGGATTAAAGTATTGACATTCATTTCATTTTAAGGAAAACAAATCAGCACTGTATACTGCTCTGACAACATCAGTTTTGCATACTTGTACACTAATAACGTGAAGAACAGACACTAGAGGACAGCAAAACTATCTTGGCATGATATAACTACATTTAATACATGTCCCACTGCACTGGATTTTCCGCAGGAAGAATGTTTGCCTTTCCTGAGCGATGGCCACATTTGTGATTGTTTACTTTAAAGAATTGGAGCACCAGATGGGTTGGATCCATTTCTCAGACAGTGCCAAATGCATTGTTAACACCATGTGCCTTCTTGTGTCTTGGGAAGACCTATACAGGTGCTAGAGGCACAAAAACACAAAAATGATATAGTACGACTTAGCCCCTATGTGGTGGATAAGTAGGAATAGCAGACTTATTGTTTTTCAACTGTGAAAAAGGCCAGTGCAGGGAAATGGGGCAACAACATTATCTAGGTCAGGGTAAAGAAAGAATATAGAACCACATATTTTAATGGCGCTTGAATAAGTGGAAATGTAGTCTCAGCATTATTTTTAGACATAGCTCAATTTACAATAAAAAAGTTGGGCATACGTTGAATTTTTATAGGTGTGTATTCAAGTGTGTTTGTATGTGTTGCCCTCAAATATGCAGCTGTGAAATGTAAGCAGACAAGAGCTGGCCAGCTTTCTTACTGTTAGCAGCAAATGGAAAACGTAAAGGCAACTCTGCATTGCATTTATTTCCAAACCCATATTCACAAATTCGCTCCCTTTCCTCGGTTTCACAGACAAATCGTCTCATCTCGCACAAAAGGAAAAAAGAACAGAAAAAAAGAACTTTTATCTCCAAATGAGACAGCCAAGGTTGAGTGAAGGTTAACTGAAACACACAACAGTCAACTGAACCACAAAATTGAATAGATTTTGTAGCCAATTAAATCAGATTTAATGGACCTGTGCTCCGCACTGAACTACTCGAAGAAACGGTTCTTTATCTAGATAATGATACATCTGAAATCAAGGGAAAAGCCTTTATCTCTTTAACTGTTAAATAAGTCCCCCCCCCCCTTTTTTTGGGGGGGGGGGGGGTTAATCAAGACTATCAGAGCCGAGAGGAAGCTCTGCAAGAAACTGGAGGGATGTGGCTGAGAGATTCAGTCAGGCTTCAAGGGGGAAGGTTTATTTTCAAAGTAATAATTATACTGTCACAGGAGTGAGAGCCAGAAAGTTTTAATTAGGTGATAAAAGTACATGCATGTCATCGGCACGACTGTACGTTCTCGTAGGCAGTTATGGCATCACTCGTTTTGCTTAAAGCAGCACCACACTGTTGGAGTCATCCAGTAATGCAGTATCAACACTGGCAGGCTCACTTAGATTTCCCTATGGGAATGATTTTTGAGCAGATAGAATAAAAAATCCTGTGAAAAATTTGATCACTGTCAAGTTTACCATGTGTATTAATTTTGCACCGTCTCATCTGAAAAACCCATGTTTGATTTTAGATGGTCCACACTGGAGTGCTGTCACATGCAGATGCTCTTCTCAACTAGCAATTAAATTTGACAGGCAGGTCAAACGAAGAAAAAGGATATGTCCAATCCAGGCCTTTAAATTGGTCTTCCAGTTGTGACAGAAGTAGTTTTATCTGTAACAGATAACAGAGTAATATTGTGTAATGGACACTACTGTGTACGTTTTTAGCTGACATATTTCATTAAGTGGGAGTGAAAGTCAGCTAAGCAAGGAATGTGACAAAGACAGCAGACTGAGCCGCGATGGCAGAGGACACACCAGTGACTGGACCAATCCAGCATGACAAACTGTATGGGCAATGTTTGGGGACAGCGTAAGAAATGTACTAATCCTGCAGGTCGGACTTTGAAAAAGGACAGGATATTCATGCTACGGAGTGCTTCACAAAAGCCACTGATTAAGTAGAACCATGAATAACAATGGAGCGGATGGTTTTAGGTGGCTTTGGACTGTACGACATCAGTGATCACATTAAGTTGATTGCATTTCATATTGTGCGAGATGGGCATAATAAAAATCTTGGTAATAAGCCTGTGACAGACTATAAATTCAATGTCAGTTCATGTGTTGCATGCGCTGAATCGTAGCACAGCAGTTTAAATTGAAGAAAGTACTTGAAAACATCATCCATCAGTGTGGTTCTTATGTTCTGAAAAGAAGAATTTCATGCTAAATGTTTGTCACCTCGAGAAATTTGTAGCAGGCTGTCTTTGGTTGCTAAAGCTCAACATCATCCACATCATGTCTCCCAGTGCAATCTAGGGTTGCAGCGGTAAACTTTACCCTGGTGTGAAACTTGATGATTATCATACCATTGACATTTGCTTCACAAAAAATGTATATCTCAGGTTTATATCAAGTTTCATCTCTGCCAAGACATTACACTGTGAAATAATAATGAAGAATTAGTTTGACCAAAACCCCCTCTGTTTTCATTACATCAAAGGTCATTGGGATGCACTATATGTATCAGACCGATGAATTATCTGATTGACACAGGGATCTTTATATTACCAACTTTTTATCAGTATCTGTGAAATTTTAGGTGATAAGAAGACGGTTCAGAGGGAAGGGATGTTTAAATGCAGCAAATGTTAATAGAGCTATAGAATATTAAATCATCCATTTCCGCCAACCACTCTTGGCCTTTCTTACCCTCTGGTGTGCATAAACTACAGGCTAGGAACTTCTTTTTAAAATACAAAATGTGAAATTACGGCCATTATATTGGTAATCGGCCTAGCAAGGAAACAGGTCATTATCTGTTATCAGTATTGACCCAAGAAAATCCATATTGTTCTTATAATTATAATAACTGCATACCATGAACTCATGAAAGTGTGATATTTCATTATTTGGTTATGATACCGTGAAAATCTCATGCCGTTGCAACCCTAGGCTGCCCACATAGATTTTCATTTTTTCTTCTCATACAGCCCAAAAAGGGCCTGAAGAAATCAAAGCACTCCTATACACACAAGATGGTCAAACAAAGAGCTGTTGGAAAGAACACATTAAATCACTGGGCCATGCTGCTGCCACCCACCAGATGAATAGATTAGCTAAAACACAGAAACAACAACTCTCACATCTGTGACTGGACTGAGGCAGCTTGGCCCAATGGGCCCCACCAGAGAATTTTGAGTTGGAAACTGTTAATTAAGAAAATCACACTTGCCTCCCTGGCTACCTGTCTCGCATGGTCCAAAAAAGCATATGGGTCACCCTCTGAATTACCAGTACAGGTAGAAAGTAGTGTTTGTGAGATGGGCATAATGCTGCTTCAGTAACAGAGCCTGAACTTGAACAGAATGAATTTCAGACAAAGACTGAGTCGGCAGCACACTGTGTCCCAGTGAGGAGCATTAAACCTAAACTCCCCAAAGTCATTACATTCCATAAATCAGTCATTTAACCAGACTTATATTGGAACAGGAAGATAAGGCTGGAGTATATATATCTCTGCTGGCCTTGCTTAAAAAAGACTATATGGTATGTATCTTCTCTTGAGGGGCTACACTCACACATGTCCTTGAAGAGCTTGATTTGAAGATTATATACGAATATGATTTTTTGCACCCAAAGCAAAATGTGACTCATTCTGCCAGTCGACACTCTTTGGCCTTCTGAAGGACTGTTGTCCCATCTTTATATTAACATCCCTGCCAGCCTTAATGTAATATTATGAACATGATCAGTGACCATCTACAGTTGCAGATGAAAACACAACAACATGTAAAACAAATTCAAAGAGTTTGAAGCAGGGGGAGGCACGAGTAGTGTGCATTTGTGTGTCGGGGAGAGAGAACGAGAGATTAGGTTTGGGGTTAGCTCTCGTTGAGAAAGCTGACAAAGCATCCTCCAGCTAACACTCACCACAGACACAAATGAACCTCTTCAAATCTAATCTCACCTCAGGCACTCCTGAAACACAATCCTGCTTGTCTATATTGAATTTCCACATTCTGACAGTTTTAAAGCAGTATTAGTGCACTTGTTTCTAGAGCAATGATGCAGTCAATGAAGTTGCATTTATTAAATATGAGTGCAGCCACCGTGTACACATGGTCCTCTTGTCAAAAGCTATGATACAAATCTGATTCAAAATATAGCCTGCATCAAATGCATGCTTTGACAGTGTACAAAGATTCTTTTAGACTGTTTTGTGTCGACACATTGGACTTTGTACAAAGTTGATCAATAGCTCATGTTAACATACTGACCAACAGTCCAATGTGGCTATCAAAAAATCAAGAGACTTGATTCAGCAAACAAGACATGTCCACACAACACATACCATCCCAAGTTTTAGACAAGGGGAAGAGTGTAACTGTAGAGCTCCCACAACTAAGCCCTCTTAATCCATGTGTGTATGTGCACTGAGCCTGAGTACAACTACCTTAATGAAAAAGACAGGACAGCAGTGTCCAGAAATGTCTTGGCAGAAAAAGCTAGCTCTCTCTTACACACACACTCTCTCTTATGCTCTCTTACGCTCTCTCTCTCTCTCTCTCTCTCCCTCACTCTCTCTCCCTCTCTCATTTTGTCCCTCACTCCCTCATGTGCACACACATGTACGCACTGACAGACATGCGGACAATGATGTCCCGCTGGATAAACCATGAAATTCTTCTGAAATCCTGGCTAACACCCTCACCAAGTACAAAAAGAGACCTAACTACAACAAGACCATCATACTTAATCAGACCGAGGCCAATCTGTACTTTTTAATGGTCCACTTTAATCTTTTTAAGTGCCTCATCATTCATACCCCCATGTTGCCCCTCTCTTATGTCAGGTAGCTTGCATGGAATCACAACAAATATATATTTTGCATTCAGGTGCAGCTGGTCAACATGTTGTACAAACTAGCATCGTTCGAACATACCACAGCCTTCAGCCACAAATCTCTAAGGTCATCCATTACATTCTTCCCCTGCACCAAGAAACATGGTGTTCCAGCACTTTTGTGACTCCTAGGATACATGAATAGCATTCACACATACACACAGACATACAGCTGCCCCCCACATTCACACCTACCTTATACCTCAGTGTACTGACCTGTCATTTGTAGCCTATGTCTTCTTCCTTTGTACTTTACACCTGATGTGTGTGTGTGTGTGTGTGTGTGTGTGTGTGTGTGTGTGTGTGTGTGTGTGTGTGTGTGTGTGTGTGTGTATGTTTTTCTGTGTGTAAGCATGTGTATTATGTTCACTTATTTTGTGTTTGTGCTTTTCTGTCAGATCTTGGTTGCCCAGGGAACAGATTTACCATTTAACTATCCCTACCCCCCACCATTTCCTTCATGGACACACACGCTTTCCGTGCTCCGTGGTTTCTTCATACAGTAGTGAAACACGCCTCGTCTCGCTGACAAGCTGGTGGCAATGATGGATGCTTTTTCAGTGAGAGTAGAATCCACATTAAAATAGGGCAGAAGCACAGTGGGACAGTCCAGAGACCAGTGCTACATACTGCACGCCCCAGAGCCCGCTACTCTTTCCACTGTCCTCTCTGTAACCTTATGTTCTTAAAGTAAAGCAAGATATCCCTTCAGCATCAATCGGCAGTCAACATTACAGTATATAAGACTCAACAATGGCTGTCACCTTGGTGGATCGCCGCTTCAGTCAGATTGATAAATGGGAATGAAAAAGACGACAGGCCAGTGTGAACTGGGGTGTTTATTCCTCCACTCTGGGTAAACTACCCATTTAATCATCTTTTGTTATGTTTTGAAAGATCAGAAATGACATGCTATGTGTTAAACATCTGTTAATTTTAGCTCAAAAAATCAATTTCTAATTGTTTAATGGTGTTCTCACACTTAACATTTCACAACATTTATCAATAAATCTCCCACTTCATTTTGACAGCAACCTCACATGAAATCAATCCATAACTCTGCTCTAAGGGCACGTTCAGGTGACTTAATAAAGGTGCGTGTGACTGGGAAAATGTCGCAGTGACCTATGCTCCATTTTTCTCCATCCTCTTCCTTTGTATCCTTACACACACACACACACACACACACACACACACACACACACACAGGATTGCTCTCTGTCAAACACACACACGCATGCAGGTATGGACACAGGACAGTCGGGCTGTAAATGTCGTTGGAAGGAAATGAAGGCAGCTGTGGTTTTATGGTTTCATCTGGTCAGTTATATTTATCTGACCCTCTCAGGTGTTTATTGTTCCTCACTCGCACACACACATTGATTATTCTATCACCATTTTGATGTGAGGTACGACAGGACCATGGAGGAAGAGGACCAGAGGGCATCTTATTGGAAACATACAGAAAGGCTATTTTTTCCTCTTCACTCAGACACACAGATTTACTGCGCATATATTTATTTACGGTAAAAGGTTTGGACAAAGCAAAAGGAAGGTTATATTCACACTTACACCTGGGAGCTGCCCAGTGCCACATCTTCTGCTGTAGGCTGCTAAGCAACTGTGAGAGGCATTAAAATCATATGATTTTTTTCAAACACCTATTAAATGGACAATGGTGAAACTACTTCCAGCTGTGTCACACATGTAGCTACAAACCTTGAACCCTCATCCAACCAATATAACAAGCAACCTTCTTGCTTAAAATGTTTCAATCTTGCACGTAGACGTGTATATACCCTTTCAACCACTACACACAATGAGAGAAATACACAGCATCCTTGACAACATTATCCACCTTGATTATACTGCTAGAGTTAAGAGGGAGAGCTCACCATTAATGCCCTACCTGTTCTGCTGCTACAATAATCTAAGTGAGCAGAGATCTGTTTGAAGCAGGCTATCAAAAACATTTCTTCAGCTCCAGAAGAGTCAGAAAAATCCTGACACAAGCGCAGAATGCCAATCAGGCTCCCTAATGTACCTCCCTTAAATGTTGTGAAAGTAATTATCTGACAAATTCAAGTATTATTGTTCACACATTCCTGATATTTAAATGTGATGGAAGCAGCTTCTCCTTGATCTCAGTCAAGGCCGTCTGTGTTGTGAATTTCACGAAGCGATAAAAACTGCCTTGAGCACAGCAGCGATGGCTTGTTTCGTTGCTGTGCACTTGTAAGAAACACTACTACCCTGACCCTGTAACACCGTAGTAGTGCCAAGAAGAAGTTTGCTTCTGACTGTGTTTCAGTGTATCTTGACAAAATGCCAAAACCAGAACAAACGTTGTACTCAAACTTGATGTCATATGGATTCACAAGTATTTCTATGATAGAGATATATAAATAAAATATGAATCTTGAAAACGGCACCAGGAACCCTCATGGTCCAAAAGTACTGACCAATTATTTATTTCATCGATCCCCTAAAAATACTCTAAAGCTTTGGACTTGTGCAAATCCAAGTCATGGATAGCTTTATAATGAAAAACTGTAGAAGTGCAAAGAAGTTCATGCCTACAAATGTTTTTCAAAAATAAGAAAACATGTTATTCCACTAATAATGAATAATATTGCCATCCTATTATCTTAAAAAACATCCCAACATGATGTTTTTTACCATATTGTACAGCCCTCGGAGATATGTGTCTCTAAATCTGCAGCTCAGACAGGCCTACACACAACAACAACAGCAAAGAAATCACTAGATACCAAAAAAATACTTCCAAACACACACATGAATGTGAACACACACTCAAGCCTCTCCCCTCAGCGAGCCTCCAAGCCTCCCGTCTCTTTGCTCCTCTTTCAGGTCCTCAGGGGGAAGGGAAACCCATGAAATGATTCCTGACATGACGGATCACAGAGCAGCGCCGGTTGAGCCGTCTGATATCAACACTTTTCTGCCTGACTGTGGACAAGTAAGGAAGGGGGATTTGCAATGATTTCCCCTGGCTGTAGCTCGAGCTGTATCTGCTCTGCTGGCTGAAGCTACTGACGCCAGCCCACTGTGCCAGTTAACCCACAGAAATGCTGTCCCATGGAAAACTGGTAACTCTGGTTTGCATGTTCTTTTTTCAAAGGAATGTTAACAAAATACAAGGAACTAAAATTTTAGGTCATGTTTGTGTTATCCTTATTTCAGTGTATGGAACCCGTTTGAAAATACATAAGCGCGAGAGTTTCTTTCTCATTGTTCTTGAAGAGACTTATTACACATACTAGGTTTTCATCCTGCGGTATACGTTGAGAGCACCGAAGGTCTGAAATGTCAGTTTGACTCACATCACTGAACAACACTGTTAGCCTCTGTTTAGGCTCTCTGGGTGAGCTCTCTCTCAAAACACAGACTATGGCACACAGAGAATATATAGATCAATAGCAAGACTAATGAAAGCAAAACAACAATCTGTCAAGTTTTATCGCTCTTGATGAAAACATATTCTTTTTGAATGGTAACATCCAGAATAAAACATCAGTCAACCTTTAGTGTGAGTGAATTTACAATTCGACTTGAAGTCAGCCTGGTGGGGGATTCAGAATTCCTGTGATGCAATCAGTTGACGAGTGGGGAGATCGTGTTCTAGCCCTTCCCTGTCCTCACACCTAAACATCACATCTCGGATTCAACATGTTGCTCAAACCTGCTGGTGGACTGATGCTTGTAGGCAAATGTGCACACCCAAAAACTTGCATGTGCACACAAACGCATACGGCAATTGAGTGAGAGACTGAATTAGAAAAGGACAGAGAGATGAAGCACATCAGCTCTGGCAGCTCAAGCGAACGAGTTAGTAAGAAAGCAGAGTAGGAAGAAAGAAAAACACCTGCAAACGCCCGCTGACTCCAGCGCAAACTATACTAAGCACAGTGGGTCTTACCTCATATGTTCTCCACGGTGCTCAGTTCTGACATGAGCTTCAAGTACATTCTATCAGCGTCAAAGTGTTTGATGTTTGGGAAAACTGTTCATTAGCATGCTGAGATGCTCAGAGGTGTGAACCACAACAATATTCTTGCATTGTGAGTCTTTCACTTTCCTCTTGCTGTTTCAGTTCGAGTCATTATCTGGATGTTTCCACGGAAGTCTGATCAAAGTTCTGATGTAACGGATTGTCTCTCTCAGCTCATCATATATCGCCCGTAAGGAAAAAAAAAATCACTGAAAGTGCCAGAGAAACATATCAACAAATTTTCAAGTATCAAAAGTTCCCATCGTTTCCATCTATGTATCTATTTGGAGCTGCGGGGTTCAGACAGAGGAGGTGCAAATGCTATTTCGCTCCCACTCTGAGGACTATGTTGTAAAGAAATATCAAGTACTTCATCATGCAACAGAGGTACTTGCGATATCTTTTGCAAACGTGTCTCCTAGTTTCCTATAACACTGCAGAATGTCTTAACAGCAAAGCAGAGACAAAACGGAAAGAGGACAATAAAAGGAAGACTGCATCGGACAAAGAAGAAAGATTCACAGAGTAGATTCTGACTTTTTTTTTTTTTTTTTCACTCTTTCCTGAGTGAAAAATATCTCACCTTCAAGGATGACTTCTTTGCCAGTTTTCTTCAGCGCTTGCACAGCCTCATCGTGCGTGGCCTCCCGTAAGTCATAACCATTGACAGACAATATGGCATCACCGACGTAGAGTGCCTCAGTCTGGTCAGCAGCCAGACCCTTAAAAATCTTGGAGATGAGGATGGGCATCTTGTTCTCTTTCCCACCTGTATAACAGTAATGAAAAAAATGCGGATGTTTCATCTTAGAATTTTGTTCAGCAATCAAAAGCATTTTGCATTTCCTAAACACGCTGATTGTGATGCGACCTCTCCTATTACATTCAAGCTTGTAAATGCACCACGTTGTTTACATTGGCTACAAAATTAACAACAATGATGGCAAACTATCTCTCTTCAGCGACTCTGAAGAAAGTTGGGCCTAATTGATTTTTGAGTGTCATTCTCAGGTCAATATACAATAAGAAAACTCTGACACAGAAAAGTAGCTGTAACTATGCCAGCCCTGTTGTGATCCCAGCCACTGCAATCCTCATATCTGAGCATTTAAAGTGGCCTGAACTTCAGAGAGCATTTGAGGATAGACAAAGGCATATGTGATAATGCCTCTGTACTAACTTCTGCTGTTTGCTGTCTGTCACTCCCCCCCCTTCCTCTCTCTCTCTTTCTCGTTAAATGAAGGTCAGCTGGAAAGCTGATGTATCTGCCTCTTGCTGTGGGCTTCCACTCTTCATGAGAAATATCATCATCAGTGTCAGCTTGCAGTTGGACTCTGGCCTTTAGGCGAGTGAGAAATTATCTCAAAGAGGATTACATTTAATTAGTTTAAAATACATCTTCCACAGGTTGCTTCCTCTGGGTGATTCCTTGGGATTTGACTCATGTATCTTCCTGTGGAGGCCAAAGCCCAGTGCTCTCAAAAAGAAAAAGCAAAAACCCCAGACTGAGCTGCCATCCTCCCCCTATCCGCGTCAATCACTATGCTGTTCAAGTTCGAGAGAGAGGGATTTACCAGCAACTTGACCACTCTGTGGCATCAGAAAGTTGTTTACTGCATGACTGACTTGAAGTGAGGTGATGCCCTGTACTAACTGAGTCTCTGAATCATGATGTGTTGATAAAAAACTTAAGAGTGCAGACGAGGTAAAGGAGATCTTTCAGCATGTTGGTGCTGTTATCATCAATATCTGTCACCAAGCTAATAATCAGACTATCCTGCGGAAATCATGATCTTGGATGACTGTCTTGCATCTTTAAATATACTGAGTTCTGACACACCGTATGCATCCGGACAGAAGTGTAACTGTCAGACAAGAACTAATTGAGTAAAAAAGAGCTATTTGGGGGAAAGTACAACCACCCCTGGAGAGACCTGAACATGTCAGACATAAATCTGCATACTGAATACTGCTAGTAAGTGGAGAGACACATCATTTACAGGTTTAGCCAACGCCTAACACTGTAAGACTCTAGAAAGACAAGTTTGTCAGACACAGTGTCTGACTGCTCTGCATGGGTGAACTTGCAGACGGACCAAAAAGATACAAGCCCTGTGTGTGCCAATACCATGAACTATATATACTTCAAATTTATATTCTTAGAGACGACCGATCGTCTCTGTCTGAGAGAACTCAGCATGTAAACTATCTTGGAAAGGAGCTGAAGAACCACCAACAATTCCCAGTGAGGAGCTCAAGTTACTGGATACTGTCTGATGTTATCTAACAGTTCAGCAGCACTCCTTGTAGAACAAAGCTAAAAGAATATGTGTTAACCA
The DNA here is from genome assembly GCF_904848185.1 of Acanthopagrus latus. NCBI lineage: Eukaryota > Metazoa > Chordata > Actinopteri > Spariformes > Sparidae > Acanthopagrus > Acanthopagrus latus. The sequence continues at coordinate 10,612,391 of NC_051044.1, read as the reverse complement.
TCGTTCTGTAATTTTGGATTCTTTTTTACATAAAATAAATGTTTTTTTCTTTATCTTATTTCTATTCCACTATGAAATGTGTAGTACAAGTTGCCTTGGGTAACCTGTCGGAAGCAATTCCTTGTAACAAAGAGAGATTGTTGTGTTGGTTTGTAAGGAGAGCCAATCTATTTGGCTTCATAAGTAGAGGTGGTTTTATTTACAATACCCTCAGGGAGCAGTTGCAACTCTACTACTATAGTCTTTCTGCTGAATTGTACTGCTCTGAGGAACTGTTGGTCTGAACAGTGCTCTCTAATACTCTGACATGCAGTTTGCTGTTTGGATGCAGTCCCAAAATTCTGATAAGAAAGTCAAAGAAGGAACAAGCCGAAATATTTTCTTCCCCATAACATGAGTGAATCACACATTTCACATGGATGAGACTCAGTGACAGGAACAATGTGTACTTGAAGGATGGAAAATGAAGTGTGCTGATTTGGGCGCACACTGTAGGCATGGAGTACCCTTAGGAACAGTGACATTCACACAGATGAAATATATTGTGCAGGGACATGTCTAATGAGTACAACGCCATGCCAGCTAGGGAAGCTTGTCGGAGCCATTCATCTACCAGTAGGCCAGCAAATGTGACGGACACGGACACGCTGAAAAAGAAGAGCTGCCACGTTCATAATGAATGTTTTGAATTAAATATATTTAGAGACAAAGGTGATACATGCTTGGATCTTTAAAGCAAATCCTTAATCAGTTTTGAACACAATTAAGATGGAAAAATAAATCATTTTGGAGCAAAACGTCACACTGATTGGGCTAGTATATCTAGCGACTTACTTCATAGGGCACGTGTTATAACAAAATTCAACGCATAATTTTTTCCTGTAGCTGATGAAAGTAGAGTAGGTCATTTTACTTACTTTTGTCGCACATGCTCAGTACCGATCAGGCAATTATGAGAACAGCAGCAGCAGGTAAAGACACGTATGAACTGAATTGCAAGCGAACATGTAAATTATTTTGGAGACAGAAGTTCAATTGTGTGGCGTTGGAGGATGTGGGTAAAACAACGACTATGTCTTGCACAGTCTACGAGCAAGAGGTTGAGGCGAACAATTTCAAATATGACATTTAACATTAGTCTTTGTTGTTATTTGATAACTGCTAATAATAACTGTTAATAAAACATGTTTTCTAGGGGCAAGCAAAAACTGACTTTGGGCAAGTAAATTTCTGACCCACTTCAGAAAAAAAAACACATTAACATTGAACCCTGCATTTGTGGTTCTGAATGTCAAGTTAAATGGTCTGGTGCCCTGTGAGGCCTGTGTCCTGCTCACTGCCCCCGAACAAACTTTCCCAGCTGGTTTGAGGATTAAATTTGAATGCCATCCAGTCACAAGCTGCTTCTCTAACCTTCAGGTTACCTTTGGCCCTGATCTGCACTGACATATTAACTGTAGTGAATTACACTGCTCTATAATCTCCTTCAGCGGATGAAGACTCCATAGTACTATTAGCTGCCTACATAGAGGGTTTTAAGCTTTAATACGAGCCATCCAGTAAACATCGAATATTTTGTATTCAGAAGTGAAGCTTCAATTGATTTGAAGTATTTATGGAATTTACAGTAAATAGGCAAACAAGTGGATAATGTGCACTAAACTGAAGACTTAAACGTTTAAAATTGAAAAAAATGCAGGAATAAAAGCTACAGTACGGTACACATTGCTGCTGATGCAACCACAAAACTGACTGAACTAAAAACTCTCTAATGCAGGGTAGACTGAGGCTCTTGCAGACTTTAACAACCACTGCCAGCGCAGAATATGATGCGTGACCTTTCAGCTTCATTAAAACTGACACACTAATATCTCATGTGCCAAACACATGCTAATAGAGTGCTCACCGCAGCACGTTTCCACTTAACCAACCGCAGTGCCCGCTCCTTTTACTTGATGAATTGTGGAAATATATGTCTGGTCATTTGAGTCAGCCAGAGGATGAGGGTGACATCGGTGTCAATGTGATTGCAAGGATGACAGCGGTGTCATAATGTCATGGCATTTGTACTAAAATGAGAGAGGCACATATAGATTGAGGATAATTGAATAAGGAAATTAAATGAATTGTTGTAAATGATGGTTAAAAGGGTTTTTTCGACATTCTGCCTTGGCAAATTCATTCAGCTAGTGTTACCCCTTCAACTTCTTTCCCAACGGAACCCCCTGCAAACCTTATGTTGTGAATTATTCAATTTAACATTTATTTTTACATTTTATTTTGAAATAACGGAAGTATTGGGATTCACAGTAAAAATAAGACTTGCTAACTTCAATGCACCTCTTAGCATTGCGCCTGACAAGGGCTGAAAATGAGCATGTCCATCCGTGCATTGTCATTGCATCACAGCTGATGATGACTACTGTAGAGACATTTGACACGTGAGTGAATGTCGATTGTGCACTGAAGACAACATTCAGGTTTTAGTGGGTGTTAGTAGGTGTTCTGTCCCAATTTAGTTTTCTGAGCCTGGCGATACTGACAAGGACGCTTCTTATTATCCATCTGCTGATGCAAGGGAAGCTAGTCCTATGGTCCCAGTGCAAAAGGGTGTGAGGGCCAACGACAATGACAAGTTCTGTGCACTGCCTCTGCCACCAATGTCCTTTCTATTTCTCTACCTTTCCTCATACATTCTTTGTGGTTTACCTATTACTGACATGAGGCTGAATAAACATCCTTGACATATTGTGGGAAAAATACCGTCAATGTGTCTGCCACTCCTACACAACCCTTAATCCTCCCATATTCCCTTCCCCCTCCTACCTTTCCTCCTCTAACTTTTCATGCCAAACACAGCTCAGCACCCTCCAGCTGGCAGCCTGTCACTCAGCTGACAGGAGGGTGGCGGTGGTGGATGTGGGGTGGAGCCCTTGGCGCTACCCATGACAGGTAAATGAATGGTACTGGTTTATACAACACTGACACATACCTAATTAGGTAATTTTGTGCTAACAATGTGTTTTGTCGTGATAATGCTCCCTGCAAAGAATTCAGTATGATCAGCACTTCATTTCAACCCACTGAAACAGCTGAGTTGCATGTAGTGCTAATGAACACTGAAATAACAACAAAAAACTCAAAAATGTTATTGTTACATATCCTGATTAAAGTGATGAACTATATAAGGAGAGATTTTTTTTGTTTTGTTTTTAATAATAGATTAGTTACATAACACTGCATCTGAGCTTTGTTAACTGACAAAAATGTTTTGCACATCTGAGTTCATCTGTGGTAAGAGTTTCACTCATCAAGACATGGTTTTATAATATCCTGGCATTAATTGTTGACTTGCACAAATTCACACCTAAGTAGGACAAAACGCAATAGAACAATTGTGGCGCAATATTAGGGAAGCTGCTAAATGTTAATCATGGTTTTGTAAAACTTGCTAATTGCCAATATGCTAATATTGCTAATATATGGCTATCTGACTTTTTAACTCCATATCCATATTGGCTTTGGCCCTTAGAAAACAGAGTATCAGTTAAGCTCTTCTTAGCAGCTCAGAAAAAAAGGGTTTGACCCAGGTCTGCAGAAGCGCACTGCTCTTCACTCTGACCAGTGAGCCTGTCTACAGACCTGGAGCCTCGCTTCCTCGCCTCGCTTCTTAAATTTAGACATGTGAGAGTAAAGGTTGACTGCCTCCATGCTTTCCTGCAAGCAGGGGTGGGCTCCCTAAAATTAACACTCATAAGTACTCCAGTCCTAGCCACATAGCTTTCATCTTTAGCCAATGACAACTGCCTGTGGTGGGCTGCTCCTCTCAGCTGTTCACAATGTGGTGTCAGCTAGCCCACAACAACTTTTGCCCTGTTCTTTCATTCACTTTTCACGTGGTTTCTTTTTGACACTTCAGTGTTTCCAAGTCTTTCTTTGATTCCTTTTTTTTCCATTTAAACTCGTTTGACCTCTTTGGCTTGTTCCACGTCCTGTTTCATCTCTGACTTCCTCTATTTTGCCTTTCTCTTTCTACCCTTCTGTGCACCCTGCTTCCTCCCTCTCTTCATCGCTGCCTTTGAACAACTAGCATCACAACAATGACAAGCCACCAGGGTGCCAGCTATGATTTTGTTTTAATAACATGCTGTCTGATTTTCAAAGCCACCCATTTCCACCGAGATGGACATTACATTTATGTCATTAGGGGCTGGCTTTGTTGTTGTTGTTGTTGGCAGCTGTGGGGAAGTCAAATTAGCATTTCACCAGCAGCCATAATGATGAGGCATCTTTGCGACACGACAATCTTGCAAGCTCACAGCAGTCAATCAAATCGGCCCTGTGCTTCAACCAATGATAAGCTGTCACCGCAGACCTGTCAGGAGGTGGAGACTTTAACTCACATGCAAGTTCAAACGCAATGCACATACACATATCAGATATCAGAATGCAGGTCTATTGTTCACCATTATTGTTGTGATGAATCACAACACAAGGTAAGTGACACAGACTTATCACCACCAACTGTCATGAAACCAAACAAAGCAAGTTAAAACCAGGGAGATGGAACCCTATTATGGGCTCTAGCATGATTACAATGACTATGAAAATGCTCACTAAATATACAGATGTAAAAGGCATCACAAAGCAAGCGAGCAGTGTAAAAGTGGATAGAATCCATCTCGTTCAAAAAGCCTACCAATTTCAAACTAAACAATATCTGAAAACAATGTTGCTCTCTTCCTAGAAATTAAATCAAAATGGCTAAACTGCATTTTTACTTTGCTATCCAGTTCATCTTTTGTATTTACATAGTTTTAAAATGCCAAACCCACTTATTTGTCTTCGCTTCGAGATCATCAGTGAGATAGTCGCCAGTTGGAAACAGGATGAGGAAAAAAGGCTTTTATCAGCCACTGCACAGTACACAGCACAGGTATGTAAGCCTGGCGTGTAAGATATGGAGAGGTCACAACCTTATTACACTGAAAAGCTGTAGGAGTTGCTTGTGTTAATATGATGTAGCAGCAGTGCAGAATAATACATAGTGACGGCATTGCAGCTTCTCATCTCTGCTCATAAAAAGATTTTTTTTTTTAAAAAAAAGGTCTTTAACCAACTTAGCAGTGACAGATTTCCTCTTGGTTATGTGACTCCACTTTAACCTATTTAAAGTACTTAATTAGCCAATTAGCCATGCTCACAGCCATACTTTTGAGTAACATGAAAACATTTTTTTTTCATTGCATGTGTAAACCCCTTCAGGTGGCTAAAACTAAAAACAGAGGTAAATCTTAGCTTTCATGACAAAAAACCATTGTGCGAAGCTGCTAACAGTTGGTTTATTTTTGTTTGCCTTGGTTTATAACATGCTGTTGAGCTGTGTTTTATGAAATACACAAAAGTCATACTCAAGTAAAATAAAAATATTACGTTGGAAAAAGTCATAGTAACCCATACAAATAGCACTTCAGTTAAAGTCTTAAAGTATCTGATATTAAATGTTAGGGGTGTGATGGTACACTCAGCTCACAGGACGAGACGTTACATGATTTTTTCTTTCACGAGACAAGATGATATTTTAACACTATTTTTAAGAAAGTCACAGTTTGCAAAACAATGCAGTTCCATATTTCTTTTACTAGTGATAATCTTGTAATAAATATCACTTCAGTTCTACTTTCTAACTGTGTATGAATTATCATATGCAGTAAAAGACGTGAATTATATGTAAGCACTATAAAAGGAGTTGCGACAAACTCAGCTGATTGGCTTCAATGATTTCTCGTGAGTGTCATCAGACCTTATGACTGTCCATGAGTGACACTCTGAAGGCAAAGAAGCTTGACTTTCCAGGCACAAATACCAGGACCTTCCATGTTTTGCGGCCCACATAGCGTGCACACCAGAGACTTTCGCCAACCAAGCCTACTAACTCCGGGTCTAGTGCCCAGCTAACTGGAATGGGGATAAAATAATGGCTCATCTAGATTTTCCAAGTTTTATCGGACCGAATGGCTCCAGCTATGACTCAGGGGTTGTGTCGCTCAAAAAATTGTATCCCCAGTTTTGCATCTCATGAGGATGTAATTCCTTGGTTTGGCCACTACGAAAACTGCTTCAAATCCAGGCTCTCTTCCTGAAGGCTTGGCTGCTGCTCTGCATCTGTTATGAGCTGATATCACGAGACAGCTTTTCACCTCGACGTGAAATATCATTACCTTTTAATATGTGAGACAAACTTGAGGATCAAAACTCAGTTTCTGGCAATATACATACGTAAAACATTACACGTATATTTACATGAATGTTTATATCGTATTATAGGGGTCTTTAACTAGTAACTGAAGTTAACAAATAAAATGTAATGGAGCAAAAGTACAATATTTGCCTCCAGACTGTAGTTGTATGAAAACAAAAATATTCACGTAAAGCACAGGTACCACATAATGGTACTTGAGTAAATGTACTCAGTTACATTCCATCACTGTTAGTGACCCTGTTGTACGTACAGTAGGTGTGCCTCTGTTGAACATTATCCTCTAGCTTTGGCAGGGTTTACTGAATGTATAAACTCCAACAAAAGAATCAAAAACAAATAGAGGGTCCTTTACAGCACCATTATGAGGAAATTTGCATTTTGTGCAATTCGGCACATCCCCCCCCCCCCCCCCCAAATTTCTTTCTGAAGGCAACACCGAAGACATAAATACAAATCCCGTCATGCCATGTAGCCGCTAACTAGAAACAAATCTCATCACCTCATAACAATGTTACTTCCTGAAAAACGTGCATATTTAATGAAACATGTATGCAGCTGTGCTCTGACCCCTCTCACTTCAGTTACAGTGTAGGAAAAAGTGACAGGAGAGAAGAGTGCCCGAGACACCATTTTCCCTATTACAGGACACACCGTGCCACTAAAATGAAATTTAAGTAGTTATTTTAAGGGGTTTTTTTTGTGTTTGTTTGTTTTAAAGTTGCATAATGCTGCTTTAACTGTTCTCATGCGTCTTTGCTGGAAGGGGCATCACGTTTTACCGAGGAAACGAAAAACTCACTAACTACGCAGCATGAATTAACATGTAAGTTGAGAGTTTCAGCCGTTATTACAAGCTAACGTCTCGCAGCAGTAGCTTAATGACATCTCCAGTGACTCTGGCGGACCGAAATGGTTCCCCCCGTTGAGGTGAGGCACTGCTTGGGATAATCACAGCTGTCAGTTTTTCCTCTGAGTAAACTACAGCCCCGAAGTGTGGTAAGTATGAGTCGAATAAGAATTAGAATTGACAGAAAACGTCGCAGTCAAGTGCACACTTGTGGGATTTAACGGTCGGTTTTTAAGTTAAGTTAGCTAAGTTAACTGACAAGTCGGGGGAGCTGTGCTTTTCTCCCGTCGTTGACAGAGCGTAGTTAGCCCGAACTTGTGTAAGCTGACAGTGACTTTATAAAGTTACGTTAGCGGTTTTATAAACATGTCTTCTTTCCAGCCGTCTCACCTTTAATGCTAATCCCGAGTCCTCCAACATCTTGCTTGGTCACTCGCACGGTGCGCTTCACGTTGGTGATGGTTTCCGGGACCGGAGACGAGCTGAGGTTCGGGGGGTCTCCGTTGATAGCGCCGGCGGGAGTCGGGTTGGGCTTCGCGGGCTCCTCGGCACCCTCGCCGGGGTTCAACGCGAGCGTGTCCTCGGTGAGCGTGGCCAACACCCGGATCCAGCGGTCCACGGTCACTCGAAGTTCCAGCAGTCCCGTTTTCTGCGCCTTCATCGCGGCAGCCATGTTCAACGCATTCCTGGAATAACTCTAGACGGGCTGGCAGTCCTGTAAAGAGATAGGGGGGTGGTGGTGGTGGTGGTGAGGGGGGTGGAGGGATGGGGTAGGGGGCAAACACACACACACACACACACACACACACACACACACACATGCACAATTCCTCCACTCTCTCTCCGACTTTGTCCGCCTCCAAAGAGGTTTATCCAGTAGTAAGAAGTAAAGTTAATTGAGGGTGATACGATTAGCAACGGTGTTGACACACACACTCGAAGTTCAAAGAGCTCCTCGTCGACTCCCTCCACACCACCACCACCACCACCCACCCGACCACCCATTAATGAACTGTGTGCGGTCGAGTCACACATAATTAAGTTTTTTGATTCATTGGTTTATTTATTTATTTCGGGCACACTGGACCACTGGCTGAGATCACAGATCTAATTTGCAGCTTGCCCAACAGACACAAAATCACTTCGCTGATACACACTGACATTCTGTCATGAAGAAAAAAAGTAAAATCGATAATGCTTCCCATGCCAGAGATGTGCTGCTCTGCCTTTTTTTTTTTTTTCAGTGGATAGAGCTCATATCAGGCATGAAAGCCACAGCTCGTCTTCGGTTTGAACCCTGCTGACAGGATGTAATGTTCACAAAAGACCAAAGAACTCCACTTATATCACACTCCTCTATGATTCTCTCTGCAAAAATATAATTTCAGACTGATTTAGCTTTGAGATGAACTGATATCAGTCCATAAATGACCATTCTGGACTCAAACAGCTGGTCCTTAGTTAAATTGCTTATGGAAGATAGACCCTTCGATCAATACCCAGCAATAAAATCGTAATAAAAGGTGGACACAGGACGAGCTTGATGTTCTCTAAAGGGTGGTCAGCCCAAAGCTTCCCTCCAGTAGGCCCTTAATGAGTTGCCGGCACTGTATGAGCACTGACAAAGCTCAATCAATACTGGCCACAGAGCAAAAGTAAAGGACCTGGTGTACCAACAGGGAATTCCACAAGAGTGAAGAGGAGGACTTGAAAAGAAGAGAAATATAAATGTTGTTACTGGCGAAGAAGTTTAGCTGTTGGTTGTCTTCTAGAATCTTAATGTCTACAGCATCGCTTTTAGGTCAGTATACTTTAATTCACATCAGGGTCATCCATTCATGCGTAAACCGTTGGTAAAGATCTTAGGAAAAAATGTCCTTCATACGGTTATAATTGGGGATTATTTGTGCCAACCAGTGGGATCAGTGTCTGTCTCACTCAGTTCTGATTACTCTACAATTATTTTCAGCCCTGAATACTGCAAACATGCACGAATAACTTAGTTGAACTTTTAGTTGTAACTGTTCAGTTTTTCACTCACAAATCATTATTTCAAATAAAATTAACAAAAAAACAAAACAAAACACAGAAAGTGCTGTCTGAAAAAAAAAAAAAATTTTAAAAAGCTACGGTTTCAGCTGTAATATGCTGTGACTGAGCCATCTGGTCTTGACTCAGACTCAACCTGGATATAAAGTATTGCTCTGTCTTGGTGACTCAGCAGAGGTGCACTTAATTGCGCAGAGCAGACATTAAGAACATGCATGAGTCCCTGAAACAAGCTGATGAAGCAGTCCACATTTCCTATGCTCTTCTGCATCTGCCAGTAAACTGTGAACCCCTTCAGCTGTGTGTGTGCGTGTGTGTGGCAGCCTGTGTTGCATCTGCTTCAGAACAGGTGAAACAGCAAACAAATTCCAGTGACCAAATTTAGAAAATTTGCTTCTGGGTGGGTTTGGTGAAGAGCAATTGCTGCCTTAATGAAAACAAGTTTGGAACATGGACTGAAAAGTGCTCTGAAACCAAACAGACGGTTTAAAGATGCACATCTGTTAATATAACCTCGTCTAAAGCAGCTTAACAGATAGACAACCACAACATGTATGATAATTCATAATTGGTTAATGTTTGCTCACCATATGAATTGAGCTGAATTTTGTATTTTCGGTAACTGAGCCACATCTATTAAGCCCAGTGCACAGACTGCAAACTGAATATTCTGCTCCTCTTTAGAGGTTGGTTCCCAATCCTCTGCCTCCCTCTAGTGATTAACTGGCTCCATTACTTGAAAATACAAAAATTCAGAAAAGCATCTGTTGGAATACAACACAGATATCTGGGCAAGGGTTAAGTCTTTTTGATTTCCCTAACCATTGTGTGATGCCGGTTTTTACTGTTGAGGAAAGAACAAAAGAGATAATATAATAAGTCAACAGCTTTAAGGGCAACATTTCTGACGTGGTGCTAGGTAGCATCACCATCTGTCTCTTTTGCTCTAAAACCAGGCTTTAATCTGTTGAGTTGAGGCACACTTATATTTATTTTGTTTTTCACAGATTAATTATAATAAATGACATATATACATTAATCTCCTCAGCACTAGATTAATGCTAAAATTACTTACTAAGATCACACCGGACTAATCTGTCTCAGGATTAAATACACCAAAGTTATTAAGTCTATGTATCCAACCATATGTCCTGTAAAAATTACTTTAAATCATCTATAAACAAAGAACTCTGCATATGAAAGTATGTTGTATAAGATTTAAAGTTCAATCAATATTTAAAACATTTAAGGAATATGCAATTAACACATGGAAGTTTTCTGTTTGTTTGTTTGAACTCAAACAATGATGTATTATATGTTGTTATCTATAATCTGAAACAGTCCATATTTAACAAGGTTAAATTTGAATTTGAATTTAACCTTGTTATTTAACCTGCAGATGTGGACACACACTTCTAATGGGTCCCAAGTCATGACGGAGGGGATTGCTTTTGTCTGAGACATTGTTTTAGATTTTTTTTTTTTCTATTTTTTTTTTTTCTATTTTTTTGGAAAATCCTTGTATCCTATTGTAATCCTATTGTAGCTTCATCAAAATGGGTGGCCCAAATTGATTAAGTCATAGAACTGCTGTCCAACTCTTAAGCTTTGTTGAGCTTATTAGTCTCTTTTAGCTCATCGTTTGGCTCATGGCCCACACAGGCTCCTAAATGGTTAAGTTCCAGTGTCCTCACAGTCAACTGTTTTTGTAAAAAAAAAAAAAAAAAAACTATTCTGATTATTATCAGAATTACAGCCAACAAGAGTTAGCTATTAGTAAGTAGGAATTCAAGAGGTGGCCAATTCTTAGATTTCAAGTGACTTTCAGTTCTACTTTGCTGTCTAAAGAGCAAGATGTTCCCCCCAGGAAAGTAGAAAAAAGCAAGTAATAAGAAAAAGGAAGAACATTGGAAATACCTAGGTGGCAACAAATACAACTCTGAAGACATGTTAGCATGGCTATATGTCTTCAGGTGCACTAGTTTGCTAACATTACAACCTTTTTGAGGCAATAGTCAGACATATGTTTGTTGGGTTGTTGTGGAGTTTTTGTGCCCCCTAGTGGCCACAATAATCATTCGAAGTCTCCTGTTAACGTTAACATATGGGGTGAGATTGTGTTGACAACTCATTACATCCATCCATCCATCCATCCATTATCTGTACATTATATATGTACGCCGCTTAATCCTCTGCAGGGTCGCGGGGGGGCTGGAGCCTATCCCAGCTGACTTAGGGCGAAGGCAGGGGACACCCTGGACAGGTCGCCAGTCTATCACAGGGCTACACATAGAGACAAACAACCAGGCACACTCTCATTCACACCTACGGACAATTTAGAATAATCAATTAACCTCAGCATGTTTTTGGACTGTGGGAGGAAGCCGGAGTACCCGGTGAAAACCCACGCTGCACAGGGAGAACATGCAAACTCCACACAGAAAGATCCCAGGCGAACCGGGGATCTTCTAGCTGTGAGGCGGCAGTGCTAACAACTGGGCCACTGTGCAGCCCACAACTCATTACAGTTAATGTTAATGTTAATGGTTTTTTTTGTTTATTATACGTTTCTTGACATGTCTCCCTGTCAACCCACGTACTTTCGCCACTGTCATACAGCTCTTTGTTCAGACAGAAACACTCAGATGTACTATTTAGCACATGTATAGGACAACAACAGCTCAGCAACAGTGAACTGCAGGCCTCACTGCGGAGCTCGACTTAAGCAGTGCATCTACCTAATGATGTTTAGCATTATGACAAAGTGTTTGACCATCTGACCCGCTGTCTATACATCTGTCAGTCTATTCCTTTGTGATGTGAATGGCAGGTGGCCAGCCTATCTTTCACAGTAGCAGGCATTAATATTTTTTTCTTTGTTTTCAAAGCTTCAGTGAATGGAACAACAGGATTTGTAAGGATCCCTTACACACAAAAGAATAGCCTACATGTCCGTTCATAGAAAACACGTGTGTAGTTTGGAGTTGATGTTCTTATGTATAGAACTAAAAGGTTGCTTGTCATATGGAGGTATATGTAGAGAGCCTTTACGTAAATATTTGGACAACAAGATATTTCCTGTTGTTTTGGCTCTATGCCAGCATTTGAGATGAAACAATAACTGAGGATAAAGCGCTGGCTTTAAGGGTGTTTGAATGTGTTTACTGTTTACTTAATACAATACAACTCTTAATACAATTGTCGATATGCATATACACATCCTTAATTTGCACTAAGCCTGATGTCAGGATTTTAACCCAACTAACATTGTTTCAGATCAGGCCCCATTGTGCTGTGGAGAACAGACAAAAAAAAATGTTCATCATTTGCACCACTATTACACAATTTATCTGCCATTTGGTACTAACTCTAATAGTTGCTAAAATCTAAAATAACATTGACTCTGGTGCGCTTAAGGACAATTTTGAGGTACCATTACTTAGCTTGAGTATTATAATGCTTTTTTTTCTATATTCTAAGTATATAGTTACTCTATATACTTGTCACTTTAATCATTAAAATTTGACATAGAGAACAATAATCAACAGAACAGAAAATGAGTAAAACATGCATTAGCTCCACCTCAACCTGCTACAACATTAACATGCTCCTTACATGTTATTACAGCAATAAAAACAATATATTTAGAATTATAGAAATACATTGTTTACTTTACTTTTCACAAACACTTTGAATGCAGGACTTTTATTTGAAACTGAGTTTTTTTAGTGCTGCTTCTTTACTCACGGAGGAGATCTGAATGCTTCAAAAACCTGTTATAGAATTAAATAAAAATGAACACAAAATATAACACAATATAGATAACTAAGCATGAAAAGGACAACCAAATGTTTGGAAAAATTAATTTTAAACCCACATACAAAACATTTTACATTACATACTATTGATTATTTTAGATATGTTTTATTTATTTTACAATTTTAAAAATTGTTATTTTTATTCATTATTTGAGTTTATGGGATGTAAGTGCAGTGGATGTTCAAAAGTTGAAAATGTTAAAGTATCCTTGTATTTCTGACAAACCAAAAAATGAAGTGACATAATTATCAAAAAAACAATACAAAACACTACAACAAGACAACATCACTACCCCCCACTCGCCACCCCCACAGCCCCAATTGAATCAGCCACATATAAGCATGTCTCAACTCCCCAAAGACGGTGGACAGTTGGGGTGGCCTGCTGATTAATTTCAACCTCCCCCCGCTTCCCTCTGTCTCCTCCTGCTCCTTCCATCCTCCAACCATCTCTGCATCCCTCCATCTATCCCTCCCCTACTCAGCAAAGGGCAACAGCTCCAGAGGTCTACCATATGGACCAGTGTCTGAGCGGCTGACTGCCTGCCTGCCTCCCTGCAGCTTTCCTGTGTGTGTGTGTGTGTGTGTGTGTGTGTGTGTGTGTGTGTGTGTGTGTGTGTGTGTGTGTGTGTGTGTGTGTGTGTGTGTGATTCAAGCTTGTGCTGACTGTTAGCCTGCCCCACCTGTTCCTCTGTAAGAACAGACCAGACCACTCCTCTACAGACCGTCCAGGACAGATGAACTGATCACGGACTAGTGATAAATAGTTTGAGGGGGGAGATGAGAGATATGCAGATGTGACAACAGGGTTTCGAAGAGCTTTAAACTAAATCTGACCGTCATATGAGTGATGAGCCGCTGTAAATCACGTTATCAATGAGCTCCTGCCAAGCCACGAGAAAAATGAGAGTAGAGGAAGAGATCGTAAAAGGACAGACACACAGATGGATGGCCCACGAAACAGACAAACAGATGAGCAGACAATGAAAGATTGGAATATGGAATAATTTATTCTCAAAATATGAATGACAGACTGTGCAGTGAACAGACTGCGGTAAACAGACAGACCACGCTGCTCCCTAAACACCCGAGGACATGGGATTATAATGAATGAGAACCTGGGGGTGATAATGAGAGGTCAAACTGAAGAATAAGTCTCCAGCTTGTACACCTGTGGCCCACCTTCTGCCGTCTCAACCGCCCAGCGACCATTTTTTTTAACCCCCACCACCACGTTCAGTTACTCTCATTATAACCTACTGAATAATGTAAAGGTATATATGCATGAAGGATCCACGCAGAGGAGAGGGGACAGGATCTACATAATAGGGCTATCTCTCTCTCTCCATCTGGTCATGTGTTTATAATCTTCCCCTCCTCCTCCTCCATAGTGCTGATCAATCTGTTTGTCTGACAGACTCCCGTCAAACCTCCCCATGGTCTAGCTCACGCCAATAATATCACGCACGATGTACAGTCTGCGTCGGCCGTCTTTATTTGCTGCAATTATTTCTGCAGAAGTGTATCTGTGAGAATGTATCTGTCTCTATGTGTGCATTTCAGTTGCGCGAGCTGACGTGAGCACCCTGCAGCCTCAGGAGAATTAACCAGGCGTCTGCCACCTGACCCCATTGACTCTGACCATCCTGGGCTCAGCTGATACGCGTGCCGTGTGGCCCTGACATGAGGAGGACAAAAAAAAGCTGTAGGAGTGGGAGGAGGCAGAGGACAGAAGGACCAGCAGGCAATGAATGATTATGATGACTAGGGCCATCTTGCTGGCCTCAGCAGCACCCTCCCCCCCCCCACCCAGCAGAAGCCCTGGCCTTGGCCCTGGCTCCCACATGGACTAGTGATCTGGCTCAGGTCGGTGTGGGTCGGCGTGGGTGAAGTGTCACCACCAGGCAGGGTCTGGCCTGTCAGCTGTTCAGGATGACAGGAGGAGAGGAGAGGGGAAGAGAACAGAGATGTATGTAATAGAGGATGAGACAGATAGGTCAGGGGAAATAACTGAAAAGACAATTTATGAGAAGATTGGAATCATGAGAAGACACAAAAAGAGGGAATAAGGCACAGGAGAGAGGAAAGATAATATTGGAAGGAGCGGACTGAAACAATGGATAACAGGGAACAGGTTTTGTGGAGGTGTCATATCTGCCAGGCCTTATGCAACCTACGGAGCTCACGCAGATGGCTCGACTGCTGGGAAAGTAGGGTAAACAGTCCTGGCTAATGGCTTGCCCCCCTCTTGACTCAGTACAGTGAAGTGAAGGAGAACATAATAGGAGAAAACATTCCCTCTCAGCGAGTTTCAAAGGGTAAACACGTGGGTTAGTATATTAATGGCATCTTTTTACAGCGTGTTGGCACCGTCAGATCATTAAAAGGCAGTCATTACTTAACTCAGCAGAGTGAGCCTTGAGGAGGGGCAGCCAGGTCCTTATGAGGCATATTTCTCAGTCTTTCATTGTAGGGTCACATCAGAAAATAGCACGACAGAATCCATTTGTGCATCAAAGGTTAGCACTATGAAGATGGTTTTTGCAATTTGTCATCGAAGCTGAACCCTATGTGAAAACATTATACAGTTTATTTTGCTTCTCTGGAAGGAAATATCCAGTACTTGAGGTGCTGTATGCTCCACAGTCTACCAGCTAGTAGCTGATAACTTTGTTTGTTTGCTGTTTGGTGGCCACCATCTAGCTTAGACTGGGCTTTTTAGTACAGTAACAGGGAACTAAAAGTTTTTAGCTGCAGGCAGAAAAAACAATCAGCTGAAATACAGTTTTGATTACAGCTGCTTTGTCACTATGAAAAAATACAGCGTTAACCACTGCCAGTGACCTCGACTTTCCGTATAAGATGAACATCTTCCGTTATCAGAAAAAGCAGAGAAGAGGCTGTTATGGTCTCAGCAGAAGATGCTTATGACATATTTAGGTTTAGTGTTAGGTGACAACATCTAGGGGACCTATGTAGTTGTATCAGGATCAAAGGAGGATGTCAGGTGGCTTAGCTTGAAGAGCATATGGAAGTGTGTTTCACCCAGAAGGTGGATGCTTGCTTCAATGTCCTCGACATTAGGTAGCTCACATCTGGTTTAAGTGTACTTAAGGTTTGTGCAAACCATGAGCTTTTTCTAAACCTAGCTAAGCAAGAAGATAAGTGCCTATACCTAACAGAACTGCGCCCCATCACAAAACATTAACCATGTGATGAAGAAGGTCAGTCAAGCCTGTCAGTGGTACTCTCAACGGTCTTATATGTTGTTTTGGGAGTTACTGGCAATCAACCTATTCAGTCATTTGGGTGTAAGGACATGCTTTCCATTATCTTTACAGGAACAGTAATTGAAAACCTTTGCTGTAGCCCGGCACATGAGACATTCAGACTGTCAGCCAGTAGGTCAGGTCAGCTGATTTGCTGTGTAACAGTCCTTTTGGTGTGATTAAAGGGCCTGTGACAAAGACGCTGAAAGGCGATCAAGGGGGGCAATGGCCAGCTGTCACACACAGGCACCATAATGACCACAGCAAATCCCACCGCCGTCTGAGCCCGTTTCTTCCTTGACTCCAGCCTCCTGCTAACTGACTAGTCATCTCTTTGTTAACCTGTCACAGAGCTGGTTGACAAGATGGGCTAGATAGGACATTGTTGTCACAATCAAAGCTTTGGTCTGGACTGATTCATTGTACGAGCAATTCACTGAATACATACTACACATGTTAAATAAAATTACACTGACTGATTATACAATACAATATAAAAAGACATGACACAGAAACCTTGTATATGATGTAATAAATGTGTTTGCAGTGGAGACTATTTATAGTTTAAATTCACATATTTCAGACACTGTTACAATGTAACTCAAACAACCAGGCAAAAAATATGAATAGGTTTGATGTTCATTATTCCCTCTCCCAAGAGCACAATTGGAAAATGAAATTAATGTTATTGAAGCAGTATGTAATTATAACAGGGTAATGGTTCGTCTAAGGAAGAAGGAGGAAGAAGAAGAAGCTGTCATTAGTTTATTCAAAGTACCACAATTCCATTGTCTTCTCCACTTTGTTGTCTCTTGTGTTCTTCCATTTACTGCATGCACCTGCCAGAGACTATGTGGGTGGTTGATATGTTGAACTACAGACTCGCCCCCTTTTTCTTTTAAGACAGAAGGCCTGATGTCACTGGCAACATTTTACTTAATTTTCTTCAAAGCAAACTGTATCTGACATGCTCTTTTTACCTTACCTTGCAGTACCTGTCATAGTCTTAGACATGAACAATACTTTTGTGGATTGTATCTTTACCTTGACAAGCAATTAACTGCAAGACTCTAATACCAGGGCTGGCTGCTCAAAACAAGGAACCTTATTTTGGCACAAAGCTCATTTACTGTGTATTGTGGGGTCTTACTGAGAAAATGACACTGTCACCAGCAGCAAGCAACAAAATAACTTGAGCCCACAGGAAAAAACAGTCTTTGAATTTTGTAGTGAGCTTCTTGTATGAAACAAAAATACTTTAAAGCACTGATCTGATCATATATTGCCAGAAACATCATGTCTGATCACCTTCTTTTAATTGTTTATGAAAACAGCATAGTCAGCAGCACGTGACTTGCTCCTGACAGTGACACAGCAAGTGGTGACTCTTGGCTTCTGTGTCCCCAAACTGTAGCACCCCCATGGTCCTCTGCCCCACATCAGAACAATTAGTGGCCCTTGGCCCCTTTGCTTTACACAAAAAAGGGGAAAACCCTGTGTACCCCCGTCCCCCACAAACACACACAGCAAGGCGGCCGCTGATGGCTCCTTGGCTCATCCGTAGCAGGAGCTGTAGGTAATGACTCCTGCCTGCCACGGTGGACCTTAATTTGTTATTGTAGCAGAGCAGCTGTGCAGCATGCTGCAGGGAGCAGGTGGCAGCCTGGCAGGAGTGGAGGATGGGGGGCTGGAGGGGGACGGAAGGAGGGGGAGGACAGGAGCGTGTGGCATATGTGGGTGGCTGTAGGAGGGAGGGGGTGGAAAGATGATGGTGGATGTGATTGTGTGTGGTGCGTATGTGTGTGTGTGCGTGTGTGTGCGCGCGTGTGTGTGTGTGCGCGCGTGTGTGTGTTAGCTCACAAATCTCTCAGCCAGCATCCAAATATTATGCTTGTAAAGGGGAATAACACGTGAGACTCTGGACAGAGCCTACGGAAGCCCATATCTGCCAGTTTAACAAAAAAGTGTGATATAAATTAAGCTCGATGAAAAAATAAATTCCAATGACAGGCCATAATTTTGTGGTAACAAAATCAATATTTATCTTGTAATATCATATGAATTCCATTTTATCTCATGATCTTGAGTTTTTATGTCAAAATTTTGACTTTTTAACTCATAATAATGAACTTTTATATAATGGTTTCTACTTGTGATCCCATAATTCCATCTCACATTGATGTTTTTTCTCCTAATTTTGGCTTTTTAACTCATAATAACTGATAATAATTTTGACATTTAATTTCATAATGACAACTTTTCAATTCATAATTCCCCAAATTTTTCTTATAATTATGACTTGTTAACTTGTTAAATCTTATCATTTTGACTTTCTATCCCATGAACTTACTTAAACTTAAAAAAAAAAATGTATTAATGATGTTTTATTTTTTACTGTCGTCTTTTGATTTCATAATTATGACTTTTCAATTCTTAATTCTGCTTTTTAATCTCATAATTAGGACTTGAAGAGTGATTTAGGATTTTTATCTCATGATTTCAACTGTCTATCTTTACTTGTTTTATTTCATAATTATTTTAATTTCTCAAAGTTTTTTTCACATATAATACTGTGTATTTTTCTGCGGCATGAAACTCAACAGATGACACTGCGAGCATTCAACTTTTGTTTTGTTTTTTTGTTTTTTTATTATATTGACACTAACTCAACTCTTCGGGCTGCATATGATCAAGTATAATCCATCATTTTCAGTTTCACCAGGCTCTCCATATCCTTGCTAGTTTCAATGTCAATTTGTGGAGGCATCCCAGACTATATAGATTGAGGCTGGGGGAGCAAAAAAAAAAAAACACTCACAAAAAAAAAAGACTAAATCAATACGCCAACAAGTCGAGGTCATAAACGACTTTGCTCTGGGCGATGGAAGTGTGTCTGCTGTGAGGATTATGAGGGCTGCTGAGCTCTGGTGTCCTCTCTCTCCGCCACAGACGCCGCTCTCCTCCTCCGGCTGTTCACGGAGCTTCTTCTGCGGCTTTCTGCTTAAATGCTCACAATTAGTACCGCCCACACAAATAATTCTCTCTGTTGCATGAGAGAGAGAATAGGGAACCTGCTGGCGAACCGGATCGATCGTCTCCTGTCTCCTTTATTTCAGCACTAAAGGTGATTTTTATTTATTTATTTATTTTATTTTTTAAAGGTGTTTGCATCCCGTGTCGCAGTGAAGCTGAAGGACTGTAAAGCAGCCATCATTCTGCCAGGAAGAAGAAGAAGAAAACTAACCAACGCGGAGAGCAATGGTCGGAATGCCGAGTGTTTTGAACTGTGAGTACACTTTGTAATTTTAATTCAACATGCTGCTGAGTTAAATGAAGCGTCAAACGTGGAGCTGCTCTTACCTGATCTTTACGCACAGGTGCACGCACTGTATGTACATCGTTTGCACCTGCACACGTTTCACACTGTGCTGCAGCTGAGTCACAACAAATGGCCCATGTGCCACTGATCTCATGTATGTGTTTTACATAATTAAGGAGCCATAACTGAGATAAAAGGGAGGGCTGTCCTCGCCTCCTAATGAAAATATAGAAGAATTAAGCTTTATCAAGACTACATTATGAGCTCAGGAAAAAAAAGAAAAGAAAAAAACTTCTCCAACCACTCTATTATTTTCAGATTCCTCTCCCAGAGCAGGCTAGTTCTTCAGAGGGCACCCTTCAATGTGTTACTTCAGATCCCATCAAATCATTATAATGACCAAACAAAAACCCAGTCGTCCCTTTGTCCACCGAGATCTTACGCTCATTAGGATCCATTAAAGAGTGAGAATAAACTATGCATAACACATACTCTATTGGATGCATTATCCCCGTATATGGCCCCCACAAGACAGCTATTATGCACCCATTTGATTGAATAGCAGCTTTTCGGGGTCTATGTGTCTTTTCAGTGGAGGATTTGGAGCCCTTAATCCACCAGGCAGTTTTTTTTTTCTCTCTTTCCACCATCTGGAGTTTACAGCTTTTTAAGACAAAAACACCAGGCAGTGTGAAACCAGGCTGGAGCTGCTGCTCGATGCCAGGAGGAGGTTTTTTCCCTTTTTTTTTCCGCCTGTGGTTTCTGTCCGCTTTACATCAGAGGTCAATGGTACAGTCATGCAATGCAAGTGGGGTCAGCAGGGCCTGAGGGCATGAGCCCCCCATGTGTCACTCTGACACCGCTGCCGCCCCCCACCCTGAGGACTCCTGTCGCTCCTCTTTTCACCACGAAGACCCAAATAATCGCATGACAAAGACATGACTGTAATGCTGATGATGATGATGATGATGATGATGATAGAGCTACAGTGACCACCAGGGAGCAGCAGAGAATTCACTGTAATTCGTAAACTGTAAACATAATGGATACCGGGTTTGAAAAGCAAATCTTGTTTTGGAAAATTTTGGTTCCAACAAAAAAACCCAGAGCAGATAAAAAAAAAATGTGTATTCATCTGCTTTACCGTAATTGTTGTTTGGCTGGACTAATCTGATGTTGTGCAGAAAGCTAAATAGCCCTCTGGGAAGCAGGGATGCTGTGTGTACACTGGGAGAAAATGTGTTAAAGAGCATGTGGGCTCAACATTGCTCACACAAGTCAATCATTCCCATTCTCTCCTTGATTCAATTAGCTCTACTTGAAAACATGTGGATAATTTGGAACTCCTGATAAATTTTCCCTTTTTTGCCTTTTTCTTTCTTTTCTTTGGGGTGGGTTAGAGAGTCAGATTCCAATCCTCTGACATTAAAAGGGGAAATAAACGACAAAGGGGCCCTGCAGGTTTGCATTAGAGACCTAATTGGTTTTGGCTTGAGTGGGCCGTTAGCGTTGCCAGACGTGGGCCCTTTGTGTTTTGCCATGTGGGAGAATTTGCCGGTGCTGGAGGTAGGGAGAGGTGCCTGCAGATCTTCTCTGAGTCACCCCTGCTTGTGTCTGTGGGCTGTTTGAATGTGTGTGTGTGTGTGTGTGTGTGTGTGTGTGTGTGTGTGTGTGTGTGTGTGTGTGAGCTGGCATGCAGGAGAAGTGTAGTTTTTAAGGTGCGTTTGGGAAAATGTGTGCGAATGCGTCGAATTGTGTGTTTTTGTCTGTTTTTCTGTTCACACTCGTTTCTCTCTGTTATCATGTGTCATGCATTTGTGTGTTGTTTTTTTTGTGATATGCGTGTGCTCGGATGCGTGTTTGTGTGTGTCCGGCTTGGAGCCCAGTATCCTTCTCGCTCCCTCTGGTCTCTGCGTGGGTCTTTTCCACCAGCAGTACCACCTGTTAGTGTTTTACTCGGGGCCCCAGGGCTACAATGACTGCAGAACCTTCCAGATTTGCTCATCAAACCCCATCAGATCGGCTCCCTCACCTAAAATCTGGCTCCCATTTCCTATCGCAGGACCGATCTGAGCTGGATTCCCTGGTGCGGTTCAGCTGAGTCAAGCTGGTGTGCAGTCGAAAACTGATGCGAGCTGAGCTGAGTTTGATTAATGACTTGTGAGTGACAACATTTCATTCAGCCTGCTGCACTTTTGGATCACACTTAAGTGTTTGTTAAGTGTGGTTTTAGGGGGAAAAGGGGATGTTTAAAGACTGAATTTATTGGGTCGATTCGTCTCCCGGTGCTCCACATGTGAGAACCACAACAAAGAATCTGGAATCTGATGTTTGAGTAATGATAAGTGGCTGGATTACAATTTTTAACAGGCTATAATTGCAGATCTATTGCTATTGATCACATGCTGTGAAAGCTGAGTTTCAGACTGAACGAACCCTACTTGTACGAGGCGTTCAGTACACAATGGCAGGAAATAATGATGCATCATCTCTGCAACTTGTGTTCAATCCCAAACCACTGCAAACAGCATCCTCTGTCCCTCCAAACACATAGGATTTGTCATGTTCTGTGTTTCGTGAGACCTCTGAGCTTTCTGTCTTGTTGTCTGTTTCCAATTCAACGTGCTGTGTTCCCCTGTCTATTATTTCAGACAGTGTGGCAACCTGAAGCTAAGTTAAAAAAAAAAAAAAAAAGAGAACGAGAGGAGTGACCAAATAGTTAAAGAAAAAAAAACAGCAAGAGAAGGAGAGTAGAAAGGGATTAACTGTCAGGGAGAATGTGAGGCTAATTGAAGCCAGTTTTGCACAGCTGTTTCTTGTTGCTGTGCGGCACTGCACGGAGCGGCCGGGAGGATAGGATCCAGATGTGAGCTTGCGCCGAGGATCACCCGCCAATAACAATCCTCAGAAATACCCAGCCGTACAGGAGACGAGGGCTATTAGAGTGTCCGCTCTCTCGCCCGACCCCCTTGAAAAAACATCACTTCTCTGCCGCTGAAAGATAACCCAGTGCTACGCTTTTTACTCTTGATTGCAGCTCTCAGCTCGGCTCCCGAGCGTTGTTAACACTGTCATTTGGTTATACCGCCAGCCACCACAGTGACCTCTGCATTCAGGTGTCACGAGGTAGCGTAAACATCGCTTTGACACATTTGACTGTTCCGAAAAGAGTGGCTCGCAGGGTTCGAGAGTGGTTTTGCATATTTGTTATATGGCTTTTCAAACATTCAACCAAATGGGATTAAGCGTTCTTTTGTGTGCTCTTCTGTGTTTCATTTAAATCATCATGGAAAGAAAAAAAAAAACAAAAAACATGTATGCTTTATCAGGGCGGCGGCATGCAGGTCCCAGGATTGTGTGCCGGCATTTACTTGGTCTTTTACTTTAAGTGGAGGGACACAAAAGCGCCCAGTCACTTCAGAGTGAATCGGAGTGGTCAGTCAAAAGAAGAAGGAAAAAAAAAACTGTGAAAGGAACTTATCAGCACATTATGCTTTTTTAATGCCCCCGTCCCTCTGTTCCCACTCCTCAAGCCTTTCACCCCCCCTCCCCCCATCATTTCCCACTAGGCTCAGACAAGAGGAGTTACCATTGGTTCCCCCTTTTCTCCACGCCTTCCAGGGTTACCCCAGTGCTTCGTTCTCACCTCCCGTTTCTGTCTGATGTCCGGCCTCCCTCCAGCCATCTCTCTTTGTTCCCTTCCAGTCTCTCGGCCCCCATTCCTCTTGCCATCTCCATTTTTCAGCCCTTATCCCTCTCTCCATCCCCACCGGTCCGTCTTGGCCGCAGTGCAGAGAGCCCAACTGCAGCTGGCCCTGTCATCGCCTAGAGGGAAGCTGACATCCAACTGCTTATAAGCTCTCAGTGAGGAGTCTCAGTTCATGGTTTGACAAGATACAGGCAATATCAAACTCTTTAAACCCTTCTTATTTTTATCTCCTTTCCGCTGTCGTATTTTTACAGAAAGTTTTGTAACATGAATTATACTAATTTATATGTTACATTACACATCAGGGATGGGTGAGAATTTTACGTTGTGGCCAATCTGGAAGGCGTCATAACCTTACTGACTAGCAGATCCGCTTTTTGGGAACAAACCAAGAGAGCGATGTAGCCAAGTGGTTGGCTATGCTGATTAGATGGCTTACTTAACATGGCTCTTCCTACAATATTGTATGATACAAAACAATACGATACAATACAATATAATAGTAGAGCAGTATTGCACAGAAACAACATATTGTGCAGTACAGTGGCACCGCACAGAGGAACAATGTATTGCACTATAAATCCGGTAAATATTTGAACTAAGGCCCAAGCTATGTCTTCCTCATGATTGCAATAATTAAATTAAATTAGATATTTTATATATATGATATCATCTTTTGACAGCATTTTTTTCTGGCATTACTCAGCCAAAACGATCCTCACATATCAACTGAAACACATGTAATACTCATGTGCAACAAGCTCAAACAGCAAAATCGCTGACCCAGATAACGACGGCTTCACATCCTGACAGATAATGATGCAGATGATCTGTGGCCTTAGCCCAGTCTCGCTTTATCAGACAGCGAATGTGACAGAGGATCTTAGCCTAAGCCAGAATCACTCCTGAGCTCTTCTCCCCACGTGTCAGCTCTGAGTTTTATGCCTTTTGTCAAGTTCACCTCATCTGTCCCTTCTCTGATTTCGCTCCTGCTGGGCTCTGTGCTGTCAGAAAGCCCGGTCTGCTCTCTTCACTACACGCACATAAACTTGCATTGCGCTGCGTCTGCTCTTGCTCCCGGGGAGGAATGCGTTCTGGGTGCTGTTGTTTATGTGTCTTGTCCTCAGCTGGTGTTTCTGCTTGTTGTCTCTGACTGTTTGTCCTAGCAGAGTACTGTTGTGAGATGTCGAACCCGCGGTGGGTCTGCTCAGCAACAACAAAGCAGGTGCTGCCACACTTGTATGACACGACCCGCACAAAACTAAGCTAGAACGACTGGGGGAAGGCAGGAGGAGGTTTGGTTTGGTTTGTTGTGTCTTGAAATGAAAAAGAACTAAAACAAGTTAAACTGTAAATACACCCTCTCTCCGTTCCACACACAAATTGAGGACTGTATTGCAACATTGACAAGCCCAAACATCCCCAAGGCTTAACCTTGGGAAATGCCAACACATGCCTCTGACTGTCTGTGTGTGTGTGTGTGTGTGTGTGTGTGTGCAGTGTGCAGAGACAGCCGTTATCTTCCCTCAACTTTAATTGAGCCCTTCAGAAATCCCCCAAAACTATTGCGCGCACACACACACACACACACACACACACACAGTGAGTAAAGCCTGCAGGCTCTATCTCCCTGCCTGGCCAGGTGTTCCTGGCTCCGCTGCCAGATGAACCACCTGCAGATCACAGGTGTGGCCATCGCCGAGGAAGAGAACAACACAGCTGCTCCTGCAGCGTCAGAGAGGGAAAAAGCAGAGACGGGAAAGTTTATATAGAATCAACTGCTGGCAGCAGGAAGCGTTCACACATCAGGCAAAAACACGCGGTATATAAGGTTACATTATATCGTAGGCGGCGTTGTCATCACATGCCTATCTCGTGCGTTTATTTAAGGCAGTTCAGTGTGATGGCTTTGGCAGGTGTGCGAGTTGTTATTAGCCTTGACACAGTAACCTTGACGTGTACAGTGAGTTCATTTATTGTTGTGACACTGAAAATAGAAAGCATATCAGTGCTATTGTGTTCTGTTATTTCTCTCTTGGCTCCTCTCTTTCAAGGCTTAGTTTAATGGCGAGTGGTGTACAGGCAATCATCTGCACATGGGCAACCGAAAGGCAGCAACAAAGTTAAACTAATACTAAACATTTTACACTACAGCTGAGGGAAACCATTGGTTCTGTTTTTGTTTTTTTTTTAATTATTTTCTTTTGACTTAGACATTAAATGTGAGTGGGGCTAATGTTAAACCATTTTATTTTTACACTCAATCATTATTAGAATTGTTCAATAACACTTTCTATAATGTAATTCATAAATATGTCATAACTCGGGCAAAACATATGTTGTATTAGTGAGAATAATGACAGTGCATTAGTTTGTCTTAATAAGGTGGTGTTTATCATGCATTGTCATAGCTGATGTTGCTCCAGAACCATCATTGCAGCTGACAAATCATGTCTCTGTGAGGTCATTGTTTTGTTACAGCGACTTGAAAAAAAACATACACATGGGAGAAGTTAGCTTTTCTAACATGTGGTTGACGTTATGAAGGGGTCTGTTGTTAACACAAGGATGACATCTTCTTAAACCAAACTGAGCAGTTTTGTTGCCTAAACCCAACAAAACAAGGAAATTAAAGGCAAACAATGACTCTAAAAATACATCAATAGTATAACAATGAGTTCTGCACTGCAACACGTGCCTTGGTCACCTGGATGAAAGTCCTGTGCTTGACAAATTCATCCACCATGACCTGCTCCTCATGTGGACTTTGGTACAGCAGTGCCACTTGCGTCCAATTTTTGCCTAGTAGCCACTCGTGGTATTGCAACAATAAAAGATATCCCCCGTATTTTCAAAAAGTAGAAAAACAGGACACCTTAAGATGCAAACGATTGTGACTCCTTCTACAGTGTCTTTGATCTGTAAAAGTTTTATATTTGTAAAACTTTCCTTGAGCTGAGAAAAGCAATTTAAAAATCTGTGACATCATCACAATGTAATGTGTATGGGCTGAACAAGAACTTGTGGAGAGGCCAGCAAGAAAAAAACACTACTGGGCATATTCATCAGGCAGCATGAACAATAAGTAGACACAAAACGTGAAAACTCACGAAAACAATCTAGTTCTAGTTCTAGTTCTATCATGTATCTGCACCTTTTCTCTCAGGTGCAGTGACAGTCCTGGAACGACATTAATCACTGTTCTGAAGGAACACCAACACAAAAGCATTAGATCAACCTCTTGGCACGACAACTTAACAATGACCAATAAGGGATGTAATTGATTCATTCAACCATAATTAATTCCCTATATAAAAATGTTTTATAGTCAAAAATGTGTCCCTGTCCAACTGTGAACAATATACAGTACTGTCCCTAAATTGAAGCCTGTTGTATTGAGAGGAATGTCCAGTGCGTAGTTCCACGCTGCACGTGTAACGTCTGTGTGTGGGCTTGTCCCGAACACACGCACTCCTTTAACACACAACTTCGCCCAAACATGGAGTTGTTTATGGGAACCATTCACGTTTATGTGCCGACAATTGGGTGAGGCTGGCAACTCGGGGCAAATCCTGATCCATGGTATCATTTTCTAATTAGTGAAATTGCTGCATTTAAGGATTCGTCTGCGAGTGAAGCGGATGGATATCCCCGACGAGCTTGTCTGGTACATAAGTTAAATGGGCGAGCGGCTGGAGAGACTTCGAAAAAGTGCGTGGTTGTTGAATATCGTTTAAGGGGAGTTATTGGTGAGAGGGGTTTGGCGTCTGGCTACGCACTTGGCCTCCCTGTGTGGAAACTTTCGGAAGATGCAGCCAAGTGAGCGTGAGACCCATTGCTCATAAATTTCGAGCACACATGCAGCCTCTCATACCAACTCACTTTCCCTCTCACTCATAAAAAGACACGCTCATGCATGCGTTTTTCTCTCTCCCCCGTACCGTCACGTCTTCTTATATTCGCTCGTCTCTATTTGTATCCACCTTCCGCACACATACACACACTCGTTGCAGCCCCGAAGAGCAGCCGTGTGTCTCCCCTCTGTGTGCCGAGTGTAATAGGAGATCTGAGGGTTTTCCGTGGGTGAGTAGGCGGGTCAGACCTTACTTAAACTAATGGCTCCCAGCAGTGTTGAATAGCCAGACACACTGGAGCCGAGGCCTGAGGTTTTGGAATGCCACTGCCGGCTCAATGCCTGCCTTTCATCGGCACCCGAGTGAAGGAGAGAAAGAGAGAGAGAGAGAAAATAGGAGAAAGGAGGGGGAGGAGGATGAGGAGAGAGAGGAAAATACGGGACCCATTTGTTTTGGGTGATATGAGGATGTCTGAAAAGGAGGGCACAATAGTCGTGGAGTGGAAGGACAGAGGGGTGGGGGGGTTGTGTGGTGGGAGGGCAGGGTTGGTCGGTGGACTGTGGGGAACGAAGGGAGGGGGGAGGCGTGTTTGGGCTTGTGGGATGTCGGGGGGGGGGGGTGTAAAGTACCAGTCAGTGGTTGTTTTGTGTCAGAGCACTGTGGGACCCCCCTGACCAGCCACCCATTTGTTGCTAATGTCGTTGGGATGAGCTGCGAACGGGTCTTTAGGGAATCAATATGGAGGCCATGTCCAGACTAAGGCAGGTGATGACAATGTTTTTCCTTTTTTATGTCTTTCCATCCAAAGGACATCATTTCAAAACGTTCCAAAACATATTTCGGGGTTCATTAAAAGTCATGAAAATGCTCCCTTTTTACTGATATGTCTTCAAGGTTAGGAATGTGCTTGAATTCTAATGAACTCTTTGAAAACTCCTCGAAAAATGCCTTTATTTTTCAACATAATCTGGCGTTTCATCAACACAGTCACTTATGTAAAGCCAAAAGCCTCTCAATATTTGAATATTTGATAAGACACTAGCCCGTCGTCATATTTGCTTGTTGTCTCATGGCGTCTCGCACCAGATGCAGAGGAGCTAGGAGCTAGATTAACTGACACAAGCAACGTTTTTTTTATATCCATCCGCCCAGCATCATGAGGGTCGACCATCTGCTCTCAGGATCTGTGCGCATACTTTGAGCTTTGACGTCGTGCGAGCATACACATTGAAGATACAGTAGCCAGCCAACAATTGTACCTGCTCATCAGCTACAGAGGACAAGGAGATTTTGTTATTTAGAGACATGGCTGCCATTTTAATCATAGCAGCCGCTCGATCTAGGTCCTTTACTGATCCCTTACTCTTCATATCCTTTCATTGCATCAATGGTTGGTATTCGGTATTTATTTAAACTTGAACTGGCCCAACCTTGATTTATGGTCATCCAGATAATGAAAATTCAGCACGAAAACTTTTATTGTTCCATCCCAATTCAACTGTCTGAGTTTCAGCCTAAAAAAAATTGAAATGAAAAAGACACCAAAGTTGCTGTCATCGCCAACTGTGTTTATTTTAATGGCTGATGATTATAAGGCCATATAATGTAATTTAATTCAGTGTCACAAATGCTGTTTTTGCTCAACAAACCAGATCAGACTGGTTCTGCACAACAACTGCTCTATGCACAACAGCTATGATTGTCTACTTTGAACCGCACACTAAGTGATAACAGAAAGAGGCACAGAAATAGAAGCTTTGCCCTGAAAATAACTCCTCTGCCATCGGGTGTGTGTGTGAACTGGTTCATCCGTTGGGCCATGCTTCTCACCAACGCCAGTTTGAGGTTGCCCAACTGCCTTTTAAAGGTTTGCTGTGGAGACTTAGATCTCTAGCAGTGCTACGGAGCATTTTTTTCTTCTTTTGTTTATCACGATACACAGTTTTACAAAATGTGTCATACTATTTCGCTGATCAACCGGTGGCAGTAAAGTGGCAAAATATGCAGAAACTAAGACAGTAGAAGAAGATTCCGCACCACTAAACCAGGATGTAAGCAATGCTGGATTTAAAAAAAATACATTAATGAGGAAAAATATGTAGTCATGTGCTAGATGAGAAGGATACACGCAGTGCATTTTATTGAGTAACACTAAAATTAAACACCACTTTTGTTTGTTTACCAAGGCTCTAGAGGGCTCCTTTAACTTATAAATATTATACATGAATAAATGAACATGTATTTCTCTATTTATATGATATTTGAGAGTGCTGAAGTAGAAGCAAAAGTGTGTGTGTGTGTGTGTGTGTGTGTGTGTGTGTAGGAGGGTGATGTTCTGGGAATCACATCCTTCTCCCTCACCATCCTCCAATTCTGCTCTTTAAATTTTCACTGTCCAGAAGCGACACATACAGTAAAATCTGTTTTTCGTTTCGATGACCTATCACTTATTAGACCCTGTGGACAGAGAGAGAGAAAAGGGGCCGCGCTTTAGCCCTGATTACTACCGAGAAGAAGCATTGTCCTTGATCTCTAACTGTGTTTGTGCTTTGCTCTTGTTGTTTTTGTTTTTTTTTGTTTGTTTTTTTTACAGTAAATGGTCCTCCAGACAGACATGGACCTGGAAAATGATGCATCCCTATTAGATAAATGTGCAATGGAAAATGTGCCCATGCGAGATCAGACAGGGAAATCTATGGCTGCATCAGATTAGAGATGGAGGAGAAAGCGGGGAAGGCGAGGGAGGGGAGCCGTGCTGGTAAAATGGTCTGAGAAAAAAAAGGGGGGAGGCGGCAGACATGATGAGGCTTGGTGGGAAAACTGAGACACCATTAATAATTAATTAAACAGACTAAAATAGAGACCGAAAGAGATGTTCTTTGGCCATTGATGACCAATTTGTATATGTATAGGTCAGGTACTGTTGATTTTAGTGGGCTCTCATTGGCAACCATTTAGCTCATTCATCTGATTGGTTGTTCAAT
Organism: Acanthopagrus latus; assembly: GCF_904848185.1. Classification (NCBI taxonomy): domain Eukaryota; kingdom Metazoa; phylum Chordata; class Actinopteri; order Spariformes; family Sparidae; genus Acanthopagrus; species Acanthopagrus latus. The sequence goes on along the minus strand of NC_051044.1, from coordinate 10,582,280 downwards.
ATGACTTAAGTCATTTGGCATAAGTCAGTTCTCTTTATTCCCTCAGCTTTCATCTACCAAAAGCAAAGGATCATGTGCAGATAATAAAAAGGGTAATAGCAAAGAAAAAATGCAGGAGGGGGAGGTAATGTTTTGAGAAAAATTAAACTTCCAAGATTAAAGTTGTAACGTCACGGGATAACAATTCAAAACATGAAATATTTTTTGTTAAGGAGCCACGATGCTTCACTTTGCAAGGTTGGATCGACATGATCGCACCACAGATGCCACTGCTTGCTGGGTATTATCCTCCATCTGTCCGTTGTGTTGCGGTTCCTGATGCACAAAAAAAAATATCATCGTCTCATCCAAATCAATATGTTGGCTTCCTCTGAGTGGGCCCGATCCACAGCAATATCTTCAAAGTTTGGATACTCAGGATGACAGAGTAAAAAAACTGTATACATTTTTTTTTGTTGTTTTTTGCTTGTAAATTGGTGAGTTTACTATCGTAAATCTATTACTAGTTTTATTTAACCTACAATTGCTCTTATATGCCTTCATAGTTCTAGCCTTCATGGTGTTTATCTGTTTCCTCCTCAACTGGGTGTGCTTGGAACTGGTTTGCAGGGGGTTGCAGGAATGCCTTCAAACGCTGTGAAAGCGCCCTCTTGGGTGTTAGATTAAGCGTGATAAAGTGCCCTCTAGGGTCCTCCTCCAGTGGATAAGATGTAGTGAAGTGCCCCCTCTTCACTATGAATATATCATGACTTTCTCCTCGCATATGTGTGGTTCCCTTTATTTTTTTTCACCCCTGCCCCTCAAACCACCACCACTGGTGCCATGAATGTGGTTGTCATCTGAAGAACTGACCTGGATTCATGCTCGTGCTTTGAGTTTGATGTTTGAGGGCTCACATTCAGGTTGGTGGAAGGATGCCTTTCCACGCTGTTTGAGGACAGATGAGCTTGAGGACTGATAAGGCCTCAGTCGCATCTAAGACACACCACATGCACACAAAATCTCACAAAGTTTGACTTGACACAGTGCGAAGGGGGAAAGCTTCTGTCTGCAGGCAGCTGTGGCTGGGAAAAGAATACAAAGCGGCGGCGTCATTTATTTAATGAAATTTCTATAAATCACTGGCATCATTTCACAGTGATTTGGCAGGAGCTCACCTCGTGAAATCCCATCTCCCAGATTACCCTTTCAAACTCCTCAGTGAGTGCTGAGAAACAAAATGCTCTCACCATGTGTGAGTTGCAGTGCGTCATGAAGATGACTGTAGCCGCACAGTGTGTGTTTCAGGAAGAGCTGCTGTTGCTTCAAACACCCAGCGGCGCTTATGTGGCCTGTTGCCCAAGAGACCTTGTTTTGTCAGAGGATATCTCAAATTTCACAATTTTCGTCTTAATGTCAGCTATGCTAGAAGACCGCTGATGAAAATATTAAGCGTTGGGAGATCAAGATCATGGGTGCATGTTCATTGGGAGTGGGGGCAGGTTGTTTGACAGTCCTGTTGTTTGTGGCAAACCAAAACATTTACTTAATCACTGGGCCACTTGGCAGAGGGGACAGTCTGGCACTGCCTCATGTCACCCATTCAAATATTTGCATGCAAACATTACTTTGTATCTCACTGTCTCCCGTTGAAACTAAGGATGACTGCTGTCAGTGTCAAACAACAACCATAAGGCAGAAATCTGGGTGCCTTTTTGAAAACAAAGATAATATCCAACATTATAATATCCAACATTACAAATGCAACTTTGCTCGCAAACTAACTGAAATTCACACCTGGAAAGAATGCTGTAGCTGCTCTGTTCAGATGGGATACAGTGGTATGGCACCAACATGGACCAAACTGCCGATGTATTGCAATTGTCAACTGTTTAAACTTGTCTGTATTTTCTCTTTTTATACCGGCCGGAACTTGCCGAAAACCAGGAGAGGCCCTTGTTGCCATTTTGCTTCTGTTGGTGTGTATCCAGACTTAATTAGCAATTTTTTTTAAATTCGAGGTTAGCTATTAGTTCCCTTTTTACAGATGCTGTCTCCCATTCACATGCACCTCCTCTGTATGCCTTTCATGCAGCTGTAGGTAAAGGCTGCATCGACATCCATTGTCATGATAATGGGCCCTGAAAAAACACAGTTTTCTCTTGAGGCACTGTGATTCAGTTGTGTTAATGTGGGGATTTCGTGGTCAACTGCAAATTTGTTTTCTTGGTTCACGAAATATGACTGAGGTCAGTAGGCTCTTTAATTAACAGTGTATAACATCTTTGAATAACAGTGAGAAGTACTTTTTTGAAATGTCTTTTAGCCAGATCTGACACAAATGACATGTTAATACACTGAATATTTATCTTATTTTTAAAACTTTCTGTGGTTCTAAATATAAACACTGTCTTCGTGATGCCTATCTCATTTACTTGATCACCAACTCCTAAAAATCCCCCATTCCCTCTTTTCCTCCTGCTTGTCCTTCTCCTCCTCCTCCTCCTCCTCCTCCTCCCCCTCTTTTTTTCGGTCCTCTCTAAAAAATGCTGTTTACTTTTTCTAAAAGTGGAAGTTTGGCAAGGGAGCGTGTGAACAGAAACAGATGCTGCGTACTCGCCTGCTCTGTCGCTCTTTATCTCACACACATACGCACAATGGCAAACAGCTGTGTGCGGCCTGAGCAGCTACAGTAAAAAAGGGAGCCGTACAGTATGCATGCACACGGCAGCGGTGCAGAGATGATTGGCACAGTATGGTTTACTCGTCTTGTTTGGGACCCATTTTAAAGAGCGCTGCTCACACTTAAGGCCAATACACTTGTAAGTGGTCCAAGAGAATTTCAAACACACACACATGACTTCTTAAGTACCTTTTGATGGTCACGCTGAAGATAGAAACATCACTACTGTGGGGCTTTTCCATTTGTGCTTTTGGCCACGCTGACTCCAAATGTTGCCTTACCAGTTTAAGTGTGGCTCCTCTCCAGTGCCAAGCAGGCTCCGGTGACGTCTCACGACCATGGCCAACCCCTTGTCTTCCCCACAAACAAGCGTGTGTTCAACTTATGTCTGTGCGGGAGACCTAGTAGCTTCGAACTGAACCTCTTTAGTTTCCCCTCCCGCGTCCCGACACTTTCAGACATCTGCTTTGCTTGACTGTTTCATCATGTTTCGCTCTCAGCTGTTTTGGGATTCGTGTTACGCTAGCACTGATGAAAACCCGACATTTCCTGATGTTGCTGCTTCATAATAAAAGCTTTGAATAAGTATGGATTGAAACATATTAACCACTTAGCAGAGCTTTGTTTGTGAAGCAAAAGTGTTAAGGGTCACCACTTTGACCACTGCTCCAAAGTCATTAGTTTAAGACACACCTTCACACAGGAATCCCTTTTGTAATGGAAACGGAGTCCCTGCCATGAGTTAGATGAAGTCAAGCTGAGCCAGCACACATGTAAGGAAAATGCTAAAGAGTTTTCGGAAATTATTTATTTATTTATTGATTGATTTATTGATCTCTTTTAAAATGTCTGCTTTTGCAATATAATCCCTATAAGCCCCCCTCACCCCCCTCAATTACAACCAAACTTTTCGCATTTCCTTCTAAAGGTAATCAGAGCTTCAGGCCCAAAACAGCCCTGTGTAAAACAACAGTGCAGGTGGCTGCGTTGGTAGGGGTATGTCTTGCTCCAGGTAATAGAGAGACAATGAAATACGATACAGGAAGTCCAGCTGAAGTCACAGATTAGTGCGTTTAAAGGCTCAGTACACACAAACACATGGCACAATGCTTTCTGCAGCCCTGTTGATCCCCACCGCAACCCGTCGCATTTATTTGAATGGAGCGAGGGTGTCGATGCTGCAGCAGTGTTGAGGCAAGATTGTCTTGATAAAAGAAGTTGAACCAGGGTTAACTTTAACACAACTGTCCAGTAACACATTCTTGTTAAATGCAAACACTATATTTTTTACTGTTTACCTCGCAATCACAATCCACTAACAGGATTTTACAACTCTGGAAAGTTTTATCTTTTTTAACAACAATCTTGTGGTAAATGCTGCAGAGGTAATCTACTAGGAATGTTCACTTGCACATATTTAATCTGATGCAGTGCCTCGCCTGATGACTTGAACCAGATTTATCCATTTTGCTGGACCGCTCTATATTCCTATCTGTGTGTTGCTGTATCTGCTTCGTCTCTAGTCGGTCTGAGCTCAGCCTGACCTTTCTAATCAGCTTGTTGGATGATTAAATGTGCAGGTTTGTACAATTTGATGAATCATGATTTCTGATCAAATTCACTGTAACTATAAAATAGCCTTCCTCCATCACAGATGTTTCAACCTTTTGAAAACCACATCTTAGGGATCAATGCAAAAAAAGTGTGTAAATTATATTTGTAGCAGTCCCATTTTGTAGTGATTGCTCTCTTTTTTTTTGTTTAATCTCCCTGGACTGATTGCAGTGGATTAGGCTCACCTGTGCGCAGGGTGTTGGAGACTGGCTGCTCATTAATGAGTGAAAGCAGCTGGGGGGTGTAGACGGTGTGTAGACGCCCTTTTTTGTGAAGGCATAAGTAGAGGTGGGAAATGGCACCTGGCCTGGACTCATTCCCATTCTGATTATGTAATTGACACACTGACAGCCAGAAACTGGTTGCTTTAGCCCCCCCCCCCGATTCTTTCTAGGTGAGGGAAGTTGTGTATATTCTACAACCTAGTTGAGTGACCAGCGAAAGTCAACCTTCCACTCGGCTCCCTACTGTGCTTATTTGTGCAAAGTGTGATGCTTTCATTTGAAATAGCCTGATGCCTGCAGGTTTTCTTTTGTTTGGTTATCATTTCTTTATCTTAACTGAAACCCCCTGGAAACTTACACCCATCTGTGTACAGTTAATTTTCCCATGTTTATTTATTATGGGACTGAAGATTGAATTTGTAAATGCATTAAATGCATATTACAATTTCATTATCATCTGAAGAGGCTTTTTTTTAAAATCTTAATTTAATCTTTAATTCAATTTTAGTATTTGGTGTTTCATGTAAATCTATTTTTTGGGGGGTTTTTGTGGGCGGGGGCTGGTTTGTAAGCATTTGACTGCCAGTACCACCACATATTCTATTTTTTTTTCACTCCAGCCCCAAATATTGAGTATGAGTCAAGCTCTAGTGTTCAAGCTTTGTGTCAAAAAAAGATGTTTAGAAACTACTGACAAAAATGTGACAGCTGGTGGTACAGAATTATTCGAAACTGTGGTACTCAAGGAAGAACCTGTTGGTGAATTAATTTGACGCTCTCGATTAATGATATCACTTATCTCAATCTGAAATTAAATAAGAAATTAAATGACCTTTCTTTTTATATTGGCACTGTAGAAAAGTCTACTACTTCGTACCAATCAGACATGATTTAGCTTACATTTGTGCTGTCTTTGAAGTAGATTATGAGTGCAATGAATCTTCAGCCTGCGATGGAGAAAACGGCTGTAACACTCCAGTAAGCATGCTCGCTAATCTGCCACCTGCGTCATTACACCTGGGTTTCGACCTAAATCTGGAGCCTTTTGTCCGTCGGTGGTGTCAGTTGCTGCTCACCACCTCCTCTGTGCTACAGTAGCATGTGGGTTACAGTATATAGCTTCAGATGCGAGGCCTTCCCTCGCTCCTCCGTCTTTCCACCCCCTCCCTCCCTCCCTCGTTCACAGCCACCTGGCCCTGCCTCTGAGCCTGCTGGCTGACCAGATGCACCCTGAATAAAGCAGGCCTACATGGAGAGAGGAGGGGAGATAGAGGTTATTACGGGTGATTATTCAGTCAGAGCTCTGTGCGGAAAAACATGGTAGCAAACGATAAGGCTTTCTGTGACACAAGTGTGAATTTTACCTGTGTTTTGATAGGATTACTCCTTTTTAGTTATTCAGCGCCGTTGAGAAGTGTGCGTCTGAGGGGGCAGCACCTTCTCTTAATGAACTGTTTGTTTTCATCTGACAGCGTTTGCTTGTTTGTTTACTCAGCCAAGTGCCCGTGTATTCTCACACGTTGATCAAGTTCTCTCGATTGTCAGTCGTCTAATTAAAAGCAGATTAATGCCTTCATCACCCCAGGCTTAGAATGAACGTAGCACCATGCTCTGTACTTTTCTAGGAGTAAACTGGTGGAGGGGAATAATAGGCAGGAGTGAATGAAGTGAGCAGGCGGCCCGATCTCGGCCGGGCTCCATTATCTTAACCTGCATTGTCTCCGCGGCGGCACTTGTACACGAGGCGTAAATCAGACAGTGATTTAAGTTTAACTCAGTGAAGATGGAGTGTAGAGTGGAGGAGGAGAGGAGAATAACTCATTCATGCTCCTCAAGTGTCCCCCGATGGGTTGGCTGGCATGCAAGGCTGAAGCAGCCGCATTAAGGAGCTGAGACAAAAGAGGGCATCAGTGAAAGAGGCTGGAAGAGGGGGGGTAGTTAGTATAAAAACATTTTAAAGGGAGATCCCCTCATCTCCTAAAGGAGTGGCGGAGAGGGTGGGGTCGCAAAGGGACCCCCACCCTCGCTCACACATATGCAGATGCACACACACACACTTTTGTCTCGCTTGGCACGGCCCCTTGTTTAGCCTTTAGGTGCCAAAGCAATTAGTTATGTTAATTGCAGGGGCCATTGCCGGTGAATGCAGGTTGAATGGAGCCAGTCAGCAGCGGATGATTGGCCAGGATCCATGGGGGAATGGGTGGGGAGGAGGAGGAGAAGGAGGAGGGGTGACTGCAGGGTGGGGGGTTGTGTGACGTCGCCGGCCCATGATAACAGAGGAGAGGACAGTGTGTGGGAAAACAGGGGAGGAGCCAGAGCTGGAAGAGAGAGAGAGCGAGAGGGGAGGGAGGCTCAGAGCTTGAGAGAGCGAGCACGAGAGAGGACGCGGCACACAGTGAGAGAAAGAGAGAGTCAAAGAAATTGAGCACAACAGCGGCAGATCGAGTGGAGGAGACATAGTGAGAGTGACGGGGAGAGCTTCGCATGAGAGAAAGACAAAAGGCGAAGGGAAAGTAAGGGAGAGCTAGTGTGTGAGAGAGTGTGTGTGTGTGTGTGGTGCAGCGTTGCGCTGGTCTGCTCGGTTATCTGTCTCCATCTGGGTGCCATCTGTGTCTCTGGCTCTGGCCTTCGCCACACTGGAGCTCACATATGTGGGAATTCAAACACATGCCTGACATATGAAGCCACGGAGTCACAGAAAGAGACAAAAAGGAAAGGATAAGAGAGCAAAAAAGCCCGTCACTGCAGCTGACTTTCTCAAAGGACCGAAGAAGTGGACTCTACTAGAGTGGAGGTAGGAGACAAGAGTTCTGAATGTGGGGATCTCTGGGTGTAATTTTCAGGGGAGTCATTGAATCTCCATTTGTGTCCGAGAGTGTGTCAGATTTCTCAAACATTGCATTTATGTGCAAAGTGTGTGCGTGTGTTTATGTGTGTTCTATCCTAATTCCCCGAGCAGCTCTGCACTGTACAGATGGTGCCTCATCCTTTCCTCTTTATCTCTTCATCTCATCATCCTTGTCCACTGAGGCAGGAGGGAAGCAGGGATGAATATGTCTGCCTGCTTCCCTTAGCAGTGCACAAAAACTTCTGCTGCCATATGGGCAAAATACTGATTGCTTAGAAGACTCTTAAGCTCGCCTGATTGCTGTCCTGAGGGCTATTTGAGATTCTCAGAGCTACACCTTTTTTTTTTTCTTCTCCTCAACCCACATATGCTTTTTGCATATACCAGTGTTTGGCATCATGTGGTAGCATCGGCAGTCAGTAGCACAGTTTTTATTTTATTGCTGTGGCGGTCTGACATCTGAGGTTTTCGGGCATTTTTCCAGTCAACTTCCCTCTGAGCACAAAATCAGCTAGATCTGGCAGCCAAAACACGGAGCCTTCTGTTTCTTTTATTTTTCAACTCACCCCCTCCACCGCCCCTCCATCTCCATCTGCTTCCACTTGTGGCAGGTAGAGGGAAAAGGCAAATCTACCTGGAATTATATGTGGGAACAGACTTGCCGGTAAACACACCTCAACCTTCAGATCGACAAACTCGACAATGCGATTGGCTCCATCTCTCTCCCCCTCTCTCTCAGCTGTCATTTACTCGGATAGTAATAATTTTTTTCTTCCACATGGCAAGCAGAGCAGAAGAAAATAGGTAAAAGAAGACGTGTACATCTGCTGTGCAGTATCCCAGACATATGGGAAGAGGAGGGGAACTGCTGTGTCTGTCTTCCACGCTGTGCTTACATGTTATACAACACTGACATCAGTGTGAGCGCGGATCCCAACAGAGTGCAAATGTCACATTCTGCTAACATGGATATTTTGGTAACTTGAGTTATAACCTTGCACATCTTGGGTAGAGAACAATTTGTGTTTGTGCATGGAGGAGAAGGCTGAGGAGGAGGTGTGTGAGGGAGAAGCAAACAGAGAAAAGGCAGAGAGACCTGGCTTGTGTCACACCAGGCCAGGCCAGTCCATCAGGGAGATAGGAGAGACTGTCGGCTGCACAGTTTCAAACCAGAGACCCCTTGTCTGGTCTGCTGGACATTGTCAGCCTCCTGACAGCAGGCGCTGGTCTGTGTCTGTGCCTGCAAAAGTGTGTGTCTGTGTGTGTGCGTGTGTGTTTGTGTGGAAAAGATCAAGGATGTGATATTTCGGTTTATTTTATTCAACAGGCGTATTTCACCTCCATTCAATCCTGATGCGCGGTCACTGTTTTTGTCATGGATTTATGCTGCGCGTGTTTGATATGAACACGGTTGAGTCTATGGGAGAGAGAGCGCATGTGCGCGCCAGGTGTCCTGTAGACATTATGTCTGCTGAAGTACAAGGTTGCTTGTCTTATATCTTTTTGTAACTATTTTCTTTTTTTTCTCACTCCCAGCTGTGAGCTTCTCGACTGAAAGTGTGGAGAAACGGACCACCGTGACCCTCACTGTTCACCATTATTATCTAAAGAATTCACCCACAGAATACCCCCTTTTTCAACACGCACACACACACACACACGGCACATAGAATAGAGCAGCTGCTTCAAGAGTTTGAGTTCGCAGGAAGTGCTCTATTAGTTCCAGTGGCGAGGGCTGTGATATCTGGCCCCAGGGGTTCAATGAGAGGTTGTGTGTTTTTGAATGTGTGCACTCTCTTATGTGTGTGTGTGTGTGTGTGTGTGTGTGTGTGTGTGTGTGTGTGTGTGTGTGTGTGTGCGGACATGAAAGAGCTGGGTCATTTACACCACAGAAAACGACTCGGTCACTGCAAGTAGCGCTCTGAAAGATTGTTTCATCACGGGGGAAGGTCTCCTGACTGTGAGTGTGTGTCGACACATATCTGTGTCAACAAGCATCAAACCACCTGCGCTCCCCGATCTCTCCGATCGCGACCCCACTGACATCGTGTGGGAGCCCCTGTCCTTCTGCTAAGTGCACGAGTCAGGGGTCTCTCACTGAGGTCTATTGACCCTCTCCCAGTTTTGAGAGATCCGCTCGGTGACCCAAGGCGAGACCCTTATTTACTGGGCTGGTGTGGTCTGAGAGGAAATGGCATCGGGACATAAAAGGCTGTAAAGTGACCTTAGTTGAATTTTCTCAGCAAAATCAGTTGGAGCTCTGGAGTTCTTGATTGAGATTTATTGTCAGCATAGAGAAATTAATAATATATGACATTCTATTTTTAATTTGGTAAATCTGTGATATAGTAGCTACTGAAGTTTTTTTTGTTTAGCGATGAAAAGCAACATTAACCATTTTTGGTTAACGTTTGCGAAGAGTTGCTACATGCAGACACAGATCAACATGGTATCTGTTAGCCTGTTAGTTACTGTTTTTAGGGTGGGAGGAAAACATCTGCGTCTTTCGTCTGGCTCAGCTTGCTTCACTGGACATTTGTCTAACTCAGTGCCCTTTCAAGCAGATGTAGCACACTGTATACTTGGTCCAAAATGGCCACTTTCATGTTTACATTTGAGGTTGATGTGCTGTTCAGAGCATCAAAACAATCGGCTAAGAGCAGCTTAAATCCGCGCAGAGGCACTGATTGTGTTGATTCACAGTGTGCTCAGCAGTATTTTACTCTTACATTACAAACAAGTATGTAAGGGAGTCTATGAGGTAATTTTTTTTTTCTCCAAAAGTTAAGCAAATAAGCACAGATAGATACAACATTGCCTCCATATGTAAACTGATTTAACTTTCTTGGACAAGCAGTGCTGTTTTTTTCCAATGCAAAACCCAGAAGACGGGAGCTGATGCTCAAGAGGACTTGTTTATCGGGTTTGTGGGTGGACAAGCAATGGGTGGCGCAGCTTCTCTCTGTGAATTTTCTGTCAAAGTCATTATTCTCTCTCTCTCTCTCTCTCTCTCTCTCTCTCTCTCTCTCTCTCTCTCTCTCTCTCTCTCTCTCTCTCTCTCTCTCTCTCTCTCTCTCTCTTTCGCCCTCTTACTTTCCCTCTCAATTCTGAGATGGTGGAGAAAAATTGGTGTATTCTCCCTCCCCCCCAAAAAAGAGAGAAAAAGACCTTGCCTGTTATCACTGGCTTCACTGAGACTAAAACCTTGAGGTAGATACACATTAACTCTTTAGTAAAGCAGTAAAATCCTTCTTCAGCACCAGAAGAACTGCGTGTGTTGTTGAGATTTAGGAAGACAGTTACCTTGAGTGCACACATGCAAAAAAGACATGATTTTGGAAAATAAATGAGAATGAATGACTCCTACACTAAAAATACCTTGTACTTAAATGTGCATTCGGCGATAAAAACCACTAACAGTCACTCAAAAACGCTCTTCTGCCCACGCGCTCACAAACAAGCGCTCATCCTCCACAGCTATCTCTCTCATTGTTTTGAGCACAGCTGGCCTCTTTGTTTTACTTATCTGTCTCTCTCAGCGTCTGTTGAGCTCTGGTCTTTCATACAGCTGGCTTAAGCTTGGCCACAGCTCTGTTTATGATGGACTCTATGGATGGTACCTGCTGCTTAGCTTTGAATCACCGCATCCACCTCCCCACCCCCAAAAAAACCTGAGGGTGACAGATTAGTCATTTGTATAGAGTACATGCTTTGGGACCAGATGATGTCTGTTTTTTCTACTATATAGTATGTAGAATTGTTTGTGGTTTATCATGAGGTTTTGCTCACATGCTTAGTGATATGATTCACTCACCATGTTGGACAGGAAATACGCCTTTTGAAAGCCTGATCACAGAACACAAAGTATGTAGGATAAATACTGTTGAGAGTCTTAAAGCTCAAGGCGAGTGCTCCACTGCATCTTGTGCGCATTCATCAACCCCAATGTTTACTGCCAAGAAACTCCGACCTTCCACCTGCCTGCTCATTTTTAAGTCACTGTGATAAATGTCAGTGAGATGCCTACAACATAGAAGCAAAAAAATCTGGAGTTTAAAAGCCCTCTGAGTCATCGCACGCCTTCAGTCTGGGTCAAGAAAGTCAGTGTAAATGTCCTCAGCATGGCCCGTGGTGATAGCAACATCTGGTTGGACCCGAGCCTGGGTTGTTCGGCTGTTGAGGCCTCTGACACCTGGTCCGAAACAGACCAGCCTTAATGCTCGCTTTGTTTTTCTCATGTCTCGGGCTCGTATTTTGTTTTATGGACTACCGTAACTCACGAGTTCAGAGCGTGCGACTGCGTATGCAGCGCAGAGTTGAGGAAAAACAATGTTTTGCCTGGCTGCAGGTTAACTTGATTGTCTGGGTTTGTAATGTATAGGAGCCACCCAGTCGTAATTCTCCAGACACACATGATGATATATGTCCTCACTGTGTGGCAGGGGGAGATCTATAAGTCTCCTCTGACATGATTTTTTAAAAAATGTTTTCACCTTGAGGATAAACATGCAGTGGGGGGGAAAAAGAATATGAGGACAACATAGTTTTAAATGCTGATTGTTTTTCACTTTGCAGTCTCAGGGTTTAAAGAACCACCAGGCTCCGGATGATTGATGGCCGTGCTAACCGGTTAGTTACGGAGAGGTGAGAAGGGTTGTAACCAGATAGGCAGATAATCTACAGGCCTCGGAGCCGGCGTGAGAGAGTCTGCGGATGTGTGTGAGTGTGTCACAGCTTTTGTGGTCTGAGGTCATGATTGACAGATCTGAACTGTCCTTGTTATGTCACAGTTGTGATGTGTGTACATGTGCCTCAGGCAGACCATTTCACAGGTGTGTGTGTGTGTGTGTGTGTGTGTGTGTGTGTTAGAGGATAGCTATCCTCACTCCACTGAGGCGATGACAAACTAACACCTGGTAAATGGGGCCAACACACACACACACACAATGAGACACATCCACTTCCAGCTCTATCCCTCGTGGCACAGCTGTGTCTGTGTTGTGCTACTGTGAGTAACACACATTCATTTGACCTACTGACAATGAGCATACAATGTTTTACCCCTACTCTCCAGCCATGAGCCTTTTTGCTAGATTATGAATGTTTAACAGAGATATGAACTGGGTGATGTCGCTGTTAATGGATTAATAGAAAGTATTTTCATTGTCCCTTAAGTAGGACAAGTCCAGTTATACCCGATAACTTATACACATGTTTTTTTAGTCCTTCAGAGTTTGGGCTCAACAGACCTTTTACCACTACTTTGCTTCTTTACAAGAGGTACTAGTGTCAAATAAGGTTTCAATCCTCACTGATACCATGATTGGTTTTCAGGGTTTGTACAGGTGCTCTGTCGCTTCCTTTTAGATGTGCACTATGTCGTTATTGAAAAGCAAGTCAAACTCAGAAAGCTGATATTTACAGTGTTGTTAAGGTAATAATAAAAATGCAGAAATCTTAATTTTTCCATGACTGAGTAAACACATTGTTCTCAGAGGAAAAATAAGGCCCACAGAACACTGTTATGAAATGTGTTTTGTCCTTGTAAGGTCCGTTTGAATACTCAGTTCAGCCATGAAAACGAGGAATGCTTTAGTTTGTTTGAACAGGAGAATCAACCAATGAAGATTTTTTTTTTCTGATGCTATCATTAAACATTACTTTGGTTGTTTACAGCAGGATAACGTTGGAAAAAATGTGATGTGAAGTAATCATTTGAAGTATGTAGTGTATATAAATATGATGGCGATTTACTACAGATCTTCTTGAAAATCTTGAAAAGTGCTTGTGTTTGAAAGGCGTCCGGAGAAGGTGAACAGACGAACGATCTCCTCCTGCTGTGTTTTTGTGTGTCTCGGTGAATCACATCCAGTATTTTTCTCCTCCCTCTTCTCCCTGCGGTCTGACCTCATGTACACGTGGACACTGTCCTCTCTCACTGTCCAGCCTCAGCCAAACCTCCCCTGCTTCCAGCATCACATCACTGCGCCTCTTTTTTACTGCTCATTCTTAGTTTTTATGGACGACGTCTGTCTGCCTCGCCGTCCCCTCTTTCGCTTTCTCCCTCTAACTGGCTCTGCCGTTAAGTGCATTTCCATCCCCGGCTCCTTTTTTTTTCACTATGTGGCATACAGGAGTGTTATTGTAATCATCTCGCTGAGTGACAAGGTCGTGCGAGGGCTTCTTTCACCATCAGGAGTTCACTCCTGGAGCACTTCTGTTCACATTTGTTGCACAAAAGGCACATACTTATTTTCTCTTATTGTCACTTTGTCACTTCTTCACCTATTTCTCTCTCCTTATTTTCCCTGCCTATGTACACATCCTTCTCTCCCTTTTCCCCTCACTGTCAACCTCACCACCTCCCCGCCTCTCCCCCCTCCCTCGCAGAGTGAGGAGTGCAGTGTTGACATTGGGTATTGTCCAAATATGTAGTCTACGGGGCTGGAAGGTGGTAATGAGAGCCAAGAAAAACAGCCTGGCTCTGCGTCTGACAACTAGACGTGTCTTTCAGATGAAACCAAATGAAAACAGTATTTTCTGTCCTTGTTATTCCCCTCCCTCCCATCCTCCATCCCTATAAGCACCCATCCTTCTCCAGCTCTGGCACCGCTAATGTGCCGACTAATTTCTCATTCCTGTCGCCGCTTGTTTAGCACTCTTGCACAGCCTGTTAAGGTGTTACAACGGTGTAAAAGAATGAGTACAATGAGGCCTTTAAATGACTGTCTTGGAACTTTAAACAAAAATAAATGCAACTATGGACTCATTTTTAGACTTCCTGTCAACATGCAGCTTGTGATTCTGTTGGAAACCAGTATGATTGATTGATCAGGTGACTTCTTACGTGGAACTGAGGGCGACAGACTTATGGCAACAGTTGAGAGGGTGTCAGCCCCAAGGGAGCAATGAAATAAATTAAATTGACAGAAATAAGGAGAGGGGACACGCATCTTATAGTATTCAGAAATTTGACACCACTCACACGTTGAAAATTCACTAAAAGTCCTTGAACCTGTTGTTCAGCTATGAGGTTAAAACGACAGAGAGAGAGACAGAATTATCTGCTTTTTGTAAGTGGATGTTGGTTGTGTGAGTGCTGGCGCATGCACCCTTGCCTTTGCTGTGTCTGTGTGTGTGTGTGTGTGTGTGTGTGTGTGTGTGTGTGTGTGTGTGTGGGTGGAGGTCAGGAGGGAGCGCAGGACTGAGGAACAGATGTGTGCTGTATTGTGGTGGTGTTCGTGGACGGACGGGGACCAGGTGCAGCCTTTGTCTCCCCGGCATTTAAGTCCACTCGCTTGCATTCAGCCGCCTCGTGCCTCCCCTCCCCTCCCCTCCACCTCCACCTCCTCCCTCCTCCTTCCTTCTCTCCTTGGAGGGAAGGCAGAGATGTGTGTGTGTGTTTGTGTGTGTCAGTGTGGAGGAGGGGGCTGCTTTGGCTTAGTGGAGGAGGCTCCAGCAGTCCCTTCTGCACCCCCCTCCTCCTCCCTCACAGGTGACTGTTGGAGGTCCCAGCTGGCCAGCTCTTGGCCGATTAGATCCATATGGTACAGGACGACAAGGAGGAGGAGGAGAAGTGCCCATCAGTTGCATGGCTGCTAAGGGGGCTGTTCGCGTGTCCCTTATTTGCCCCGAGCTTAAAGGCTGGCATTTCTTTTTTTTATCATTATTATCCTTTTCACTTAACTTCTTGCCAATTTCTCTCCCTTTATGTCTCACCACTGGATGTGTTTTAATATTATTCCCCCTACTTCACTTTCAAGTAGCCTATGTTGCTGCTGTCTATGTTTTTTAATTGTGATGTTACATGCTACTTGATCAAAATGATACACATTTTTTTTCTAGGCAGAGGTTTTTGGCATGCATGTGCTGTTTAATGTCAAGATAGAAACTTCATTTCCGTGCCACCATGGTCCAAAACATGTGTAGCTTAGCATGGTACGCTACAACAAAGAGTTAAACACAGGAGGAGAAAAGCTAACCGCCCATGAAAAGAGAAAAAAAATTAAGCTTGTAGCAGCTCTTGCTCCAGTTTGTGTTAAGCTCGGCTAAACAGGCCCTATCCTCATCGTCTCATCTGACAATACATGTGAAGCTTAGCATAGAAGAAACAGAGCAGGTGAAGAAAGCTAACTTTGCAAAAAGAGGAACAAATAAGCTTGCAGTGTCTCAAAATGTCTTTTATTTACTTTCCTTTTGACTTGTTAGCTGTGAAGCTAACCACCAACACACTGAAGACTGGGTTAAAGTGAGGAAATTAGCTTAGCCTACTTCTGTTTATACAGTCAGAAAGCTACAGTGTGTTAACTCACTAAACACATTTAGTTTTTATTTTGTAATGCATTCTTCACAAGATATAAAATGTGTTAATGGCAGCTGTAGAGAGTTGTTCTGCATTATTTTTTATGAAGTTAATTCAGTCAGCTGTGTTTCATGTGAAACGATCTGATGTTGCAATTGAACTGGCTAATTTCATAAAGCCTACCACAGCACTGACGCTGCAGTCGTGGGACATGAAAACTGTGGTCAAACGCTTCATCATTTCTTTATTTAATTTTTTTCAAACTGAAACTATTTCATTTCAAGATGTGCGATAATGGTGTGCAGCTGGGACGTTGTTGCAGAAACACCCGTTCATGTGTGCGTCTGAGTGATAACACATCTGCGCTCCGAGCCCGCATAGTTGTAGCGTTGCACATGCTCTCGATTGTCTTTTTTTGGTGCTCGCTGATGAATGAGTCAGGCCTGCGTTACATCTCCCCTCACCTCATCTACACTGACAGGACAGAGATAGCAGTTGCGACACGAGCGCACACATGATCCTTCATCGTCGCACACACATGCCTCACGACTCACAGCTGCCAGAGAGTAAAAGAGTTCAACTAAAAACATGTATTTATCTATCACATCAAGTCTTAATTTGTTTATCCCGAATCATTAAAGTAGGTTATCAGTCTTCACGTTACACAAGGATATAAGTGAATATTCTCTATTTGTCTGGTTGTTCCCAATTTCATTACTTAATGGATCGCTCGCAGTCAGAGCAGTGGCTCAGTGGGAATAGCCCTGTTCTGTTCCCTCTCCTCTCTCTCTCTCTATCTATCTATCCCCTCCCTCCCTCCAGCCTGAGCCTCATTCTGAATCATCACCTGCAGAGGCAGAGGCAATTAAAGCCGATTGAATGTTTTAATGCACACGAGCGTCACCTGAAGCTGAACAAACAAGGAACACCTGGCTAGCAACAGCAGCCATCGCCGCAGATGCACACATTGCTTTTCCATCCCTGGCAATGACAATTGCCGCAGAAAGGCAAACAAGTGAGCTCCAGTAACTAACGAGCTCATGAGGCTTTATTTGCACATCATCTGTTTTAGATGAGTGGAGGAACGGCAGCGGAGAACGGTATGAGCAGAATCTTTGAATTATATTTTGTTGCATCCAGAAAGATGTCACTAGTGATGTCCAAAAGCACTTTAAAAATGGATCCGCACACATTCTTATTTACTTGAGTGTTTTATGCATCACAGCACTTCCATGCGATCCTGTTGTTGAGGAGCCTTGTGTACCTTGCCTTTGTGTCGATTAGAGCATTGAAGACAGGTGGCATTTAGACCAGACAAACATCCTCCTCTGAGCCAATATTCACCTGAGTTAACATTAGACCACTTTGCACACACTCTGTTTGTATGGGTGTGTGTGTGTGTGTTGTGTTGTGTGGCTGCTGTGACAGCTGCCTCCCCTGACAGTCCTTAGACTATATAGACGGTGGACTCAGGTGCTCGCAAGCCAGATGAAGTCATTCGGCTATGTACGCCGTCTAATTGACAAGCAGAGGCAATTCTCTTTGGGCTGTTACCGCCGCATGCACACACACCTGATGTCTCCCGCTTTGGCCATTACCTCTGGCGCGGCTAACGACATCTTGAGATCGCATGAGCACAGCTGCAAATTTCTCCGGATGTTCAATAAGACGTGTGTGTGCAGTGTGTTTTTTGTTGTAGACCTGTCAGTCAAACACAATGGGCTTTACAAGAAGCTGCAGTCAAATTGGACACAAAACTACAGTTCACAGCCAGTGTGTATATGGGTTGTGGAGGGGGGTCTGTTGATGATGTGTCAGAATGTCATTAAAGCACTTGTGAATACATTTGCAACACGACTGTATATGACTGAATGCCTGAAGCTCTTGTGTACGCGTAAAGTTGTTTACATGGTTACAGTGTTGACACTAAGGCCATATGCCCCGTTGATTCTGTTATTGAGATGTCAGTCTAATTTCCTGGCCATACGGCTGGAGTGTGCGTAGCTTTGGAAGCGGTGTATGTGTGTGTGTGTCGTAGTGCATGTGTGTGTGTCCGTGCTGCAGGCTGCTTCCTGTGGTGAACTGGCAGGCCGCATGTATGGTGGGTATGACAGTCCAAATGTCTGCATAGATCCCTCCTTCCTGCCCCCTATGTTGGTGAACAGGTGGAGCGGTGACAGGCAGGCCAGAGGGCTGAGAAAGAATGAGAGGAAGAGGGGCGGTGCGAAAAAGAGAGAAAAAAAAAAGAGGACTGCGAAACAGAAGGAAGGGAACCATCTACGCCATGTAATGAGCTGCAGATATGACAGATGAGTTGCGTCGGGCAGATTGAGAAAGTGTGTGGATAAATCGTCTACGGAAGGCAAATGGACAAAGGGATATGTTGTGAGAGCGGGAGTTATTCTTAATGCGTTGATTTCTGTGCATCTTTTACATACTTCTCGCACCCCAGAATCCTTTTTAATTGATCCAATAGGTGTAATTCCTCCCCGAGTTCTTCTCGAGTTACAGCTCAAACCTTCCAACTTAAGCCTTTTATAAACCGGGACCCCGCGGCTCAAGGCCACGCAGAGTTCATAGCTGTGAAAAAGACATAAAGGGTGCCATTGAATCCAAAGCCCCTAAAACCATGAATCCACATTTAAAAAGCTGCTCTCTGCTGACCCCTGACCCCCGCGAGACCATGCTTGTCTATTAACCGTTCATTCTCGAGAAAGCGGTTAGAAAAGTGTGATCCACTCTAAATGGAGACAGGACCCCGGCCTTCGTGGATCTCCAGGAAGACAAAAGGGCCGCTTATGATCCCACGTCTCCCCACCAACACACGCCCACTCCACTTTCTCCATCGCCCCCTTATCTGGTGGTCTCATTCAGCCAGCAATAGCATATTGAAGAGTGGCGTTTAACATTCAAAAGCTTCTGCGATCTTGTTAGTAAAGCGTGAAATAACCTCGTCCCTTTCTCTCTCTGTCTCCCACCCCCCTCACCCACACACACACACACACACACATTTGCTGGGGAGCTCAATGAGGGGGCATTCTTCTCCCACACAATAGGCTTCTTCAGCATTTCTTATGTTATTGATCTGAATAGTTGGGAGTGAGGGGCTAAACTTTAGACATCTGGCTCTTTGATGGAGGGGGGAGCAGGGTCGTTGGATGCCCTGGCAGAATGCGTTGTGTGATGTGAAGTGGGTTGGGTTGGGTAGGGTTGGGGGAGTTGGTTGGGAATGTTTTTTGTTTTTCTTTTGTGGCCACCAACTTGAAGATATTTGCGTGTGATTTAAACTATTGAGCTGATAGTTAAAAAAGTGTTTATTTGCTTGTTTGTCATTTTTTGCGAGTTAAATTCCTTCATTTTATTCGGTGGTTGCAACAAGTGTTCATATTTATGGATAAATGACAGACATAGCTCATTTCAAGTAGCACTGGTTTGGTTTTGATTTGAATTAATTGCCGTGCTCACAGAACAACCGCTGACCTCTGTCTCCCCTCTTTCTGCAGACAGTAGAGAGAAGAAGAGTCCTGCCATGCCCGGTTCTCCTGTGGATGCTAAGACTCATTCCAGATCCGCCCCCAGCAGCAGCGTCAGCTCCACTATGCCACCCCTGCCTTCTGTCAACCCCAGCGGCCCTCGCCCGGGCTCCTTCTCCACCACAGCATGTAAGGGTCATTCTTGAATTCTGATTCTGTCCCCAGCAAACCTTTTTGATACTTCTCTTGTTGTTTCCACTTAAAAGTTCATATTGATCGGCTTGTTTGTGTGTTTGGACTTTTAGACATTTGCAGATGCTGTCTCAATTCACTCAGCTAGGTTTCAAAGCATTTCAGTTTAGTTAATTTACTAATCTCTCCCCAGTGACCAACGGGAATCATCATTCCCCACCGACCCTGAACGCAGTGCCATCTCCGCCGCAGCGTTACAGCAACGGACCGTCCTCTTCCTCTTCCTCGTCGCTGGCGAACCAGCAGCTGCCGGCCACCTGTGGGGCTCGCCAGCTGAGCAAGCTGAAACGTTTCCTGACCACGCTGCAGCAGTTTGGGAACGACATCTCTCCTGAGATTGGAGACAGCGTCCGAAGCCTTGTTCTGGCCCTCGTGGTAAGTTCTTTATTGATTTTTTGTTAATGTTTTTTTTTTTAAAACAGTGCTGATTAAACGTTCAATATTCAGCGTTGATAACTGATTCGTTGACTCTTTACCCTCCCTGTCTCCTAGAATTCGACAGTTACCATTGAGGAGTTCCATTCACGGCTTCAGGAGGCCACCAACTTCCCCTTACGGCCCTTTGTTATCCCCTTCCTCAAGGTAAACACATCCTGAACCCTGTCTCCATCTTCCTATATTTACTTTGCATTATTCCGTTGGATTACTTCCCTTTTTTTGTTCCCCCTCTCGGTTAACTTTTAAACCATGGTCGGCCTGTGGCCTTCAGAATCATCCAGCCCTGTTAAAAGCATTACTCACTTCTCTGGGGCTGAAATTATTGAGCACAATATGTGAAGAGATGAAGGTCCTTGGCATGAATGTAACCATCATTCAGTATTCTATAAACAGGTGTGTGTGTAGGCTTTCTAATTGAATAAACTCTGCAGTTCAAAGTAACGATCAAGATTTGCATGTCAGCTTGACAAGCAACAGATAAGTGTGTGTGTGTGTGTGTGTGTGTGTGTGTGTGTGTGTGTGTGTGTGTGTGTGTTAAATGGCCTCTCGAGCCCCTTTGTAACCAGCGGAGTATGCAAGAGTATACTTTTTAGGAGCTCCCCTCACTAAAGCAGCCCATAAATCTTCAGTCGGTTGTACTGCTGTAACTTCAAGCAGTTAAAATCTACTCTTTTTCCACACTTACCTCTTACTCACCTTTGGAGGCCCTCCATCTGTCTGTCTGAGAGCGCTGAGACAAGAAACCTCTGTTCCCCCTCCTTCTGCTAATTTATTACGAGGGGGTGGGGTCCCCACGACTTGATTCCAACTCCCTGAGAGTCTTAAAGGCTGGGGAAGAAATAGACAGATGGGAAAAAATCAGGGGGTGAGGAAGTGGAAAAGGGGGAGAGAGAGAGGGAGAGGTGGGTGAGGAGGAGAGAGGGAAAAGTGGGAACTCGGAAGTGTGAAACATGCCTATAAAGCGTTCCCTTCCCTTTTTATGGGCTTCAGTGCGCCATATGGAGCCGCTGTCCCGTTAAAAGAGCATTCAGCTGCCAAGGCGCCGCCAATCTAGCATCCGCCCCGCTGAACCCCAGAGAGCCCTGCGCTCAACTGACACACAGCACATGTGTTCGCTAGCTGGGGCCCCAGGGAAGGAAGGGAGGCAGAGGAGCAATGGGAGGCAGGCGAAAAAAGGGAGCACAGGGGTGTTTATAGAGAGCAGAGCACAAAGCAGGAGGTATCGGCATCTTTGTGAAGAAGAGAGGGGAAAGTACCAGAGATGCTGAGAGTATTAGCTCGTCAAGAGGTCAGATCAGAGGGAGCAAAGGGGGTCTAGGTTTACAGAATGCTGCTCAGCGACGCTCAGAGGAGTTCAGCAAATGAGAGCGGTGCGGTTGTTTAGTCGGTTTGAGAAAAGAGGGAGTGAGGAAGTGGTGTAATTGCAAACACACCAGAGTCTGTTCCTAATTAGGAAAAATGCAGGGGAACAAAAGCGAGATGGAAAGATAGTCCCAGATAAATAGTTAGACCAAAAAAAAAGACGGAATGAGGGAGAAGAAGTGGGAGTCTGTATATCATTTGTTTCAAAATGTTTCAGAGTTTATAAGGCGCTGTATCATCGTGTAACCATGTTGTGACTGGCGTATTGTGCTCGGCGCTCGTTCCATGTGTGAGGGGGTCGGTAATGAACTTCAGCAGCTTAGAAAACTTTTTGAGCCCAGGGAAGCCGCAGCCACAGAATAGCGGCCAGACCAATACTGAGTCTTGCGCTGCATTCACGTGTTCCTCAGATGGTCCCATTTTTCTCTGGGAAGTGTTCGCGTGCGTCATTTCTGAAATGTTGGAGCCTCATCGACGCCAAAAAGAAGTTGTTTTCCATTAAACTGCACAGAGCATTTAAACACGTTGACACTGTTTCAAGTGTTTGAGTGACAAGAAAGAGCAAAGGAAGTGATACAATACTTGACTTTGGTAAAAGTTTCCTACCATCAACCCAGTTTTTACATTCAGCAGCCGTGTTTCCACGTCAAATGACTCCTTGAACAAAAAGTTCTTGTTCCGACCTGAGATGGCTTTCACCTGAAGTTTCTCACTCGGAAAGAAAGTCCCTGAGAACTCACATCTACACCACACTGCACTGAAATGTTCAACTGGTTGTGGTGCTTCTTACTTTCCTGTCCCCTGAACGATTGTCCCCTTTAGACACATCTGTGAGTTAGAATTAAACCTCACCATTTATTTTTTTGTTCTTGCCAGGCAAACTTGCCACTTCTCCAGAGGGAGCTGCTCCACTGTGCACGGGCAGCCAAGCAGACCCCGGCCCAGTACCTGTCCCAGCATGAGCATCTCCTGCTGAGCACCACCATGGCCTCCTCGCCAGACTCCTCGGAGCTGCTGATGGAGCCCCCCGAAGTTGGCACCAAGAGACACAGCCCCAGCAGGTTAGAATAAAAGTACAAATTAAAGTAAGTGGAAGCCAGCCTTCATCCTTGTCGCTCACTTTTTAACCATCCGCTCCCTTCTCTTCTTCTTCAGAACTAAAGAAAATGGCTTCCACGAACGTCCACCTGTAGCGCTGGAGCCCGCCGCAAAGCGAATCTGCACCATCAGTCCCGCTCCCCGACACAGCCCCGCCCACCCGCTGCCCCTCAGCACCCAGCTTCACCCGACCCCCCCGCCCCTGCAGCACTACGCCCTGGACGACATCGCAGCACCGCACATCCTGCACCGCGAGCACAGTCAGCGCATGCTGGAGATCCGCGAACTCAAAGACAGGCCCAGACTCCCCGGTAAGTGTCGAAGAATCATGCTTTTTAAGGCTGCTGACATTTTATTCTTTCCTTCCACATAACTGGTGATGAGGAGTTTAATCTTATCCATGGCTGGTGCAGGAGGAACAGACCACATTAGGCATTACACACATTTTCTGGCAGTAATAAATGATACTGGAGGCTACAGTACATCCTTGTGGATATTAAAGGTCAGATTTGTATGAATTGGCCATCTGTTGAATTTATAATCAAAACAAACCGGGGGGGGGCCCATATCACCAGAGTATCCCCGCTAACTGTAGCTATTGACCAGTTATTGAGTCTGCAAGCCTTAATCTGGCTCTTCACAGCAGCGTAACAGCAAGTTAAATGCTGATTCATGTCTAAATAACACACGTGCAATGAAAACAGAGGCACACACGCGTTCGTATTTGGCGAGCAATAACGGGTGGTCTGTGTGTTTGTGTAGCCATCCCCGTATATCTCAGGAGCCTACGTCTGTGTATAAACAGAGCCATACTGTCCAGGCAGGCAGGCAGGCAGGCTTGGGACGGACTCTGGTGTATATCTGCCCTCCTTGTCAGCACACAGTGGAAACAGCAGTAGCTCACAGACATACACACACACACACATACAGAAACACACCTTGATATGTTCATGGTAGAGGTGCCGTGTTTACGAGGCCTTAGTCCCTTGTCTGACAGCCTCCCGCCCGCCTGCCGCCACTTAACTCATAGGCACACACACACACGCACAAACACACTCGTGGCTTTGAACTGATGAACACTGATGAGAACCAGGAGTAGGCAAGAGGTCGAGGGGAAGGCTGGTGTGTGTGTGTGTGTGTGTGTGTGTGTGTGTGTGTGTGTGTGTGTGTGTGTGTGTGTGTGCATGAGGGAATCATTACTCTCTTCAGCAGGCCTAGTGTGCATGTGGCCGCTTGTTGGCTGTTTGTTACTCAATTTTAAGAGTTTGTGGTTTACTGAGTCTTTGTAGTCTGTGCGCACGTGTGTGTGCGTGAGTGGACATGTATCGAGACTTCATGAGCACGGCGTTGTGTGTGCAAACAATTATTACTGTTAAATGTACAATTAGATATTGCTTAAGTTGTACTGTTTTGTAATAAAATGGATCGGAATCAGATAGTTGGGTGAATTTGTGTGTGTGTGTGTGTGTGTGTGCGTGTGTGTGTGTCTCAGAGCGGCTGGTTGTGTTTAGAAGTGGAGCCACTCCACTCAGCCTGAGTGTCTCCCTACTGGAATGCTGTGAGCTCCAGGAGGGGAGGTGCTAAGCGAGACGTTTGAGGAGTGTGTGTTTGTGTATGTATGTGTGTGTGTGTGTGTATGTGTGTCTGTGTGTGTGTGTGTGTGTGTGTGGTTGACAGCTGACTTCCAGATGTGCACAGGCTCTGGATGCTGGAAGTCTGTTTTGCATCAAGGGCTTCTCCTTTTTCTCTTTCACCCCACCTTTCCTCGCTCGCGATCCCTCGGCCCGTCTCGGATCTTTTGTTTCTTATCCCACACTGACTTCACCTCTTTGCTGTCACTCTTCATTTTGGACATAAGGAGGCGATGCCTCAAAACATTTGTGAAGTTTATGATCATCGCAGGATATATCGCAATGAAGCCGCCATATCACAGATCTTAACAGAGTCATCACACACGCACACACCTTTCACTCACTTACTGTCACTTGTGGCTTCTCTTACATTAAGAAGAATGTTAATCACTAAGCCTGCGGTCTGTCTTGTGTGTGTGTTTTAATCAGGCACTAACGGAGGCTACCGCGAGGAGCCAGTGGACCACAGACTGACAGACCGAGAGTGGGCTGATGAATGGAGGCATCTGGACCATGTAAGTCTGCAGACAGGCACTTCTGCCTCTAATGGATCCTGATATAGAAAGAATGTAAAGTCTAATTTGTTTTACTTAAGTCCACAAAGAGGGTTTTAAGTTCTCACAGCATGAACGCTGTGATAAATCAGACATTATCCATTCAAGACGTTCATGTTTTTCTACTCATTGGGATTATTTTCAAGTCATGTAGATGTAATACCTGATAGTTTTTAGACATTTCTGACAAGTAAGAAGAGTAGTATGTCATATTTAATGATAATATTTGTATATGCATCTTTCATAAAAAGGAGTAAAAGCAAACCCGGCCTCATTTTTTGTCCTTCTTCATCCTCCAGGTGTTGAACTGCATTGTGGACATGGTGGAAAAGACACGGAGGTCAGTGAGCGTGCTCAGACGGTGCCAGGAGTCAGATCGCGAGGAGCTCAACTACTGGAGGCGGCGTTCGAGCGAGCAGGAGGACCCACGCAAAGGAGGCTCCGGCTCCGCTCCCTTCTCGAAGACACACAGCCCCCACTCTGCAGAGACGGGTGGGTACCGCTAGTTTCACTTCAATTATGTCGGTACGCCGCAGAAACCAACAGTGTTGTTGTCATCTCTGTGATTGGCGCCTATTGTTTTGCACGAGAGGAGATTGCCTCACGAACACCGGCATGGAGCCAAACCAATGGAAACCAGCTATTTGTTGTCACACTTCACCAAAAATGACCAATAGCTCACTGACTCAGACATGACGGGTTTTGTTTTCCCCCAGTTTTAAGACATCCACCCCTTAACTTCTGCCAGAAGTACACTAAAATGAATGACATTTAGTTTGTTTGCTCTATGATCAGTTTTTTGACCAGGACATTTAGTTTCTCCTCAGTTGAAATGAGGTGATAACAAAAATGTCAAACACAAATATTTAGGTGCAAAATCCTAAATGTGTATTTTGATGTATTTTCTTTATTTGGTTGAAAAAAGGCATGTTATGGTAGCAAAATATCCAGAAATCAATCAAAAAAATACATAAGTTTTTACCTATATGGTTTCCCCTCATTAACAGTATAATTATCCTGAGGTGTAATTGCATCACACTAAAGGCTTCGAACACCAACCAGGTCAACCTGCCTTCTATTTCATACTCCGTACACCGTCTAGTGGTCAGAGAGAGAACTGCAGCTCAGTCACATGTCGGTGTGTGAGTGCGTCCCTCCACAGTCTCCCAGTCTGCTGTGTACTGGCACGGTTCTTTGTGAGTGCGAGCCTTGCCATCCCCCTGCTGGTCCATAGTCACAGACAGGTGCCAGGACTGGCCTCGGCCATATCGGCCACAGAAGGGCCGTCCTGCCGTCCTGCAGGCTCAGAGACCCAGAGCTGGCTGACTCGCCAGAGCACCATCTGGGCCCCCAGCCGGGCAGCCTGCCTGCCTGCCTGCCTGGGCTCGGGCTGAGGAAGACTGTAGTGGGGGTGGAAATGGCGGCGGGGAGGTTGCATGCAGGCTTGGTGGAAGAGAGGATGTAAATGAAGGGAAAGAGAGAAAGCGGAGGATATAAGAGATGGGGAAGGAGGAGATGAGCCAGGTGGCAGTGTTGGAAAGGCAGAGCCCGGCAGAGACGCGGCGATGAAGCGAGATGCAGCGAGAGAGAGATTTGAGGGAACAGACAGAATGTTGACACAGCTTGTTGGTCTGCAATTCCCTCCAAGCCAAACACATTCCTTTCTAAAGCTGTCAGATCTCAGATCAGTCCAAGACTCTGATAAACAACAATTACGGTGGTCGTGTGGCCCAGATACGGGGACTTGTTTGCATCGATAAGAATATAAAAGATGAGATGACAGAGATGTTAATCACTGCTTGTGTCGGTGGCCTCTCTTTGCAAGCACCTGTTACCTTGATTGAGCTGTCAGTCACAAAGTCAACCATTATTTCAACAATGAATCATCTTAATATCTTTATAAGCCCTGGCAGGTGCTAATCCCTTCTGTCTCTGCTTCCCCACAGACTCCCAGCGCGAGTTTGCACCACGGCCAGGCTCAGCATACGTTACAGATGAGATCTGGAGGAAAGCTGGTAAGAACACCATTAATTTAGAAATCAAAACTGTTGATGAATGATGCAAATTTATTCAATTAGATACAAAGGCACTGCATTTTACTTGAGTAACAAAGAAAAAGAAAAAACTACAGTGACATTAATGTCTGACACAGAACACACATGATGTACGACTGCGTGCTGATCCGCGGTCTGTTTTCACTGATGCAAAACATGCTGAGCTAAACTTAAACCACTCGTCTCCCCCCTGATGCATAGAAGAGGCGGTGAACGAGGTGAAGCGACAGGCCATGGACGAGGTCCAGAAAGCGGTGGCGGAGGCTGAACAGAAGGCTTTTGAGATGATTGCTGCAGAGAGGGCAAAGATGGAAAAGACTCTGGCTGAGGCGAAGAGGAAGGCGCAAGAGGACGCCATCCAGGTCATCAATGAACAGGAGGATTCCAGTGAGGTGAGAAATCGCCTTCTTATGTACAAACTGATCAGATGTACGATAAGCTGTACACAGTCATACTTAAAGCTGCTATAATTCATATATTTTTTGAAAAATGGGATCAGATGACTGCATCTAAGTCAGATACTGGCTTTTAATGTGTTTAAAAAATTTTTTTAAAAGATGTACATTTTTAAAAGCTTGTTTTTGTGTTTTTAAAATACTTGCATTTTTTATCACGTGATTTTTTTTTTTCCCTCAAATTAGACACATTTTATCCTCAAGTTTAAACTGTCAAAAAAAAAAACTGTATAATGAGCCTGATCACAGTTTTTAGCTTTGGATCAGTCTTCCTATATCATACCTCATTGTAATGGTTCTGTATTGTGTCTTTTACACTGGTTGCTTGAAAATTTTGGGATCTCAAATTAGATTTTTAATTTTCTCCACAAGACTTGAGAAAGGCATCTGCTAAATAGAATGAAAAGCTGAATCACTCTGGCCTGCTGCAAATTATTTTTGTATCTTATTTTCATACATTTCATGAGCGAGGATCTGTTTGCGCCCGTCTCTGATCTAAGTGACGGGGATTGCTCATGGTGATGAACCCACAGTGAATAAATCTGCTGTTCCACTTTACACCATTTTTCAGTTCGCTCCCCATTGCTCATTTTTTCAGTGGAAACGCTCCAAATCTCCACTGTTCTCTATTTGTCCGGCACAAAGCAGCAGACACACAAAGACATTTAGTAGCTCAAAAGCTAGACATTTCCCTCAGGCGTTGGTGGTTAAAGCGAAAACGGAACCAAAAGGACAGTGAATATTGCACTTAAATTTGACAGTTGGCAAGAAAGAGAACTAAGTAAAAAATAAAAACATTGCCTCCGTATCTGCTGAATGTGTAAAGAGTAAACAGTTTGCTAACAAGTATCGAATTAGAAAGCAGCTTGTTTCCACTTTTATTTTGGATGAGGTTTACTAAATAAAATAACTAAAAGCACGATTTAGAATGTGAGGCACTGATACTGACCTTCCATTCCTGTGAAAGCTTACAGTCGTCTCCTCTCTCTCTCCCTCAGTGTTGCTGGAACTGCGGCCGCAAAGCCAGCGAGACGTGCAGCGGCTGCAACGCCGCTCGCTACTGCGGCTCCTTCTGCCAGCACAAAGACTGGGAGAGGCACCACCTCATTTGCAGCCCAGGACTTCAGGCTCAACCCAAACCGGTTTCCGCCATCACTGTGAGCAGGGCGGCGGCTGCAGCCGCCGCTGCCGGGGTCTCTCCAGTCGGTCTGGCTGGGGTCAAGGCCCCTGAAAGTGTGCCCTCAGTCTCCAGTCCTGGTGGAGAGAAGGCATCAGTCGCTTCTCGCTCCTCCACCCCTTCCACCCCCGCCTCGGCCCCCGAGACCAACGGACACTGAGGCCGCAAGCGGCGAAACGCGTCACATGCCCTCCTCTTTGACTGGGGAAGAACTGAATCAGCGGCAAGAGGGAACTATTCGAGGGTTAAGTTAGGATAACGGATTTTTCATCATACTCCTTCTGGCAGATAAAAAAGGACAGATTATGGATCACTGTTTGAGTGATATGTCAACTGGGACTTTGGCTTTGGCATCGAACAGAAGGACTCATCTCGAATGCATCTATTGGATGAACAGATCTCCCTAACAGATGGAAACGTGTTTGCCTTCATCCAAAAAAAACCCAAATCTTGGATCTGCGAGGGGCAGGAAAGAGAGAGAAAAAAACAAAAAAAACCTGACGATTGATGCGAGTTCATCACGGGCTGCGGGGAGGAAGTTATGAGAAGAGACGGAGGAGATTAAAAAACAATGACATGTAAAGACGTTTCCCCCCCCAAACGCGCCCTCGAACCGCTATTCTGACTTTGTTGTGTATAAATTTAAAAATAAGGGAAGTGGTGGTGGAAAATGTAAACCGTGTAATAGTACCAGCCATAAAGCATCTGTGTTCGTCCTGTAGGAGCAATCTGACAGTCGTCTCCGCAGCTCTCCTGTACACATGAATATACGCTCGCCAACACTTCCTGTCAGGTTTCTCATATGTGTGAATGCGTGTGTGTCAAGCGGTCGTGCCACGTCGGTGAATATTGTACAGCATATGATTACTTCTGTCAGAGCAATATTAAAGTGTGTTAAAAGTGTTTTCAGGTATCTCAAGCTGTTTCTGCATCACCAAAGTTTTCAGTCGCTAAAGAGAGAGAGAGAGAGATAGAGAGAGAGGTTTTCATTGCCTGCAGCTGTCTTTTGTGAACAAGAAGATGAATATACACTAACCCAGCAGCATCATATCTACTTTTATAACAAGCTTAAACAGAAACTCTGGTCACTATTTTCCATTTCTGATCCTTAGACATGTCAAAAACAGAGAGAGAGGGGTGATGGTGATTGGGTCGAGGACTCGCAGGAAGATGCAGTTGAGACTTTATTCCGGTTGCGGTTTGTTTTGGCACTTGTTCACGTCACCCGTTTGCGTATGGCAGGGTCAGGCGTTGCTCCAAATCTTCCCCTCCGTGGCAATGTTTGCATCAGGAGCAGAGGTCGTGACGGCCTCGCCCTCGGTGCTTACCTTGACGTGGTTGTGGCTTTTTCGAGCAGCATCTCTGTCCCCACAGAGTATCTCAGGAGCTAAACTGTATTTGTATGTACAGATCAGTCCGTTCTTTTTTTTTTTTTTCCTTCTGTCGCCATTAGGTTAACGTCAAAAGTTTAGTGAGGATTTATCTACTCTGCTGTTACAACTGAGACATTGTTTCATTCCGTTGTAAGACGACTTTGTAAAGAATATGAGAGAATGCCTTTATTTTGTGAGCCACAACTTTTCTTCGTTCTTTCAACGCGATTCTTTTGTTATGAGGCGCAACTTCATATGGAAAAAAAAAAGATCTTGACATGAAGTATGAAATAAAGAAATAGAATTGCTTCAACGTGTTCAAAGATTTCTTCTTTTTAACTGTGTATTTAGAAATGTGCATCAGTGCAAACATTTGAGACACGTGTACTTTATTGACATTACATCTCAGTGGGAGAATTCACTTTTACTTCAACACTTATCGTACAGTTTTCCTTTGCTCTTTGTTACAAATTAAACTGTTGAACATTAGAATACAAATACAGCTGAAAAAAAAGAGTTGGCAAAAATGTGGCAAAAGTTTTAATCATCGCCACCAAAAAAAAAGAAAATTCAGTTAGTATGTTCTTACCCTCACGCCAGAGGAAAGTTGGGTAAAGTCCACAAAACATTTCTGGAGCCTCACAGCAAAACAGTGCTGCGGCGTTCTCGTTAGCAACTGAAGCAGACTGGGCAGACTTGTTTAAAAATGCTAGAGAAAAGGGCTTGATTCAGTTTGTTCAGCGTAAACCAAGTCTCGAGAAGCCTTGAGATCCAGAATTGATTTAAAAATCAGGTTACATGTACACCGTTTTTAAAATCTGAAATCTTCATTGTAGCTGCTTAGCAAAGACCAACCGGTCCGAAGTCAGGGCACGAGTCCAAATGCTCATCGAAGGTGTAAAACGGGTCTTATCAAAACAATTTATGATCCCGGGGGTTCTTGGGTGACTTTAGATTATGCTGGGCGAGCTACATGAGATATTTTATATTTTTAAAAGAAATCCCCATTGACTTTAGTTGTTTAGGAGAATGCTGCAACACTGTTTCAATCTGAAGGTCCAGAATGATTTCGTGAACGATAAAACTCCACTTGATTTTCCATCGGCGTGAGGGTGAGTAGTCAATGACAGAATGTTTATTTTTGGGTGAACTGTTCCTTTAAATCATTGTTAATGCAAAAACATGACATAGGCCCTGCTTTACAAAATGTACAGATTCTGCTTCTTTAAAAAGGCAAAAAAAAAAGTGCAGAACATGAAACTGCTGAATACTACTGCTACTAGTGTGAGAAATTCTTAAGTTTTGATGTATAAAGATACAAATTCACTCAGTTTACTATAATCTGTTCTACAGAACCCAACATGTGCAATCTAGTCTTTAAATTAGCACAGCATGTATGAGAACTTCAGTATAAAAAGCGCTATTGCCTTCATTTCAAGCACTTTTTTCAAAAGGGCTCTGAGTATTGTGGATATTTACTGTGGGTCATTCTCATCCAGCTTGGCTTCAAAGGTTTGATGGATTTAGTGGGGAAGAAAAAAAATATCACCTCGATATTAAAGTCATTTTCCTCACCAAACAGCAAGATCTTCAAACAGCATCGAAAAACAAAGCTTCAGACCGTTTTTTGTTTTTTTTTTCCAAAGTAGCAGGTTATTTATGGTAGTTGTCCTGAACTGATTATTTCTAGAAAACGTAATCAAACATGTTCAAATGATTCCTTCCTCTATAAACTGGTTTTGCTGCATCCGCTTTGTCTCCTCAACGCTGTGAAGTGGCTTCTAATGAAATATACAAGAGGCATCTTTGGATCCAGGTACGAAGTAATCAGGAGGCTCTCTCAGAGGCTGGATTATTCTGAAGTGGGTGGAGGAAAATGTCATGTATAATGTATCATGTTTTTTTTTTTTTCCACCTTGGATGTTAATTAACGATCAGGTCAGGTCACACTGGAGGTCTGTATCAAAAAGACTGACGTCAGTGGGACTTTAGTCATTGCTGTGTTTACATCAGAGAAGCCAAAGGTGAATCCAAACAGAGGCCTGCAGGCAGTAAGGAGGGTGGTGCAGCATCACAAGTGACCACGGGGGGGCAGTATAGGATCTGTTTTGAGATGTGAAGCGTCATCGGTTCACTTCTCCCTGCTGAGAGGATTCAATCAGTGGGTGACCTGTTGCAAAGACCTCGTATCAAATTCCAGTTAGTCATTATCACTTCTGCAGAGTGATAAACAGTCTTTCTGTCTCACAAGGGGTATTGGCTGCTAAAATACATACACATTATTATTATTATTATCATTATTATTATTATTATTATTATTATTATTATTATTATTATTATCATTATTATTATTATTATTATATTTTGTATTGTATCATGCAAAATAATGTGCATCAATATTTTGTCAAAGTTACACAGTAGCCTCTATAGTTGCCAGACAAAATGAAACAGCAAAAAACTTTGAAAAAAAAATCAAGTTCTAGTAAAACCAGATGACTATCACTTGAGAAAATGCGCTTAGTTTACAGTTTATACGTTTGCTGGTGGCTCATGGGTAAGAGCAGCAATAATGCACTGTGAAAAAATAGGTTAAAGTCTTGTGTTTAAAATATTACTTCAGTAAACCTCATATATGTATCATAATCAAATCGTATGGAAGTATACATTTATAAGTTAATTATCAAAAGTGAAAAGACTCATGAAACAAGATGGATCCAGTCACTCACACAGTTTTTCGTTTCCGAACATCTACGTCTAATTTATGTATTCATCTGTGGTTTATTTGACAGGCAGACATGCAGACAACCTGTTAACAGCTGTCAGATAGTTAAGACAGATCAATAATTGAGTGTGTATAGCTGATGCTTATTTGTGGCAACGGCCCCTAGAAGGGCTGTGACAGAGATAAGAGATGAAGGCAACGAGATAGAAAGAAGGTAAAGTGAGTTCATCAACATACAGTAAAGCACGCATTAAAAAAAAAAAAAAACAACAACAACATTGCATTTCAATATAACACATGCGAACAGTGGTGGAGTTTGCAGGTTAATTGGACCAAATAATTCCACGGACAGAATGTCTGCTACAAGCAAACCACATAAAGTCTATATGTGGAGTGTTTGGGTCCAGGAGGACGAGTAAGTCACACTGCCTCCTCTCCACTGCGGTGACCTGACAGAGAATGTCAACACATTTAAATTCCACAGCAGCAGGGATATAACAGAGCAAGGAAGTTAGCTGATTACTGATGCGTCAATGTGTATGTAGCTCTTAAATATCACAGCTGGTTTAACTACTAATTTAACTTACAGTAATTCATACACACATTCCTGCACTGGGGGCGGCTGTAGTTAAGCAGGTAGCACAGGATTGACTAGTGATCAGAAGGGACATGTCAAAGTCTCCTCGAGCAAGATACTGAACCCCAAATTGCTCCTGATGGGCAGCTGGCACCTTGCATGGCAGTGAAGGGCCCTGTGATGAGCTGGCAACTTGTCCATGGTGTACTCTGCTCCGCGACCCTTGTTCATGGTGTACCCTGCCCCGCGAACTTTGTCCATGATGTACCCTGCCCGGCGACCCTTGTCCATGGTGTACCCTGCCCCGCGACCTTTGTCCATGATGTACCCTGCCCGGCGACCCTTGTCCATGGCGTACCCTGCCCCGCGACCTTTGTCCATGATGTACCCTGCCCGGCGACCCTTGTCCATGGTGTACCCTGCCCCGCGACCCTTGTCCATGGTGTACCCTGCCCCGCGACCCTTTTCCATGGTGTACCCTGCCCCGCGACCCTTGTCCATGGTGTACCCTTTCCCATGACCCTTGTCCAGGGTGTACCCTGCCCTGTGACCCCTTGAAAAAGGGATAAAGCGGTTACAGAAGATGACATGACATTCCTACCCTGATAGAGGTGGTGGTGGCTGCCATGCAAGGTGCCGACATGTAGTGGACAAAAAGCACAGTGGACACACACAGTGGCATAGAAGCACATACATACAGTTTATAACATGGAAACACTCAAGCACAGTAAAAGAATGTTAGATTTGCACTTGGCCCATGTGAGTAAATGGCATTCCACCACTGATATGAAAACAGCTTTGTCGCTGATAACTGATCCGTTGTTGTTTTTGCCTTTGTAAGTGGTCCACTGATCTACACTGGACACTGACCATAAAGTCTGTTACCACCGATCATTAGATAGATCTAAAAATGAGACGTGACTCATCCGTTGTTCCGAGGTAATCGCGTGTGTCAGCGTGTGCATGTGCCAGAGTCGGTGTTGCTGTTTAATTTCGGCGCCCTCATGTGTAGTAGCAGGATCGTGATGTTGGCTTGATGCTGGGGATAAGATGCTGAGTGGATTCATGCTCAGATGCAACATGGGCACAGCAAAAGCCTGAAGTCAGCTTGTTGGGTGTGTTTGTTCAGTTCTTTGCCTAGTGCAGTATCTATCTATCTATCTATCTATCTATCTATCTATCTATCTATCTATCTATCTATCTATCTATCTATCTATCTATGTACACACACACATATAGACTACAGGCCTCTATGTGTAAGTGTATTGGGAGCATCCTTTGTGTCTATTCTGAGAGTGTTTACATCTTCTGTCAAGCTCACCATCAAAGTTTCTATTTCTGTTCTTATTTTTACGAGTTAGCAGCTCCTCTGTATCTGAAAAGAGGAGAGTCAGCGAACACACACAGTTGTTTTCGCGCGTGTGAGGTGGTCTGCGGTTGTCGGAGACTGAGGGGCGTCTCGGCGCGTGTGTGTGTGTGTGTGTGGGGTGATACTGCTTGTTTCTTGGGAAAAAAAAAAATTAAATAATTATAAAATGCTGCCACACAAGCGTCTCAGTGATTGTGGAGAGAGGCCGGTTTAATTACGGGCCTGGTTTCTGTCCCCGCGTCTTGCTGGAGGCAGCGGTAATGGAGGTCACTTCACATTCTGCCCTTGTTCTCAAAGCTCCTTTTAAGAAACAAGCTGCAAAAAAAAAAATAAAAAAATATGCAAAGCAGCGATACAGAAACGCATATTTCCCTCCCTGGCCATTTTCTCTTCCCTCGCTATTTTCCTCCTTCCTCACCTCTGTAGTTTCTCACACAATCCACCTTGATAACAGCTCACGAAAGAGTGAATCACTCCTGCAACGAACACTGACAGCGACACGCCCTTCACCACCAGCTTCGGATCTTCGTCAGCGACGCTCGTTAGGTGACAACATTAGTGGTTCTTTATCGCTCTCGCCCACATAGTGCAGAGACTTGATGCGACTATTCCTGCATTGACCTTTAACGATGTGCGAATCACGTCCCAACAACAACATCACACACAACGTTTCACAACTGATAATGTTGTTATGATCTCCCGATGTGCGGCTCGTCCAAACATTTCGGTCTGTCGGTGAATCTTGCATTACAGGTTAATGGCGCATGACTGCTCTGTTTAAAATGGGGCCGTTGATGGAAATTGGTTAATACAGTATGTGCATATCTTCTGTTTGAGTTACTCAGAGGAGCTCGCCAAAGAAAGTGTGGTCAAACTCTAATGCGATCTAAAAATATCATTCCAAAAAAAGAAAAAGCTTGATAAGATAACAGTGATGAGAAGTAGAATACGTGCAGAAACACACAGTAGCTGCCTTGCAATAAAAACAGTAACATACCCAGCAGATGACTTGTTAATAATACATTTAATGCAAGCCTATATATACTGTATGGCAGTTAGACTTTGAAGTTGAGTGTTCAGAGGGTTTAATAGAAAAGGCGCACAGCAAAGTTTAGCTCTGTGCGTCACAAGGAACGAGGGCCACGTGATGCAGCCGCCCTGCAGAACTCTGCTTTGAGCTAAATGCTAATGTTACCATGCTACCACCCCCCTGGTTGGAGGACACAGGTGTCACTGTTTCGGTTTTTAGGTGCGTGTGTCATGTATAGCTTTCCTTTTCCTGCCTTTGTCTGCTTTCCTGTCCTTTTTCAGCAGAATTTGTGTTCCATTTAATCACCCCTGTGTATCTAAGGCTGTGTTTTCCCCCTTCGCTCTTTGCTGGTTTGCCTGATTTCATCTTCTGTGTTCCCGTTCCCTGCGTTCTGGATTTGTTCCCCGTGGCTTCGTGGTTCGCACTTTTTGTTACTAGATTTTCCTCGTTGCGTTGCCAGCTTTTTTTGCTGCCTGCCTTTTTCTGTTACGTGCACTCTGGATCGTGGAGTGTGTTCAACTTTTGCTGTCAGCTCATCATTAAAGCTGGCTCGCCGTTCAAACTGCCTCCGTGTCTGCCTTTTTTGATATCCATGACAACAGGTGGGTGCTGGGATGACAGTGAAAAGAAATAAAATAAAAAAGTCGAGGGATTACCAGAGCTGTTCCTCTTCATCCTGTGCGACAGCGCTGACGTCTACACCAAATTTCATGCAGATGGTCCTCACTGAGAGCCGAAAAATGTACTTCATAAGGCAAGATGAAAACTCAGAGGGTCAACAAAGTCAATCGGACATCCATCTCATGGTTGCTTAAATATTTCAGTATGGACCCCCCCAACCCTCCAAATAAAGGGAATGTAAAACACGTAAATACTTCGCTGAATTTATTAGAACAAATGGCAAAATAAACAGGCAGAACACCGGCACAGGCGCAGCATGAACATAAAGCTCACGGTGAAGGAGAATTACAGAGATGGATAACAAACTCAGTCGTGTGTGATACCTCTCGTCAGCATATGCTGAAATTATATGATTGCGCCGGAGGATCTGTCACAGCGCATCATCGCTGAGAGCCTGCGAGGACGCCGCAGCTGTATGTCACTCCCCGGGCCGAACGCCACGAGACGCCGAGAAACCCATTTCAATGATAGAACTCTCCATCCTCATCTCCCTCCGTCATGTCTTCACATCTTCTCCTTCTGTCCCTTCTCTCTCATCCCGTCTGCCCCGTCGGAACATTTTGGCAAATGGCTTCTGACAGAACGCTATTATGAACACTTAATGTTCGTCAAGGTCAGGATTGATTTATGGTAATTGGTTGTCAGACTCTGAGATTTTTGCACAATGCCGCCGCAGCGCCGGACCTATGGCGGAAAAAAAAGAGAGGAAATGTAGCATTTCTGCCTCGCAGTGACAATCTGTGTATGAACTGTTAGATGGAGAACGCTAATAGTTCGGACTAATGAATTGAACCGAGTCAGTGTGACAGCTCTCTAAGTCAATGAGGACGAGTGACTCAGGCTTTTTAGAGGCTTCCTTCTGTACGTGTCGCCTCCCACACAATCAAGTTTCCAGGGTGAAAAGAGAAATGAGACTCAGAGGCGCGAAACAGGACGGCAGCTGTTGCTTTGTCACCTTTGGCCCCCAGTCTTTAAGATTCCGCGGAGACGAGCAGCGCTTAAGCACGCCGGAAGCACGAAACAACTCGTTTATCAACCGGTGCCCCTGTTTGATTTTCAGACTGTATTTATACGATGACCGATAGCTCGAACAGATCTTGCTCCTTTGTGCTGACATTTCTCAAGGTTTTCTGCCGTCCCCCCTACGTTTCCACAACTTCTATTCTCTATTCGGCAGGAAGGTAGAGCGGCGACGCATGGTTTGACTTTGGATGCCTTCTGCGTGCCGCTTCCTGCACAGTTAAAGTTAATCGAGGCGGGATGGAAATAGGCAACGGGGGGAAGGAACGAAACAGGACAACAGATGTCGTCTGACCGGCCCCGGCCCCGGCCCTGGCCCTCTGCCCTCTGAAGGGATGAGATGTGTTTTGCACACATCAGATCCAAGGGCACCTGCCTGAAAGAGAATTAAAAAAAAAAAAAAAAACCCTTCTGCTAAAGGAGAAGAGCAGAGCGAGGCGGCGGTATTGTTGAGAGGATTCGAAACGCTTGTGCAAGGTTTGCACCTTGACTTGGGCTATTCATCGGCGTCCCACGTTCTCTTTCGACACAATAGCGAAATGAATGTACTTAGTTAAGATGAACAGAATACTGGAATGTCTCAGAGCTTGCCGTCACCTTTTTTATTCTGCGCTCACCCCATACTGTTGAATACATATGTGTCTGTGTCGTTTCAACATCTTCTTGGAATACGTTAACTCTGAGAGGGAATCTCCCGGGACTCTTGTCTTGTGTGCTGAGAGAATAATGCATTCTATTATTTTCAGTGTAAACATTTCTCATCGGGCAGCAGCGGCAGTAGACTGTAAAAATGGCAACAGAGGCTGCGAGTTATTCCCCCGTTGTATCTCCAAGATATACAGTGAATCAGGCGGCACACCGTTTCCCCGCTGTTTGACTTGGAGAACATTAGCTGCAGTACAGCAGGAGGGAATTTACATCTCGTGCACAGATGAAGTCACGAGGAGCCAAGTGTGACTTTTGACATCTTTAAAGGTGCAATCCTGAAGATTGCTATATTTTTTGATTAAAGGTAAAGGTCATAATTTCTTAGCCAAATAATGCGTTTACATGAATGACTTCGATCTATATAGAGCGTTTTTTATTGTCAGTGGCAGGGTCCCACACACGAGGGAGTTCCTGACAGCCTCTCTTTTCAAGCTGCTGACAGATTTGACAGTGGTTTCTGTTCTCTTATCGGGCTCGGATATCCCCGCTGTTTGACTTGTAGAACATCAGCTGCAGCTCAGGAGGAGGAATCTGCATGTATTTGTATTTAGTAGAGACTGCCGGATACGTTTCGTAAGAGACAAGTTTTACATTTGAGGACCGACGTTTGATGTTTCATAATCGGTGAGGTTAAACCTTGTTTTGATCATAATGAAGGCTGTGGTGGAAATTCTTATTTAGAAGTGAACAAATAGTAGATGAGCTAACAGGCCTCATCAACCAGGCAAACCCTGACAGAGACTCTCAAAAGGTTACAGTTTGTATCATGTTCAGAGATACCTTGAGAGAGAAAGGGACATGTTCCCAAAATAATACCCAGCTGGCCAGACATCCTTGGATGTACCCACAACACCTAGCATGCGTCAGTGGAGCACAGAGTGCTGCTGTGCACGAGCACTTAAATCAGCGAGGTCACTCTGTAGTCGAACAGTTCATAGTCAGGCCAGGTCTTAAATTTCACGTATGGACCTATAACGTTACATCTTTTAGCACCGTGAATTAACAGTATGTGCGGTTCAACGCAGCTTTTTCTACTCCAAAGGTCATCATTTTTAAATTCAAGGTATTTACATGAATTAGCAACCTGGTGGTTTTTCATTATTAGTGGCGGGGTCCGCCATCCCTGCACATGAGAGATTCCCAGGCAGCTTCACCTAACAAACTGTCGGCTGTGAGGGGACTGTCAACTGCAGGATGAACAGGTAGTTAACTCAAACGACACTGAGGCTTACAGCAACTTTAACGCAGGCGGTGCAAGTTTGAATGAATTGTGATTAAACACAAAATTACGTTTT
Organism: Acanthopagrus latus; assembly: GCF_904848185.1. Lineage (NCBI taxonomy): Eukaryota > Metazoa > Chordata > Actinopteri > Spariformes > Sparidae > Acanthopagrus > Acanthopagrus latus. The sequence continues at coordinate 10,543,358 of NC_051044.1, read as the reverse complement.
CAGGGTTGATGCTGCATTTCACTTTCGGGAGAACAGTTTAAAAGATGTTAAAAGTGACAGTGTTTGTGTGGACAAATGTGGACAATCCAGCTCTAAGTAGCAAAAACTGAATATCTACTATCTATATCTATTTGATGGAAATATTCTCCTTCAGTAACAGTTACTGTGCTGTAACTCAGACCTTCCTGTCCAGTTTCGGCAACAGACGATGAAACTTACCATTCAGTGTTTTGAGGTACGAATGAGCAAATGAAGTGAACTGTAAATAACAACTCAATCTTTCTGATTTCCCCTGCTAAATAAATAAATACATGAATGAATGAATGAATGAATGAATAAATACATAAATAAATAAACAAACAGGAGGTGTGGGTACACATCCTCCAAGCCTCATCAACAGGGCTGCCCCGATCGCCGCTACATATTCATCCTGGCTCGCCGGCAGACGGCCTGCCCGACAGGAAGCCGAAGACGAGAGAGCTCCCGTCTCAATCATGCAATTGAATGTGACACCCTGAGCAATCTGCCCCCTGCAACCTCACACGCATGTATGTGCATTCGCGGGCAATTTTCAACAATGACACGTTGCAGTCGCAACCGCACGTTGGCTCCACTTTTCATTGCTGTGCAGAGATTGTCAAGCGTTCGTCTCGTGCTGTTCTCACCGCAAGGGTGAAATGGAAAAATGCGCGTGGTCTTCCTCCGTTTAGTTCACGGTACATCGAACGCACACAGCATCCCAAGTCCCAATCCGTGTGCCGCAGTGCACCGCAGCTACATTGGTGTCGCAGCCCTCATAAATGGTGCGGTGCTGTGGGATTTGAAACACCTGCGAGGGGCCGCGACAAGAATCCGGAACTGCAAAGTGATTACTAGTGTTGGAAATGACAAGAAGCGCAATACTGCAAAGCAAACGCAGACCTGTATGTGTTATTTTTTATTTTTTTACTTCACCAGCCCATCTGAAATCACTGCCTTATCGGACTGCACACGACTGAGAGATACGCATCCTGCGACGGGGCCTCGAGCACACATGGCTGGGAACCACCGGTGCAACGGAGCCTGAAACAAGGACTCCTGCATCCTGCTCACACAGTTGGGAGAATTTCGGTACGGCTGGGAGGTTTGGCTGTTGTTTTGATCCACAGAAACATTCGTATTTCAAAGCACCGCGGGGAAGCAATCTGCAGCACAAAGAACACAGATAAATAAAAATGTTGACAGAAGTTTCTCTGCTCCATAATTGTCAGCCAGACTTCAAGTTAATTAGTTTTTACTCTTTTTTAAATAGTTTTCAACATTACTTATTATTATTTAGGTTTCCACGTCTCACTGTAATGAATTCAGACTTATCTCATAGGTGATTATGTAGGTGCAGTATGTAACAATTCTGTCTGAAAGCAGTCAGAAATGAATGAAAATTAGTTTTTGATGTTATGATATCTGTTTTGTTTTGCAGAAATATCCCTAGTGTTTGCATGCTAACCAGCTAGCCCTGGCCCGACTCGGCCCAAACAGGCCCCCAGGAACAGCACACGGCTTTGAGGTCAACTTTCGTAGTGGCTAAACTGTGTAATTACATCATCACGTGAAACACTGGGACCCAAAATCATGTTTTCCCATAAGCTAACGTTGTGAAAGACATGTATAAAACGGTGGATACATTTTTTTTTTGATCATCACAACCCCTGCGAAAATGACTCGGCTCATTGTCATTATTTCAGCCTTTCAGTCCAGTAACATTTGGAAAGTCTAGCAGAGCAGCACGATTAAATCATTTTGTCCCCATTCAAGTTGGCTGGGCGGCAAACCGGACGTTAGCCAGATCGGTTAGTAGATTCTCTGGTGTGCAACACAGTGCAGAAGCTAAGTGGAAGATAAACACAGTCCAAGACCACTTGCTGCATGGCTAACTGAGCTAACTGTAGCTTCAGTTAGCTGCTGCTCTGGTGACGCCTCCCCCATGTGTTGAAAGACATATTCTTTCATATCACACCTTTGAGCCTGAGTGAAGCCCTGATGAACAAACACAAACACAGTCCGTCTGTCAGAACAGAGGATTCGGACACATTTATCACTTTGTCAAAACAAACAATCCTTTAATGACTTTATTTTATTGTACATTACTGATCCAAAACACAACAGAAACAGGAACATATCCGAGTCCCATATGTACAAGATGGAATAAACTCTACCATGATCAAAATAAAATACATGATACATTAAATATATTTCATCTTCATTTTCAGAGATATTCTTAACATATGACGAAGAGAGCGCGCGTCCCGTCGAGCGGCAAGGAGGTGTAACTAATATACTCTAGCAATAGATAGATGTCCGGGCAGGTGTGGAGCTGTTTTTAAGCATTTTTCCTTTCTTTTTTTTCTTCTTTTTTTTTGGCATCCTGTGCACATGACGAGCTCAATGAGAGAAAAAAAAAACAGTGTTACAGTATCATACAGCATTTACAGACCAGGAACTACTCTCGGCCACATTTGTCGGCATGCACATTTAAGGCTGCAGCGCCTCCTCGTCCTCCTCCTCATCTTCTTCTTCGCTATTCACTCGCATTTAATTCACAGTTAACAACTCATCAAAAAACACGAAACACTACTGGCAATGCTATTTTTTCATCTCGGTTGGATTTGCTGTAGCAGCCTATGCTAGCATCTTTTGTTTTTTTTTATTTGGCTGTCCTCCACTGGCGTAAATATCAGACGAACACTGCGAGAGAGAGAGAGGAGGAGGCCATAGCATGAGAGAGAGAGAGAGAGAGAGAGAGAGAGAGAGAGAGAGAGAGAGAGAGAGTTCTATTCAAAATAATTCAAATAAAAAAATGGCGTTTGCTTGGCGGAGAATCGGTCACCACCTGGTGCAACTATCCCTTTTTTGATATAAGCGGCACGATAATGAGCGGTCGAAGATAGAGGGACATTAAACGAGGCTGCCGGAGAACGCTGGGTGACGCCGTCGCCGCCTGTGTCTCCTGTTGCTTTTCAAACGCAAATGGATGCCTTTTTGAATTCCTCTGAGTGTGTGTGCGCGTGTGTGTATGCATGTATGTGCGTGTGTGCGGGTTGTGTTGACGCGCCAGTGTGTCCTTGTCCGTGTGACAGTGTAGGCTGTAGATGTGACTTTCTGGATTCGGTTGTTAGTTGTTAGTCATGATCCACCAGGAAGCTGAGGAAACACACACACACACACACACACAGAGAGAGAGAGAGAGACAGACAGAGTTAGGTCACCACATGTCGATCTGCTGTCGAGCTCAGGGCAAATCACGCCTCCCTGAGGGAAGCGACAGGGTACATTCAAAAGCCATTAATGTCATTTACATTTTATTGAGCTCTGATTTAAAAAAGAAAAAAAAAACATTTTAACAAAGTAGCAAATGTGTCGATGACTGTCGCCACTCGGGGATGGCGGCAATTAAAGAAAAAAAAATGATTTGACCGCAGGGCGATGGCAGCCGTGCCGACACGGGACGGGAGGGTCAGAAGGTTGTGTGCACATCGTTCTGCTGCAGCAAACACAGGGCGGATACAAAGAAACTAAAGGAGATTTTCAAGAAAAATAAAAAGCCCATGTCTGGTGCTGGTGAGATACAGTACGAAGGCAGCGGCGCAGACAATAACAGCCACCGCCAGCAGCAAGAAGAGGAACGCTGGGTTTTTGTTTATATTTTTTTCTGTTTTATTGGGTCCTGAGTCGACTCCCTCTGACATGACATGCGCCTTCCTCCCCACCTTCGTCCTTCCAATCAGTGCATTGCGGCCTCGCTCGCATCCCCCGGCAGCCGAGCTCATCACAGACTCTCAGAGAAAATAATAGTAGACGTATGACGCCTGTATTTGAGGAGAAGAGGCAAAAACTCAGGGAAAAAAAGATCAAATCTCAGGGTGCAATCTCACCTACCGGTTACTTCTGATATTTTACAACTTATATTTTAACCATCCCCATGAGAATCAATAAGATAAACCTCCAGCTCCAACAATGAATAATGCTGAGTAAAGACAACTCAATTATTTGTAACACATCATCATTTTTTTCCCAATATCAGCTGTTTCTGACCTGCTTTTTAAAAGTGACCCACATCTGATTGATTCCTTTGTTTGCACCAGAACTGTTGTGTCTGAAAGTCGGCTCTCTCTCCCTCTCACACACACACACACACACACACACACACACACACACACACACACACACAAACACACACAAGCTGCTAGTAAGGAAGTAAACAGTAACCTAGCAACGAGCACAACCCCGTGCATCCCACACAGCTAAATCAGCATCTACAACTGACGCCAAAGAGGCAACAATACTAATTAACAGCGCTGCTTTCCGAAGCATATTTAGAGACCCCGCCACGACTTCACAAAAGTGTAAAGACGAGGCAGGAGAGGCGTGATCGCAGCCTGAAGCGGCCGTGATTCATGTGTTGATCTCGTCAAAAGGTCGACGGCTCGATGACGGGAAAACAAGATTTGTGCGTCACATCTCCAATTTGACAGCTGGATTTATTTTCACACATCCGCACGTGTGTCCAAAAAGAAGGCAATAAAAGCTGTGATGTTCAGTGCTTTCTAACCCCGCTTACACCTTTACAACACACCATGTCTGATAACGCCACGCGAGCAAGACATCAGAACCGGCAGTGTTTAACGTAGCCCCGAGTGTTTGGAGGAGAATATCCCCACTCGGATATTTATTTAGTCAGAGACAAACAATATTTGCACAGCAAATGGCTCACTTGAAAACATTTTCTACCTTTAGGCTCAGTAAACAAATTCTGGAAGCGAGTTGTTGTCAGGAGGCCCGGAAATTCTGGACGCACAGCCAGATTTTGCACAGATGGGGGCTTCTGATGCATTTTAACATATCATAACACATCCAAGCCTAATGTACTAATGCAATTAACAGCTGAATGTGACACACAGAGCAATTTTCACATTAACTAATCTTTTTTTTTTTTTTTCCGTTCAGTTGGCGGGTAGCCGACACGGAAAAAAAAAAAAAAAAAGCTCAGGCATTAGGACGACATAATGACGCGCAGCTGTGTCCCAGTTCCATTTGACTGCACTCACGACGTCCAGGCTAGTTCTGGCTATTCACACCTCAGAACTGACCACTCTGTGCGACATCTGAATCTGTCTGCTGATGCACTGTCCCGCAATATAATGCAAAGAAGAAATGATAAATGTGTTTGTAATGCTATCATAAACAACTATAAGTAACTTATAAGGCCTTGTACATTGTAACATCAGTCTGTAAAGCGTAGTAACACATACAAATGATACATGTGGTCATTTTTGTTATTATTAACCCTCAATGTAGTCTTATTAATGTTAATAATCAGCGGATAAGGTCTGAAGTTGCTTTTGAACTACTAATGTATGCTTATTACAAGGGCTGGATGAATGATATCAGATCCCTGACATGGATTCTGTCTCATGGCTATATATCCTTTTTAGAAGACGAGCAGTTGCCGTCGACACCAGGTGCGACGCAAAAGCTCTGCTCGAGTCACAGAGCAGGAAAATGAAGGATCACGGAGGTAATGAGCGACCGAGCAGACAAGGGAAGTACAAATTTCTTCCTGGCAGTCCTCCCCGCACCCGAGAAGCTCGGGCGTCGCGTGCCAAGAGCGCTGCGAACGGCGTTTGGTGTTTGCGGCACAGGTTTTCTGGCATTTTTGTCACCGGCAGACACACGTATACAAACCTGGGAGCAACATGGTAGAAACTACTTCAGGATCCTCCAACATGTCGATGGTGCAGCGCTGGAAGTCTTTACTGTCGTTGGACTGCAGGTAGCTGCAGAGACAGAAGGCAGAGGGACAGGACAGAGAAAGAAGAGGCGTTTATCTTTAGTGTTTGCAGAGTTATTACAGGTGCAGAGAGAAAATCACCTTTGCTTTACTTGACAAATAGTCTCTCAAAATAAAAAGGTTGATCTTTAAAATGGCATTTTTATCAAATAAAACAGGTCTGTGCAAACTGTTCCGAATGACACATTAATATACCTATTGATGTGTGTGTGAGGCGTGGATGCCTTTAAAAAAAAAAAAAAAAAAAAAAATTGCATGCACGTGTGTGTGTGTGTGTGTGTGCGCCGTGCGTGTGTCTGTCTGAGTGTGTTTGGGTGCGTGCAAACAGAGAGATGGGCCATCTGCTCATCTTCACTGGTGGGGGGAACATTTCCATCAAAAAAAAGTTAAGAGTGCCAAACAGTCTGCCAATATCTGACACGTATCACACACGCACACACACACAAACACAAACACACACACACAAACACACACACACCATACTGACCTCATCCAGGAGAGGCGGTCTTGCCAGAACTCATACATTATGTAACACGACTTTCCCGGGAGCTTCTGAACGGACACGCTGACAGCGGGATAGAGATGAAAAGTGGAGCGGGGCAAGAGGAGGATACAGAGTGAGAGAGAGAGTTTGCAGTCAGTGAGGATGAATTACATGAAAAAAAAAGTTTCAAATCTTTTCGAGAGAAACACAAGTTAGAAGTGGGCGAGGGAGCAAATCTCTTTTTGCGAGGCGGCGGACGGCGTTAAAGCAAAACGAGCTCTAATTTCCATTTCAAAGCGTTAGCGAATCGTTTTGTGGAAAATATTCAGTCATTAAAAGCTGTAATTTTCAATCAAGCTGCTCACAGTCTGGGGTCAAACACGCCGCAGCTGAAATATCCAAGTGTGACAGCTGATTCAACATCGCCTCAACTGCTTTACCCCTTAAAAACAAGCGAGACACTCACTGCAGGTTGTCAGAGTGGGCCGAGGTGGCGGTGACGTAGCCCTTCAGAACTTTCCGAAAGTCGTCGAGATTTTCGTCCGTCACCGACATCTGCCTCTGGACCAGCAGGATGTTCTGTTGGCAATGAGACAAGAGGCAGAGGAGGGGAACAAGATGAGATGACACATTACACAACTGGCTGGTGTGTGTGTGTGTGTGTGAGGAGGCGTCCAGCTCCCCCCCCCCCCCCCGAGGACCAGGCGTGCATGTAGATATTGTCAGGAAGGATACTTCTGTAGCCTTTTGATGAGGAGCTGATCTAACCCTCCTGGGGGCTCAAATCTTGAACATCATCACTAACGGCAGACGAGATTGAAATAAACAAATGTTACGCCACATAGTGTTTCGCTCTCGCTCGAGGTACTTTGTTTCATTACACTCTGTTTGTCACTGAGATGAAACAGATACAGGAAGTAAGATGGAGGCACCGACTGTGAAGTAAATCTAAGTGGGAAGACAACATAAATCAACTTTTTCTCCTAAATGGCAGCCATGATGCTGACAATATAATGACTGTTTTGGCACGATGCCTCATCAGTGCCTTTCAGAGCAGTCTGTCACTTTCTTCACATACTACTCTGAGTTAACAACAGCTGGAAGGCTTTTTTCATTCTCAGCTAAATGTGGACTTAAAGTAAACAGTGGTGTGCGGTAGTAAAACTATGGCTGTTCTAATTTTTTCAGTCAACTCGCTCAGCGTTTTGACTGGGTCCCGAGCGCTCCATTCCACAACGGGCGCACGTCGTTTCCTCATGCTTGCTCATTTTGTTTTGCCGGTGTAGGTCAGCGCTCTCTCTCTCTACCACTTATCACCTAAGCTCTCTCGCTGTTGAGCAACATGTTATTTACTTTCTGTTAAGAAAGATCGACGCGTGTACGGATATCGAGCAAAAATCCCTGCAACTGGCAGTGATTCATCGCCCTCCGCGGAGACACTGGTCTTGAACCGAGAGGTCCTCTGCCTGACGTGCGGTCTCCCAGCGCGCCGCCTCAACCCGCTGCCCTCTTCCTCGACAATTCAATGCGCACGAGTGAGTCACAGCTGCGGCTATGAAGTGAAACTTGTCTCATGGCTTCTTTTGTGAGCAACGTTTTCACAGACTTGAATCTGCTTTAAAGAGAAGGGGAAAAAAGACTGATTTTGGGTTCTATGCGGCACATTAAAGGTTCGGTTTTGTGATATCAGACTCTGAAGTGTTTTCCTGTCATAGACTCGATACAATACAGGAGGTTGGAGATTTAATTAATGATGCTCGTAGCACTGAATAATTCACAAACATCCCTGCGACGAGCTGTCACGGAACTGCTTGCTACCGAAATAAAAAGGGTACCCGTGAAAACAGCGGTTTCTCTGTAGTTTTGTTCAGTTGTGCTGCGGTGGCAGATGTTTTACAAGACCTCAAAACCTCAAAGAAAATCTGCAAAACCAGACTCTCTTCAAAGGTAAGCGAGAAGATGTCTGCTTCTGTAATTATGGCAAAATGCTTCAATCGTGTGGTTTACATTACTTTGTCACTCAGGCCTGCCGCACACAGAAACTCTGACGTTCTTACTTTCCTATTTCGGAGGGTGGAAACCAGAAACCGTCACCATAGTTACTCTTAACTAAAGGATGCGCTCTCACTCACATCTCTCCATCTCAAGTAGATCATGAGTCAGTAATTTCATCAGACACCCCGCCGAGACCGTCTTGTTTCAAGGTGAGCCTCGCGGAACAGAAACGCGCTCTTAGTCGACTGCACTTCAGCATCTTTTTTTCATTTTCCCACCCCATCACATATCGATTGGCGGCAGCCGCGACGAGCAAAAAAAAAATAAGCTCCGAGCACGAGCCCAAACAATCAGCCCTGCCGGTACAGGCTGTTCTGGAAAAACATTTGGTTTTCGAAAAAAGGAGACAGATGTGCAGCTTGACATTTAGAATTAAGGACGACGAACAAACTGGATGAGTGAAACAGATCGAGAGAGTGAGAGGGAGTGATTGCTGAGTGCGGCTGAAAAAAGCTTCCCAATAATGGCTTTGGAACACACTGTTAAGGCTGGTTGTGTAGGGAGGGAGTGACACAGGGACACTGGTGGGTGTCACTGCAGGAGAGCTGCAAGTTTAATATGCAGTAAGAAGAGAAAAAGCCTGCAGCGGTGACATCCATCAGCCTTGTTTAGATCATGGCAGATACGTTCGTCCACTCTTTGTATTTGAGCAAGTGGGCACGCAAAATGAACGTCGCGAGAAATTAAGCTGAGTTTGGTTCCTTTTAAAAGAAACAAATGTGAAAAATTACTGTTTTTAATCAGCGATTATCCACTAAAGGGAGCCCTGCCTTCATTTCTACTTGATTTGCACAGTGAGTCGCAATCACTGCAATCAAGCCCTGGCACACTGTAGTCTGTAGAGAGACAGTTAATCTATGTGGGAAAAAAAAAAGTAGTGCTGCTCGGATACTGACGGGGCGCAAAACTGTCACTTTTCACCACTGTATCGTGTTTGGTTTACACACACACACACACACACACACACACACACACACACACACACAAAAAGGATTAAGTAACATCAGCTATCCTGCATGATCAAGCTTCTTACCTTTTCTTCTTTATTCTAATGACAACCTTTGTGCGGCGGCGTGTGCTATAATCTGTGCAGCACTCCCGTAATCAACCGAATGATTGAAGTGATTGTCATGACAACAAATGGCTTTAATGATGAAAAAAAAAAAAAAACGCTTGATGACAAAAAGCTACGCGCCACAAGACAGAATGTATCCGTGTTTTTATGTCCGTGCTGACTTACGGACTTGTACGTGCCGGCCAGCGTGTCCTCTTTCAGCGGCTCCAGTTTGGGACCCTGAAACATGAAGAAAATCAAATATGAGGAGAAGCTCTTGATCAATTCAACCATCTGTCATTGAGACGAGGAAGGTGCATCTGTGCCACCGGTTAACGTCTTTTGTTTTTGTGTGTAAATGCATGAAATTGCCAATAAGTAGCCTGTAGATGGTCACTGCATTTCCCATCCTCCCCATTTTTCACATTCATGCATAAAAAAAAAAAACAACCTACCTCAATGCTACATTGCACCTCATGTAAATACTGTAAATATCTTATTTAGTTTATTTGATCTATTTTATTCTCGTTACCAGATGAAAGTTGAAAGCAACAAAGTGTAACTTCCTGGAGAAAGACAGCGGATTGTTGAGCTTCATCACCAGATCGTTGAACACAGATGCATTTGTGTCGGACGGCAAACCAAAGTGTCAGTGTTTGAACAGAACCACCGTGTCTCCCCAGAAAGTTACATCTTGTTTGTTTAATTACATCTCCCGTATCACACTGATCACGCTAACACTGATTACCCAAAAAACTGGGACGCTGTGTGCAGTCATTTCCAAATAATATGTGTTTACGCCAACGTTTTTTAGCAGCGTCCCCGAGCACGTGTACTAATACCCTTTCTGCAAACACATGTTTCACTAAGTGGTGAAGCTCTGTGAACAACTGGATGCTCATTTCGTACCCGATCACAACACTATCACCGGTTCCTGATGGGCCTGTTCACCTGTGGAATGTTCCAACAGGTGTTTATGGAGAGTTGTGGAACAGTGTATAACTGGCCTTGGTTGGAGGTCTGTGCTCTGTAACTGTCCTTCTAGTCTATAAACATCGAATTTACCTTTAATTGCGTCGCATGGTTTGACACACGCAGATGTTGCATGATAATAAAAGTCGAGAACGCTGTCGGCATGAGTGCATTTGCACATAGTCGTCTGCACTAACAGGCAAATTGCACCTGCAAGGCGAAATGGGGGTGCATAAAAGTAATCCATTATGTGAATCACAGCTTTTAGCGATGTAGCTTTTTTTTTTTTTTCCCCCAGGATATTTTTACAAGCACTGTTTAACGTTTTTCAGCGGCTGTTATCAAAGACCAATTCCCCCACGTTGCTGCAAAGGTTACATCCATTCATTCAGTGATGCTGCTGTTTCATCTGGGGCTAAAAATGTGAGAGCAAAGTAATGGAATGGTGCGATAAAGTCAAAGCCATATGTCAGCGGGCAGATTATTAGATTATGAATTGTATTTTGTGGAAAAAACATGTTATTCCCCACACAATTACTGAAAACCTCTCCATATGAATGAAATACAGTAGATGTAATAATGCTGGATGAGCTCTCAGTCTGAAAGGTTATGGTTGTGTGTGTACGAATCTGTGTGTGTGTACACACCCCAAAAATAACCTTTGAGGCAGAAACCTCATTCTGTTGCATCTGAGAGAGCAGATGGACAGGGTGTGTGTGTGTGTGTGTGTGTGCGTGTGTGATGGTGTCGGCTGATATTTCACTCAGAACATCCTGCAGGTTATGAGTTGCTCTGATATTGCACTCCGAGTCCCTCCGGGTTGCCAAAACCGAGGACAAGAGAGAGAAAAATGCTCGGAGAGGGACTGAGAGGAGGGTGGGAATGGACATCAAAAAGCTGGGAATAACGGGAGTTGATAATAAAGAACAGCACAGAGGGAGAATGAGATGGAGCAGAAGATGGAGCAGGAAAGCGTGAAAGAGGCTTCGAGACGCGGCCGCGAGATCGGGTCATAGGGTGCAGGACACGGAGAGATGGGAGGGGGAGAGGTGACTGCGCTTTGTGCTCGACAGAGACACAGATCGGTGAAATCGCTTTGTAGAAAAAACATAGTTTTCCGCCTGGTGCGCCTTTTGTTCTCAGCGATTGCCACAAACCAAAAAAACATTGTCCGAATGATAGCGCCACCAGCGCAAACTTGAGTAGAAAACATCACAGACAGTTTTTTTTTGTAAGAGCCAAAAGACAGAAAACAGAATAGGTCTGTTCAGGCAGGAGCATCAGGGCTGAAACCGTTCGAGCAATAAGCCTTGAAGACGAGACGTTCTGCGGAATGATGAAAACACCAGGACGGCCCTGAGAAGTCAGCGTGTTGCGAGTGATCTCTCGGTTGTGTAAATGAAGCCTCGCAGGCTTTTTTTTTCTTTTTTTTTTTACAGATGTTGCTTTAAAGATGCCCACATCCTGCAGCAGTGCTGCTGGTGTGCACGCCTCATTATTCTCAACATTTCAATATTCTGAGATCCAAAAACTAAAACACTGAAAAGCTAATGCATGCCAGGGTTTTTCTATTTAGCATATTCTCTGCATACTGTCATTTAAAGGAGAAAGTGTTTTTAAAAGACGAGCTGGCAGGCCAGTGGCAGTCTGACAAATAGCCCACACAGCCTTAGTTATTATGTTATTTCTTCTCACATTGAGTCCATTACCTGTTCAGGAAAGTTAAAATGTTTGATGTTGGTGACGGCTGCAGACTGTGTTTGTATTCGTGTGACAGAAACTAATCTCTGCTAATCTTCACCTACAGAGTTTCTTTTTTATTTTTCAACCTGGATCCTATTTTCCAGTGTTTTGTGTCTAAAAATTCTTAATGGGGACAACAATTTACGAGAGTGGGTCAGTACTGAACCACAAAACGGGCTCCAGTGTGATCCCTCTGGGCGATTATTGCACCTTTGCGCGGAAAAGTGCTTGTTTTTGTCAGTAACAGGATCGGGTTGTTATTGACAACATTATGGAAAGGACACATGGAGAAAGACCATTAAAGAATAGGATTCCTTTCTGTTTATTCAGCCGCTGTAGAGCCACCAGACTCCATTTTAAAGAGTGGGTGTTATTATCATCGCCTTTTGCTCCTCTCCATTTTCACATCTAAGGTGTTTTGTTTTTTTTTCGGCTTCCGGCTACAGCGCCTCGCTCGACACCGGACCAATTAAAAAAAAACCAAAAAAAACGTTGTCCCCATTAGCTACCCAGACACAAAACATGGGGGGAAAAAAACACAGGTTGGAAAATGCTACCTAAAGTTACCTTGAGCCTTTCAGATCCGGCTACACTGTGTTCCACTTCAGAAATTATACAAGAGGAACTTGTTTCATACCTGACACTCCAGTTTATCCAGCAGCTGCTGCAGCCTGTTGATTTGAGAGCACCAGTTCTCTCCATCTTCCATGTTCACACCTGGACACACAACAACAACACCGAAATCATCACAATGACCACAACAAAATCAAAGCTGTGCCCTTATTCAACTGCACATACTATTTCTGATTGGATCTGCGTGAAGTCTTAAGTATTGAGTACACTACACAGAACCTCCTGTCCGTGTATGATCATTTGATTACTGGCTGGGGAGCCCAATTAGTTGTAACAGATGGCGTCGAAACACAGAGAGGAATGCAGAAGTGGTTTTAATGCCCTGAGTGAGAATCCTCTGCTTTGAAGGACTCATGGGGAGAAAAACGCGAAGGAATCTAGAATGAAATGAAAATCAGAATCAGGCTTTTCTTGTGTGTGCATCTAACTCCTGATACAGGCGAAGGACACTTCCATTTAAAAGTTATTTTGAGAGCCACTGTTATAATTCCTTTCCACTGTGGCCTCGATAGCTGGTGTACGGGTTATCGATACTAGAGAAGAACAGGACAAATGAGGCTCGACGTGAAGGAATGTGCCTGTAGAAAAAATGTCAATATGGTCTTTCATGGGTGACGAAAGCCCCCGGTGACAGCTGACGGCCTCCTCTAATTGTGCACAATAATGAAGAGTTTGTGAGGGTGATGGGAATTATCCATGTGTACATCACTGAGCAGGATCCTCCCGATGGCCGCCAATGAGAAGTAAATGTATTGATTGATTTGTTTTGGTGGAAGTGTTTTTTATATATATACATATATAATTGAGGTTGAAATGCTGATTTAATTGGCCGGGTAGGGGATGTTTTGGCACAATGCAGCATGTATTTACAGTTCAAGGACATAGTGTAGGTGCAGCCTGCAGTGAAATGTGGAGTATTCTCTGACTCATAATAGCTCATCTTTCTGCACTGCTGCTTAAATGTGCAGCGTCGCTTATCTGGAGAGAATCCCTCCTAAACCATCCTACTGCCTTAAATACAACAAACAACAAACGCACCATTTACTCCGGTTTCCCAGCTGTTCAAGGAGAGTATTTTTTGAAAGGGTAAGTATTCGTGACCTCTTTACATATTCAACCGCCAGTCGGAAATGTGTTTGTCCTCTTGTTCCTACAGTTGAGTTTCACCTTGCAGACTTTGACGACAGGGGGCTGCTTTCACATTTACTGCTCAAAGGAAATCAGATTTTTTTTTTTTTTTTAAAGGGCATCCTACGAGCAGGATGTATGACATTGCAAATAGTTTGGAAGCCGATCCTGATCCAATATTGAGGGTACACATGTGTCTTACATTGGAAACCTGGAGCCTGAAGTGCACTGACACTGAAAATGAACTTTACAGTGAAGCAGAAGACATTTGCAGCAGCAAAAGAATAAGTTCACATAAACATTATAGTAGAAAAAGGCTGAATTTTCTTTATTCTGTCAACTTATCCCTCACCATTCCTGTTGACCTGTGTAAAATGATCCTACAATGGCTACCTCAGTCTAATCCAGTCTGATTTCTTTTCCCAAACAGTCAGAAGCTTTATAAGTGCTTCTGTCTGATCTATAGGAGTTTGAACACACTGAAGTATTTTTTTTCTGTCCTGAATTTTTAATGCAAAAGTGAGTCAGATGACCCATCACTGCCCCTTTCCGCTGGAAAACTCAACGGCTCCACGTCATATAGTCTGACATGGCTCAAGTTCAAATTCAATGACAATATCACTGAAAATGAAAACGGAACACGTGTTTTTCTCAAGACGTATCCAAGGGTATGGCTAAAAAATAAAATGCCAAAATGCCACTGCTGAAAGTGAGACGCGACAAAAACCGTAGCAGATGAGGATGGCAGAGAGAAACAACGTAATGGCAGAAATTTCCGAGCCCAACTCAGCAGCAGAGAGAGTGGTTTGGACCACAAGCAACCTAAAAAGCCAACATCTGGTCAGTAGACGGCAAAAAATGCGGAGCCTTGAGATAAAGTTGCATGCAAGCTGTGTCAGCTACAGTTAGCTTACCATTCCACCAAAAGCAACATGAGGGCACATCTCGAAAACATGCACCCAAATGAGCACCCATGATGTTTGGAACTCCGACTAAACAGCCATGCCTCGACTCATATTTTTCACCACCCGCCACAAGCTCTTTGTAGGCAGCATGACAAGAGGTGTGCACAGAGATACTTGCTTCGGTCATATGCAAGGACATAAGGCCGATCAGTATCGTTGATGGCACATGCTTCAGAGAGTTTTGTCAAGAATTGAGGTACCATATCCTGAAAATACCTATAGAGGTAGTTATGTCTCGTTGTATTAGTTTGTCCTCCTGTTATTGAATTAATGCACAAATATAGTTGTTGTTGTTTATATGTTTTTTTCTTACAGCGAATATTCGAACGTCATTTTGGAGCAGTTCTGACAGCCCTATTATCTGTCTTTATTTTTAGTGTTGTTTGTTGTTTTGCACCTACAGCCACAGCAAATTCATCGCATGCTAAAACTTACTTGGCATCAAAAGAAAAAGCGATTGATTCTGATTCTAATTTCCAAGTTGGAGCCCGAGAGGAACCATGAAAATATCGGGTTTGTTGAGTATAATCAAAATGAATTCTCCCGTCCAGCTCTCTCCTTCAGCTGTGCTCACACGAGGCGACACTCCTCTCACCTGTGGTCAGGATGCCAGAGCAGGGATCTGATGGCGACATGCACAGGTTATTGTGGACCCTGCGACCGCACCGCCTGCCATTCCTCTGGACCGCTGTCAGCTCCGGTGCCTTCACCTCCCTCCTGCCATGGCAGCGGTGAAGACCCCGGGAAACAACAACAACAACAAAAACCCATCAGAGAGAGAGAGAGAGAGAGAGAGAGAGACAGCAGCTGTCATAGGGTTGTGGGAAAAAAACGTTAACACAGAAATCTAAGACACAACCGACGGTGGTAGTCGCACTGGGGAAAGAGAGAAGAGGAGGTGAAGGGTGGGGGGGCGGGAGGATGCATTAATAATTGATTTAAATCAGACACTGAGATGAGGTTAAAGTCTGTTGTCTGAGAGGAGAACAGAGAAAGAGAGAGAAAGAGAGAGCTGTCAGTGGTGAAGAGTCACAAGAGCGAGACACAAAAACTGAAAGTGTCCGGAATAGAGGTGAAAACACTTAAGAGGCGGGCCGGATACACACCAGTGCTTATTAACCCAACAGGCTGAGTGTTAAGGAGGACGGACCCTTCCGCTTCCACACTTAAATATTCACACACACACACAGTTCTGTAGTAGATGGAAGAAGTGTTTGCTGGCTCTAAACACAGGGTGTCAAGGGCAGGACGTCCAGCCCTCTGTGTGTGACACTTGAGACGCGCTCTCAACATCCGTCTCCATGCATCTGAAATGTTTGTGCACGTTCGTTTGCTCTCGTTAGTGTGTGTGCCTCTCTCTCTCTCTCTCTCTCTCTCTCTCTCTCTCTATGTCTCTCTCTCACTCTCTCTCATTCCTTTTGTTGTGTCTTCATGTGTGCATTAAATTATGTCTGTGTGTGTGTATGTGTGTGTGTGTGTGTGTTTGCGCGACGTCACGCTGACAGCGCAGAGGGAGCGCATTGCTGGGGAGGTTCTCATGCTGGGAAGCAGCCTGGAGCCCAAAGGCCACTGCAACAGCCATAAATCCTCCTGCATGGAAGCCGAGTGACGAGGAATAAGGTGTTTGTTGCCAACTCAGTATGTCTCTTATTCCTCCCCACTCCCCGACTCTCCCACACTCCCTCCAGACCAACTCTCTCCAAAATCTATACCGATTTAAACAATCTTGGGGGAGTTATTTGCGGCCCGAAAAGCCTCTCATCATGTCCCTTTGTACGCCCCCTCTCTCCTTTTTTGTCCATCTATCTCAGACTTTCTGCACCTTTCTGTCTCTCATTCACCTTTTGTGTTCGTCTTTCTTTGCTTTCTCTCTCTCTCTCTCTTTCTTTCTCACCGTGACTCACTTGCTCTGTATTTCAATGCCAGGCCTATCGTCCTTTCTCCTTTGGTAACCCCCCACCTACGTCCCCCTCTCAATAATTCACCTTGGCTATAACCGCTCCATTATTTCCAATAATACCAGTGCGGCACCGGGAGGGGTAGAGAGAAGGAGCTCTGCTGAGTCCTGACACACGCGGCGCAAAAAGACATCAAGCTGCCGTTTCAAGTCGTGCCGCCGAATCGGGCGAGCGTCATCGTTAACGCGTTAGCATTGCTAAACAGTCGGCTGAGGGCGTCGTGATATCGACGTGTGTAGAGAAAGGATCGCTGCTCATTAAATGTCCTTTATGGATTGTTTTCCCCTGCACTGGATTCCTTCACTAAATGATGCATTAAAAAAAAAAAAAAAAAAAGGAGAGCCTTTGATGAACTACAATGCACAGCGAAAAAGATTTGTGTAGATTTTCACCACAAATATTAGCAGTCGGGTCATTTTTACATATCAACTCATACTCAGGGGTCATCCGATCCCCCCGACTGGTGACTGCAATTTCGGTCTGTTTTTAATATTTTTTCACAGCTACATTTACATTTAATGAAAAGGCTTTGGCTCCTTGACAGAAATACTGAATTTTAAGCAGTCGGGCTTATTAGCGAGCCAACTGTACGTCTGTGAGGAAGCATCAGATTCGAAGCTCTGTGCTGAAAGGCATACCTTGAAGGAAAACGGAGGTAGCGCTGATTAGTTGGATTTTTCCTCTGCACTTAGACCAAGGCTCACATCTTTATTTTTAATAGCACAGAGGCGGGGCTCTCAGAGCATTAATGGACCGCGCTCCTTAAGTAAAAAACAGAAAAACAGAATAGTGCACAAGGAATAAACCACTGTATATTCAGTATAGTAATTGCGGCAATGTTGTGTTTGTTTTGCATATAAGACGCATCATGAAGTGAAGCTGTGCCTCTAATTGACGGTTCTCTGCCTCACTCCTCAGACATCATTAAAGCTGATTTAACGACACATCACTCTCCGGGGCTCCTCGGTCAGTCCCTTTAGATTTCAGCCTGCAAAAACAAACATGTTTGGGGAAGAATATTAAAATATAATACACAGAATCATGCAGAATAAATGTATATAAAGCGGAATCTCCTCTATCAAGTTGATTATTGTTTTCATCCCCAGCAAAACAGGAAGTTTCACTGTGTAGCTTACTCCAACAAGGTGTGCTTTGCTGCTCAAGAAGCCCCTGATTAACTTTAGGTAGAACACTACAAATGCACGTAGTGTTTTTAAAATGTACGGCTTTTTGGTCGATGGCTCGTTGGTGAAAGGAATCACTCTGATTGGCTGTTCAGGCAAGCAGATCAGTGCAGAAAAAGACAAACTGAAAAAAGAGAGGTAAAACCCCTTGAGGCTGTTGCTGTTGTGTCCATGATTTTACCTCTTTAGACTTTTGGAGTGATCGCCCCCTGGTTTTCTCAACATTGTAGGTACATCGCCTTTATCTGGCTTGGTCCCACACTATTTTTTTTTGTAAACAGGTCTGTTTCAAGCCTCTCGTTTAAAAACCTGGTTTAGACCCAACTCTACCCGATAACTACCATCCCATATCTACACTGTGTGATAAGTAGGATGAAAACCAGTTGCGAGCAGTTCTTGAGAGTATTCAGGATCACCATGGACGACGGCACTTCCTCAACTGCTCTGACATCATGTGGGATCCCACAGGGCTCAGTCCTTGGTCCGATTTTGTTTAGTTTATATTTGTTTAGTCCTTGGCCAAGTTATCTTCCTTCTGTGTTGTACCATTTCTATGCAGATGACTCACAGATATATATTTCTCATTCAACCCTGAAAACCACAATAACCTGGCCTCTTTGCACTTCTGCCTTGTTGCCATTAAGAACTGGATGTCCTAAAATGTCCTCCAGCTGAACACAGACAGGACTGAAGAACTGATTATTGGTCTGAATCATATTTCCAATGCTGTCACAACATTCTCACCTTGGACCACTAACAACAAACTAGAAACCTGGGCACCATCTCAACTTCAATCAACACATTGTCGGTCTAGTTAAAACTTACACATCAGAAATGTTGCCAAAGTCAAACCAGTGCCACCCAGAATTATAGCTGAACAACTCATTAACAGCTTCATGTTCTCCCGTCTACATTGCTGCAACTCATTATTCACCAGTCTAAACAACACAGCAGTTGCCCGCCTACAGTTAGTACCGCCAGACTCCTCACTAACACTCAACACGGCAAACACATCACCCCAGTCCTGACTCAACTACACTGGTTACCAATACATCACAGAATTCAATTCACTATTTTACTGATTACTCTTGAAGCACTAAATGGTCTCGCTCCACTTTACATTTCAGAACTACTGAACTGCTGCTAACAGTACCAAGGTCCAGACTGAAAACACAAGAGGGATCATGTTTTTCTTCACCCCAACACTTTGGAACAAACTCCCACTAAATATAGGAACAGCTGAGTCAGCGCCATAGTTTAAAAAGCCTTAAAAAAAAACCACCTGTACAGACATTTTGCATTTGCATAATGTGTTTTCAGTCTTAATCTTGCTCTTTCATATTTTGTCTTTTCTCTGAGTTATATATCTCTTGTTTACTACTACTCCTTTGCACCGTATCTTGTGAAGCATCAGATTTGATTGCATTTTAATTTGCTTAATTTGTCTTTCTTGTACTTGATGCTATTATATTCTGTGAGGCAGAATCTCCTCTTTCCTTGCCGACTTTTTCTCTTTCATATTCTCCATTACAAGCATCCCTATTAGCAAGACTTGTGAAAAAAAGCTGCTTAATTATAACAACTTAAACACTTGGTTATGTCAAAGTGATACCATGTTCATGCTTAAAGATATGGAAAGACGGAAATGGTATTGACAGATAACTGTTTTTATGGAGATAATTTTAGTTTTTGCTGCAGTGCAAAATCATCCCACTAGACACAGGACCTGCCAGCCAATCAGAATCTGCTCAGCCAGCAGGGTCCTTCTTGAACATCTTTCCAAGTGTGAAAATAAACAAAGCACTTAGACAACACTCCAAGGCAACACTAGCTCACCGACATGTTCCGGTGCATTATCAGGTCCGCAAGAACTGTCCCAGGCCATATTGCGGGGCGGGACAGTGTCTGGAAATCTGGGCATGTAACTCGCAGTGCAAGACAGTGTAATATCGCAGTACTAACGGGGCAGGGCTGCTCTGCTCTTCCACGGCCTCCATGGCGCACTGCAGTGACCTCTGTAGAGACAGCAGCTGACTGGACGTCTCTCTTAGCATGAACCTGGTGACGAACTGGCCCAACACGCTGGAACCCTGGTACTCCTGAGAGACAAGAGGACGACACGCAGGTTAACGCTTGGAGACACAACACAGACCACAGAGATGGAGAGAGAGACACAACACAACAACTGCAGGCGAATGTGTGACAGCTGCAATTAAATGGGCTAATTAATTCTCCGAACACATGCATTATTCAGCGCCGCATATCCAAATTCCAAGGTGGAAGAACTTTAATAGGAGACATAATTGCTGCTCGAGTCCCCAAACACAAGCGTGATTACGCATTCTCCGAGGGGCCTTATTCACGCAATGTGCTAATGAAGTAACAGTGGAGGAGCTCTCCGTCAAAACTTAAAGTGACAAGTAGCCTCTACCGAAAGTGCATCTTGGGATTAGCAGTCCAGAGCACTCTGTGACAGACCGCAGCTGCTAACCAGTGATTGCACAATCCTCTACGGGCTTCCCCACTCCGACAGCTTTAAAGAAGAGCCAGAACAGAGGAGCAAGGTGATCTAATTAAGACAGGACGCATAATTATTCAGCGCACATCTCCCCTTCTCATTTAACAAGCACTGCAGGTCCTGTGTTCTGCTAGAAGTCAAATCCCTGATTCGCTGTTGTTTTGCCTAAAAAAAAAAAAAAAAAAGTCTAGAGTTGATTTTAAAATGTTTTGTTAATTGCAATTGGATAATGTATTGACCGGGGTGCAAAATGTTTGGCAGTCTTAAGTGGTTGCTCATTAATCTTTGGGGGGTTTTGTTAAACACACATTTGTAGGCCTATAAACTATATCTATTTCTGTAGTAATTACAGAATCAAATGAATGGAGTCTAAAAATACAGAGCTACATCAGCAAAAAGAGAAAGCAATCTCTTTACCAACATGTCAAATACAGCAGCCGGCTCAGTGGTCCTACATTTGACACTGTAGGTGTAATATTCTGGTATACATCCTATTAGCTTAGCTTAGCACGTAGATAGCAAACAGCAGGAACTAGCTATAGCCTAGCTCTGTTCAAAAAGCAAAACAATTTGCTAACTAAACTAATTAGCTACTTTATATTTCAAATGGAAGGAGTTAGACAAACACGACCATTAACTAGTGAGCTTTTGTTTAGTGGCGGGTTTTGTTACCATTAGACAGGGACCAGGCTAGCTGTGTCCCTGAGTTCCCAGTCTGTGTGCTACATTAAGCTAACCGTCTCCTGGCTGTATCTTCATATCTACTGTAGAGACGTGAGAGTTGTATCTGTGTGTCATGAATGAGCATATTTCCCATCATGTCGGAGACTATTCCTGTCAAAATGGAGCCGAACATATTAGTAAGTAATGGAAATGTTTGTGACTGAAGTGTTTTTTGTTTTTTTTTTCTTTTTTTTATACGCCTCTTTTGTAAACTCATCAGGTTTGGGAGACTTGCTGTAGCGCAGGCGCCATCTGTTCATGCCGGCACTAAACTGAACATATTTGTAATAGAAGCCCCCGACTATGTGTGTGTGTTTCTGAACACCTGCCTGCCTTCACTCAATGTTTTTCATACCATAAAAAGCTTGAATTAAGGCAAAAGTCAGCAAAACTTACCTCTTTAGTTTTATCCATTGCCTTTAAAATGGCAATATTCAGGCTCTCCAGAGCCGACAGCACGTTGAGATACTCCCCCAGGTGCTGAGAAAAATAATCTAACAGGGGGAAAAAAGGAAACAAGCTGTCAGTGTCAGTGCACTGTCAGAAACAATTTGTGTCAGTTTCATTTTGACTCCTGAGAGGTGGAGACAAACTACTGTGTGTCGCTATGACAGATTTCTACTAAATGGCTGTGACGAGGGCACCGAGAAGATCTTTGAAAATGGTTAAAATATCCATGTTTAATTTGAACTCAAGTCTGAAATATTAGCATTTATATATGTGTCAATAATTTCACATATCATTAAAACGGATACAGCGTTGTTTTGATCACCGTTTCAATGACACGGTGTTACAGAAGCCGCTCATTCACACCTGTGCACAGCTGGTGACAGGAGCTGAAAAGAGTTATTTGACACCAGGCCATAAAGAAACTCCTACACACACTAATTTTTTTATGCAGCCAATTATGTTCACAGAGGTGAGAAAACGATTTATTCAAATCGATTCAAGTAAAAGGATGTGCAAGTCCCTATACCCATATGTGCTGTCAGATCGGTAAAGCCCAGAAAGACTTTAATCATAATTAGCTCTTAATTAAAATCAACCGACGTGTGGCCCTCAACATGACACATAAATCCAAGGTGAACGGATCAGCAGCACCTTTTTTTTTTTTTTTTTTATGAGCTGAGGCTCGTATCGCTCACAAGACAACCAGCAGTTGGTGAACTAAATCTAGAACGAGCGGAACGTTCAGTCATGGAGACAGTGAACGTCAGACGGAAAAGATGCTATTCCCGCCAAATAAATTATGCACAAGCTTTATTCTGGGTGCGTCGGGTATTTACAGGTCCCTGCCCTATTTTTTTCACTTTATTCAGGCCATCTGACAAACACATGCATATCTGAAAGATGATGACAAAATGGGTCAATAGATCTGTGCCATGTTTTTTTTTTTGTTTTTTTTTTTCACATTAACAGATTAAAATCGGTGTTGCAGGCAGATGGTGGCGGCGTTGACTGTAGTGTTGGTACTGAAAGAGTGAGGACGATATAAGAGAGGTAAGATGCTTTTGTATGGAGGGTTGAGAAGACTTATATCTGTGTATCAAATAGGTGACAGCAGCTGGTTATCTTAGAGCGCAAACTGTGGAAATAGGGGGCAGCTGCCTGGCTCTCAAAAAAAATCCTTCTACCAGCACCTCTAATCAGAACTGTTTGGTGGTTGAATACAGTCAGGGACAATGGCGCCATATGCCATACACGTCTCAGCAAGCCCAGAGATCCTTCATTGATTTGAAAAAGTCGTGAATTACACCCTTGATGCGCAGTTGAGCTTCTGCGTCGACTTTAGATGGCTAATGATTTTAGCCTAGCAGCTAAGGTGACGATTTCTGCTTTAAGAGGATTGTAAATAATGTCTTTTCAAATCAGTTCTGAATCCCAGAGCTTCTGGAGACTTGGTTCACACCAGAAAGGTGTTTGTTTCCCAATGTTTAAAAACAAGTCCCCATCTACTTCAGCTGATTAGAAGATTGCTGCGACGCTGTTTTGCTGTGAAGCTCCAGAGATGTTTTGTGGGCTACAGAATTTTCATTTGTGGGCTGAACTTATCCTTTAAGCTGTTTTTATCTGTATGCGTTGCTCAGCTGATAGCTGATAGCTGTTGCTTCATATTCAACAGAAGGATATAACCTCATCTTGGCATAAAAAATGATAATGATAAAAAAAGAGAATATTTCCCAAAATGTTCAACTTGTGCTTCGAATGTTTCTCTGCTACTCATAACTTTTTAAAGTTTTACAGGAACGAATACACTGTGACACATTAAATCAGGCAAATCACTTTTCCCACCAACCTGATAGCTTGCCAGTGTCCAGATTGCTGCAGGGCAGAGATAAAAGCAGAGGAGATAAAAGGGAGACATACTGGAAAAAGTAATTAGGGAAATTAAAAAGTTATGCTGCTCTTTACTTCTGCTAGATACATTTTGTGACTCTGACTGTGTGAATATTATAGTGTCAGCCTGAGGGTGACACACACATACAAGACA
This sequence comes from Acanthopagrus latus, assembly GCF_904848185.1. NCBI lineage: Eukaryota > Metazoa > Chordata > Actinopteri > Spariformes > Sparidae > Acanthopagrus > Acanthopagrus latus. The sequence goes on along the minus strand of NC_051044.1, from coordinate 10,519,623 downwards.
GCCCTGTTAAAACCATGCAGATCAGAAAAGTTAGCACAGAATATAGCGTGTTTTTGTTTTTGTTTTTTTGTCATTGCAGTTGTAAAAACGGATGTTTCTTTTTAACTTCAGTCCACCGTTATATAAAAAACATTCAAATCAATAGTTCTTTGTTTACCAGTCACAGCAGAAATGATTACGTTCAAGGCTAAAATATTCTCAGTATCACAGTTTGATAAAGGCAGAACCATTACTGCACGAACAGGTCTCCTGCTGCTTTAATGGAATTTTACAGGTCACTGTCACAGTCAGACGCAGACTGTGAGCAAAGCTTGTTAATGGCTTCCGCTATTAAAAAGCTCACAAAGCATATGTGGTCAAAATAATGCTTTTTTTGTCTTTTCTCCCAATGCTGTTTTAAATTTCCATTTGGATGATGACATCTATGACAAATCTTTTTTCTATGTTTGAGTCTGAGGGGAAAATTCTCTGTGTTATGTGATTTTAATCATCATCGCTAAAGCCTGCACAGGGTTTGGAAATGCTTTTTGTTTCAGAGGTAATCTTGTGCAACTAACAGTGATGTAGAATATAGATATCAGAGCTTGGTTCATGCTAACTGCCTCGAAGCTTGGAGCAGGGGTGTCACATCAGTGACAGACTCAGTGTCCAATTATATATACACAATTTATCACAGTGATGGAACACAACCAAAAAGAAATGTAGAGCTGATACCCTGGACAAACGCTTTAGTCACGCTACGCGGCTAGGTGCAAAAACGTCTTAACAGCGTCAATTAAAAAACTTCAACGCATCCTAATGCACTTGCGTGTCCTGGGTTTGATTAAGCTCGGCCATGCCATCTTGTGAGACTAACAAGGAGACATAACAATCACAGTGAATTCATTATTTTACATGAGCCGATACACACAGCATGAGTCTCTTACACGGCCTTCCAGCGTTGGTACAATGTAAACAAGTGTGGAGGTGGGAAAGGCAGCACGGTCAAGGACAAAATGTTGGCAGTTAATGTTTCTGCAACCCACGATATGTTTGCATTTGTGCGTCTCACAGGCTGCGCACCATACTTTTATCTCTACAAAATGTGTCATATCACGTTCACATTGGATGTTTTTGACTTGACTTTGACGTGAGACGGTGGGGAAGGGGATGATGTTGGTGTTGCTGGAGAGAAGTCCACCAAGTCAGCAACAGCAGTTTCGAGATCGCGTTTGGGTTGAAAAAAGGCTGCAAAGTCTAGTCCCACAAAAACAATAAAGATGACTTGGATGGCTTTACAAAAAGGACGAAACTTAAAACCATTCCATGTACCGCAGCAGGGGAGAGATGTTTCTTTTCCTCCGTGGCTGCAGTGAGTTACACGTTCTCCGCAGTACAGTGATTTCAGCAGCCGCCCTCGGGCCGACTTCTTTGATTGCAATTTCAGGGGAGTAGGTTTTGAAGTCCCGGCCACAGTATTTTATGTCCAAAGGAAGGGGGTAAACATTAATACTGCCTGCTTGAGTTTGCTCGCTGGGCCCATTTTTTACTCAAGACCTCCCTCCAGCTGTGAGCCATTTGGACTGTAAGTGTTGTAGAAATCATAACAAAGAAACATTTGCAGCTGCAGCTCTTTGCATGGATTAAAGTCAGAGCCAGTTTCAGATAAAACTAAACAAAAAATAACTCACTTATTTTGTCGGCCATCTATGGAGTAGAAAAGTTCCTGGAGCTCCTCAGTGGTCAGGATCCCGTCGGCAAAGTAAGCATTGAACTCGTCAAATGACAGCTTGCCGTCGTCTGAAACAAAGAGCAAGTATGGGCCTTCATCATCATCACAAAAACATTTAAATAAATAATGACTGCATAGCAACAGTCAGGGTAATAAGTGTAAGTCTGGATAATCAGCCCAAGATCTTAAGAAAAAGAAAGGATTTGTGCTTGTTTGTCTTAATATTAATTCAAATTTAAGCACATGCTGTAAAGCTTAATCTGGAGACAAATAAAATAACCAGCTGTATTTGATGTGCTTTAACCATTTATACTCTAAAGACTTCATTTGAACCTATTGTTTCATTAGTTCTCTTGTCTCTCATCCCTTTACTTCAAATTTCTACCTTTGCACTCGACTCTTGAGATGCAGCACACAGTGTCCATTATGGTAAGTTCTAGGGCTGAAACAATGTATTATTTCAATTTTAAATGAGTATGTTTATTACATTTCTGAGGTATTACTTATATAAAATGTCAGAATGTCACCAACCAAACAACCATCCAAACAAACAACCAACCGACCATCAAGCCAGTCAGTCAGCCAGCCAGCTTCCAAGCCAACCAGCCACCCAACCAACCAAAACCTGAATTTATCCAATTTACAATAATATAAAAAGTTTAAATCATATTTGACAAGCTGGAACCAGGGAACAGGTTTTTCTTGGTTTACAAAAATATCAGAATTGTTCAACTTTCAGCACTCGTTATGAATTTGGATTGGTGGCATGCACTCAAACACAAAAAAAAAAGTACATTTTCACACTTACAGGTGCTGTATGTACAGTATAAGCTGATGAACTCATAATCACTAATTGTATTACCACAGAAACTGTGCAGCAATATTCCTCAAACTGTAAATCTACAATAGAAGAGGCTACATATTGTCGGCAGATTGCCGTTTTTTTATACTTCTCCTGATAGTTATCTGCGAGCACAGCTTGTTGTGACAGACAATGCACAGAAAAAATCAATAACAGCAGATGAATAGCTCGCTTGTCATCTGTGAAGAAGTGCTCCTTTCGTGAGCCTACCATCAATCTGTTTACTGGCACAGATACCATAGATCAGTCAGCAGTTAGGCTGCCAGAGAGAAGCGGATAGATGTTTTAATCTTCACAAAAGAGTCCACATCGACAGATAGACCGAGCCACGACAGACACTCAAGCAAGCAAGCAATCAGAAGTATATATCGGAGCGAGTTGGACGCTCAGTCAATGTGAAGCGAAAGACAGAACAGAGTGGTCAGAGTGGTAAAACGGAGCCAAGATGGCACACGGACAAATTAGTATGAGTGTGAAGCATTTGTTGAATCAGGCAACCAGACTGATTTCGTCATAGTGGGTCACACAGCTACTGAGACAAACAAAAGCCAGCCAGCCGTGTCTTCACTGTTATTTCCGCTCATTTTTTTGTACTTGGACACATTTCTAAAAAAAAAAAAAAAAAAACCCTCTGAGTAAAAGACGACTGCTGGCTTCATAGCCCCGTCCAGTAATCTGCCCATATAACGACCCTGTCAACACAAAGGCAAAGTAAACGGGAGCAGTTTAATATGCCACGGGGTTCCAGTTGGCTGACTCAGCAAAGCTCAGAACTCAAGGGCAAGCTCGTAGGCCATCTGTTCTGCCGGAGCCTCTCTGACGCTGCCCGCCATCACCTCTGACATGAATACATAACGCCCTGCCCTCGCCAATTTGGCCTTGGATGGTCTTTTGTGATCTTCCTCCCACCTTTATATTTTCTTTTCTCTCCCACTTAGATGCAGGACCAAACTCGTAACAGGACTTCAGACATCTTTTACGACCGAAAAACAAAACATCGTCTTGAGTTGGTAGCTGTGCCCCTGCTTCTCTCTAGGGTATTGAATTGAGCCACAATAGAACTCGGTTTGAAGAATGTGAACGCAGTGTTTTACTTTTACCACACACCGCATGTTTTTTTGAAATCCGGCATTGCTCGCAGGAGTTCAGACGGACTTGACTATGAAATCCTTTAGATCACCACAGTCATGTACTATTCACTGCTTGAGAAGAGAAGTAATCTGTATTTTAGAAAAGTGTCATTTTCGGCTTCCACTTCTCAGATGGTAATTCCCGACAGAACTGCTCCGGGGCACGGGGAGAACATTATGTTAATTCTTCAGATGAAGAAGTCATCATTTTCCTGAAAATGCCCCAGTGCGTAGTCCATGTTCTTCACTTAAAATCTCCTTCTTATATAAGCAGAACAAGCATGATTAACATGGTTGAAGACTTTGTGGGCTGCCTAGACTTGATAGCTTCAATTAAACTAAGAAAGCAGTCAGCTTTAAGATTTAAACCTATCAGAAGAGAAGAGATGACTGCAGTCATTATTGGTCTTGATTTAACATACTGCAAAGAAACTTCATCTTAAGAAGACAAAATACAGAAAAATGCAAATTACCAAAAATATCTCCGCATCAAATAATTGACTCTAAAACAATAAAGATTCCCTCAGTATGGGGACGATATCACACTTTTATAAGCCTTTGATACTGAGTTCACACAGAATATATACCATCTGTAGTTAGTTTTGTTGATCTGAGGCCAAAGACGTCTTTGTCCTCCTCTCCCTGTGTTGTGTTTGGAAGGATTCCTATATTCGGGGTGCCAGACGGGCAGCAGTCATGCTCAAAGTGACACTCGTGATAATCTGTTTGATGGACTAACGATGACTGCTGGCAGTCTCTTCTATTTGCGTTGACAGTTCTGCGTTAAATGTCATGAAACGGGATGACCGACAATTACACAAAGCTTCGGCCTATTTGTGTTTTAATTCTTCTATCAGAGTTCTGTGATGATTGATTGTGTGATTTGAGTCTTTGGTTAGTTGGCTTATAAGTCGATTTTGTTGCACTACTCTATACATTGAGAAAATAATAACCCTATTATCTGACTTTTGAGTGATTAATGCTTACTGTAACAAATACAGTAGGGGAGTCGGACTTTATAGCATTTGTACTAACTTTCTAAGTAATAGCAACAACAATGATAAAAGGAGCAAACGTATATTTTTCTCGCACACACTAAATGCCAAACATCCATCCTGATTTTAATCTCACACGGGTCTTCCAGGGATTGTTGGCGACAGATGGCATCAGATGACGGCCTTAACGGGATCGAGATGAGAAGAAGCAGGTGGGGGGGGGGATTATGTGTTATCTTGATAGTCATACCTGTTGGTTGCTGCTGTCACCTTCAAAACGCTGAATCATCCCTCCTAACGCTGTCTGTTCTGATGACTAAAAGGGAGGGCTGTGAGGGCGAGATGGGAGGAAGGCAGAGCTGATGTTGACACCTATTTTGCCAAACGGAACATCCTCGTCAAGCCGAGCATCAATCCTAAGTTGACGTGTGTCATTTATGTGTGTTGCGTTTTCATCGCTGTATTATTCATCACCGGGCTCGTGCTGCTTCTGCTGTTTCTGCCCTGATCGATCGTCTAAAGTCGGGGCCCCGTGTGAGGCCGCCTGGTAAGGAGAAGCACTGAGACCTTTTACTGACCCAAAACGGCTATAATTCATTTTCTAGACCACTACACTCTCTCTCTCTCCCTTGATTAAAGCTTGCAGCTGTATGTTAACGCATATAGTTCTGTAGTTGAAGCTGTACATCGTGCAAATGTTTTGCTACGTTTATTGTTTCATCTATCATTTCCTTCCTGACACCTATTTATTTGATCAATCAACCCACGTTCAACAACCACCATTAAATCAGTATTTTCCCCAGTTCAGAATTAGCTTGATTTAAATACTTTGCACATCCCTGCACAAAACTGTATGTATATATTATTTTGAATGTGTTCTGTGTTTACTGCACATACAAAGGGTAACTCCTGATGAGGTGAAACGTACTTGGCAATAAACCAGATTCTGATTCTCGCTGACTGAGACGTTTAAAAATCCACTGCGTCAACTAACAACTGCTCGGTGCTCTTTTATTAAAAACTGCGCGCACCAAAACGTCAGTGACTGTCGTCGGCTTTGTATCATCCTCTTACGCTCCTGTCGGGGCAGCTGCACCGACAGATTCCCAACCCGAACGCCAGCTGATGCCTTTAAACGAAATAAATCATTCCCGCATGGCCCTAATGTCATATAAGACACACAAATGGGTTTCTCTAAATGGATCACAGACTCCAAAAAACACTCATAACATGCACATTATGCAAAGCGTGAACACATAAAGAATTGCTCCTGTCACGTTTCCATTGCTATTCCCGGAGCAAAAACAGTTTCCCCGTGAATAACTTCATTTTGCGCAGGTGAATCATACTGAATCAGCAGATGTTGTTGACCTGGTTTTTAAAGAGAACAGGAGCTCGTTGAACAAATACCTTTGTGTGTCTTGCTAACTTTTTTATGTTTGGAATGTTGTTATCAAAAAGCTAGGAGGCTTGAGATGGAAAGGCTGCAAGTCTGAGAAACTGCATTATTCTAACATATTTTGCATGTCGAGTAATTTCGTCATGCAAGACAAAGAAAAGAGGGAGAAAAGGATCACGAGGCTCCACTTTATAATTTATCACTGAGGCGCTGTATAGCTGTTTCATTAGCCAACAATAAACTAACCATTGTGCTGAACACAGATGTGGGTATTATAATATTCTCAGCACATCTGACTGCGTTATATCCCCCTTATTAACCAGTCGAAAACCTCCATGCGGCTCATCCTGCCCCACAGGAAATTCCATCATTACTGTGAAAGAGAAGAAGCTATAAATCACCACGTGGGTTGAGTCAAAGGGAATACGCATAAACTGCCCTTTTTTATACCGAGCCTGGAAAATCACTGAGGAATTTCAAGGTGAGAGAGGGAAACAAAAGTGTGAGGCTGCTCCTTCAGCACAGCAAAAACAGACTTATTGGCCTCTACTCCTTGAAAAAACGTCTAAACAAAGTGTTCAGAGGATAAGAGTAAACAAGAACCAAATGAACGAAGTGAGAAAGTCCGGTAAAGTAGGGCAAAAAGTAGGCCGCACTCTTATCTCTCCAAAGGTTAGTCCCATCGCAGCCTCTCCTAAGTGGTTTATAAATTCCCACGGACGCATCACAGCTTCAAAAGCAACTTGTGTTACGTAGAGAGCCGGGCCCCGGTTCTTTATGGCAAACTCCTTGTGCACTACTGTACACCCGAATCATCTCAGATTCGGGTATTCTTAGCATCGATGCTCTACTTAAGACTGCGTTCCACCACCACCAGGCCATCTGTGAGGAAATCTGTGATATAAGCTGCCTTTTAGCTTCCATACTCTGATTTAAGCCCGCATGCCGCTTTTAGATCACACACACACCCTTTCCTGCTTCCTCGATTCTCCACCTCACTAATGGTCTGAAGCTGGCTGGCCTTCTCCTCCACGTCGGAGCACACGTCGGGCATGCAGCGAGGTTCATTATAAGCCGTCAAGTCGAAAAAGTGTGTTCTCTATCTATGCGTAATCTATATATCTGAATAAAGATGACAGCAGATTTTTTTTTCTTTTTTTTGCTAAATTCAACGTTTAGCACTGTATTGATTTCTATAAAAAGGATGTCAGTTATCAGACATAAACCTTAAGCTGGTAAAGACAAACATTTCAAACAAGGTCACCGATCTGTGACCGTCCTCCCAATTAGGCAGCGGCACGACTGGAGCTACACAAGATGGCTAATTATCCTCAGGATTTCATGCACTCAGGTAATAGTCAGTTTAGACCATTAAATGTTTGGAGAACAGAAGTGAAGGCGAACCGAAACGTGAGTTGGACCAAATTTCTTGAATTTCCTCCGGGATCAATAAAGTATTTATCTATCTATCTATCTATCTATCTATCTATCTATCTATCTATCTATCCATCTATCTATCTATCTATCTATCTATCTATTTCCATTCAGCTCTTTTCTTCGATAAAACAAGTAGAACTCAAAGTCCTCTTCGTAGCTTTTTGCCACAGTCAGGTCGATTTTATTTACAGTGTGTGTCGCACACAACACTCTCAACTGCAGCTCAAAGACCGTCAGTTACAGTCAGAAGCTTTGGGAAAAGTTGTTAAGTGCAATTTCTATGGTCAATAATCAATTTATCCCAGTTTTAATTGATTTTGTGGCCACTTTAGGCCACTTACTTACTTACTGTCTGACTCACTAGATGTGGACTGTGGGTATAAGCCTTGGCTGATTATACATATCATGGACTTTAAATAGAACTCAATAGTGAATCAGAGGATGGTGCCCAGTAAGTCCAATGAGAATTGCACGCCTGGCGCGTACACCAAAAAAAGTTTCCTCATCTCTGAGTTTAAATCCAGATTGTGCAGCCCACTGAATATGCACAGTAGTAGTTGAATCACTTTTCTCACAGAAAGTTGCACAAATATAAAACCTCAATGGATAAGAAAAAATAATACTGCAAAGAGTTATAACTGACCTTGTTTACCGTTTGTCCTGTCAACAGTTTTTTGGGATGAAAATGCTTTTTTGGCCACGCCCCGCTGCAATATCGTGAATAACCACTGGGCAAAAGTGAAAGCAAGGCAGAGTGGCACACTAGTATGCCAACCATGCTTTGCATTCAAGTCCCTGTCTCTACAGGAAACATCTACAACAACCTCCTAGCTAGCAACCTAGCTAGGAGGTTTCGTCATTTTAATACCAGGGCTCCCCTCCCCACCTGCAAAACAAATCTCCTCCCCCAACGCTTTTTTGCAGGGGATCATCGCCACATCCTGCTAAAAGACACTAAAGCTAAAGTGGAGCTGAGGTGCTTGAGGCAGACAACAAGCGACCCATTTAACTAAGATGTAGCAACTGACCCATTGGCTATATAGAATAATGTCTGGAGAAGCTTTAACATTTAAGCTTTCACAAACAATGAGTCCTTAAAGCTTCTTCTGAGCCAGCAGGTCCATAGGCTGAGGGAGGCCCTGCATTACAGTCTAAAGTTCCAGAGAAATACACTACATGAACCTTGAATGGGGAATAGTATCCTCATACTGTCACCCATCAAAAGTCAATGAAAGGAACAGATGAGACGATCCTAACATTGTGCAGTACGCTCAGTACATCATCTATTTTTACAGACATAATCTAAAACACATATACTGTTTTATTATTCAAGACGCTCCACTTGTAAGGACCTCATCTTTACTTTGTTGATAGCACATATGCAACCTAATCCCAGCAGTGTTTATTACAAAAAGATAAAGAGCAGTGAATGCAGCGCAGTGTATTTTCTTTGTGTTTTCTCTTATATATTACCATTTTTCTAGACAACTGAACAATATTCTCGGCTGAAGAATGAAGTGAATACATTCTGCTGGAAGCTGACGAGCAGTTCATCACGCGCAACTCTCATCAAAGTGAAGGTTAAGAGCTGTTGAGAGGTAATTGCTGTTTGAAGGCAATGCTGGTTGAAGCCCCCTGTAACATTGCAACAGTGTCCCATGGATCCCGCTCTATGCTGATGTGCTGTGGCACCTTATATAAATATCTTTTCTGGAAGGGCATTCTATGCTGCAGTGGCAGCATGCAGCAAGGGAAACATTATTTAAAATCTTCTGTTTGCCAAAGCAATATTCCTTCATAAATATGTGATGTGTTGGGCGAAGTTTGCACACAGAACATTCAAATTAGTAAGTTTTATTCATGGTGCAGTGTTATGATAATATATTGAATAGGTTTTGTTTGCAGAGGATTGAATATGGTAAACGTGGGATCATTTAGCATAATTGCAGGAGGTTTGGTTTCAGCACAAAACACAAAAAAGCAAAAGTATCCAAAACAAAGACTTCTTCAGGTATTGATTGCTGTCTCGCAGACTCAAGGACAAAGGATTTTAACAGTAAAAGTTTTTGTCATTGATCAAATGCAGCCACTCACACACAGAAGAGATGCTGCTCGTCGCTTTTAAGAACTGGAACAAGTTCAGTCACATTTCTTGGGACTTGTTTAAATCTACAAAGTCACGCAAGACAGTCACTCAAGTAAAATTAGACAAGACAGCTCGAGGAAAAGCGGGCACATGAAAAAGTCATTTAATTACACTACAACTCCCAGAATGAATTTGACATCAGAGAAATGATGATGAATGGCAGTGTATGAGTGTCCAGGGGATACTGGAAGACAAATCGTGTCTTCAACAAACCCTGTTTGATCCCCTGCAACGCTTCAGTGCAACTTACAGAACTTGCAGTCCCCTTAATGCCGATACGCTGTGCAGTAACATTTTACTGGGCCATTATATGTCTCGCTGCTGGTCTAATGAAATCTTGGCGGCAGTCCTTGGCAAACAGTTTTGAAGGATATTAGATTTTGCAATGACTGCCCGGATATTGTACTGAAAATAACACTTATTTACCATCCATAATATATGCATGCAGTGTAGTCAGGATAAAAATGGTGGAAGTCAGTGTTTCTGCAAACCACGGATGAGTTTGTAGACTGCGTTCCACATTGACATTTCTACAAAACCTGTCATGTCAAGTTCACCTTACATGTTTATGACCTGACTTTCATGTTACAGGCGAGAAAGGCTCCCAGGACTTAAACGTTAAATACTACTCTCCCACATTTGTGTTCTTGAAACCAGTGGTAGTTTGTAAGGTAAGGATAAAAAAAAAGAAGGAAGGAGTGTGTTTAAAGAGACCTCCGGTCATATCCAGCCACCAAAACGGATTTTTTCAGCCAACACACAATCTTTTCTGAACCCTAATGATTGTTTTTTGTGTCTCAGCCTTACCAGTCACAAGCACAGCGTTGTCACAAGACTCAAATTAAAGAAACGTAAAGTGGCATCATATCCAAGGTTTGCAGAGATGTACATAGCCAACACTTTTTTTTCTGGCAACTGGGCTGTTAGCATTGGTGCTAGCCATTAGGTTTTATGTCATTTCATGCCATATTCTGACATGGTCATAGCGACAATCACATTGTTGCTCCTAAACTTGCTGTCCATAGATGCCACTCCTCACAACCTGCTTCAAGGTGCTAAACATTAGCGGCCATCACACATTAACGTAAAAAAAAGTGTGAAATTACTGAAATACATCCTTGTCTATGAAAATAAGAATGTATGCAGCATTTCTAAATATTGGGATTCTCTAAACGTACATTATGATGTTTGCATTAGCTAACATGGCCAGATAATCAGTGATTTACTGCTAGAACACTGCAAGCCTCAGCTAGCGTGACTCATTCATTTGTAGACAGCGCCAAGTCATCTATGGAGACGCTGACAGAGAGGAGCTTCATTTCGTGTGACGTGTTCATCCAGTTGTGGCTATAATCCAGAATCTTAGCATCATTTTAATTGGGTGGAGAAACTTGTCGGAGCGTGAAGAGGAAAGGGGGGCTCCACTTGAGGAGGCATTTATGCAAATCCGTCATTTCTCCGCCCAGATTATCTGAGGCATGATAACAAGTGGAGGAATGCCAGGAGACAACAAGCATGCATTGTGACATTTTATTCATCACAGATCATCGTCGTGTGCTGTTTACTCACCGTTTTTGTCCGCTCGGCGGAAAATCTAAAGGAAAAAGAGAGAGAGAGAGAGAGAGAGAGAGAGAGAGAGAGAGAGAGAGAGAGTGGGGAGGAGATGGTTATTACCTCTTGCCAAGCAATCACTATACGCAATAAGACAGCGCAGATTACTGAGAGTCATGACGATTTGTCAGAAACACAATAGGATGTTTGACGCTCGCCGTAGAGGGTTTATTTGTTCTGCAGCATTGAGGAAAAACACAACATGGATGTTGATGGGACTGTTAGACTCTGCATGTGTGAGTCATGGTAGGCTGAGTGCCGTTTATGAGTACAAGCTGTAAAATAGGTGGAACGGTTATCACTTCTGAAGTAAACAGTCATTTCAGAATGAGTATAAGCCAAAGGGGTAAACAGTCATTTTCTTGCAGGTGCTTCAGTCATGAAAAATCATATTTTATATTACACAGTATATTTCTTTGAATATGTTTAGCTTGATTGAATTATATTGGGGTGGATGATATATATTGTTATTGCAAATATTTTGTTCAATGAATGTAGCTTAAATGTTAACAGTGGTTGATTATACTTATACAAATGAAAAGACAAACAGAGGAACAATGACCATAACCTGAGGCTCATCCATGTTAGATTCAGGCAGGAACATGAGGCCAGCTGATGTCCCTGAGCACTACGTCTCACTGAACAGCAGTGGCCTTATAAAAAGATCAACTCCAAGCATCAATCACTGCTGATAATGGCTCCTTGTTGCAGCTAAATGCACTCACTGGCAATGGCTGCGACTGCAAATTGTATCCATAGAGTGGATGGAGCCACTGTGACATCACCCCTTAGTTTCTGCACTGCTGTTCTGAAGCTTCAAGTGTGGTATTCTGGCCATTGCCATTTTGTTTTTTGTTTTTTTTGTATGGCTAGAAGTGAGCATATTGGACTTAAGGGTGGAGCTGGTTTTGATATCCTGATCTGACTGAGAACCAGTGGACACGCTGCAGTGGCGACTTGTGAATAACTAAGTAGTCACACCCTAAAGCGTTCCCTGAAAAATAAAGACAAACAAACTAGCAACTGAGGCCATAAAAACATTAAGAAACTCTTTACTAAGTGAGAAGTAGGGTCATTTTCTCATGAGTTTACATGGAAACAGATTTCTTTTTGAAACCAGCTGAGTCACCCCTTGCTGGCGGTTGGCACTGGCTTTGACTTTTCAGTCTTGAAAATAAGCTCCACTTATCACTCTGTCGTTGGAACACAATGCCCACCTCAGACTTTTTTGCACTGCAAACATTTTTAACGCCTCACAAAAGGGAAAAGCACGGCTGCAATTAATAACATTAATGATGGCTGGATTACAGTTCGGTGTTCCAGTACGAGGGCCATGCTGGCTCATTTACTGCTGAATTACACAGACGAGCATTAATCACTCCGTGCTTTTCCCGCTATGACAAAGTTAAAAAATGTCTGCAGTGAACAGGGCCCACTTGGGGTATTGCTGCCGTTTGCTGGCCCATGGCCACTGCTGCATTGCAACCTTTGAACATATCTCAGTGTTATTCAATTGAAGCTGATCCATTAACAATAATGTAATGTAATTATATCAATGTATTGTTTGTTCTGGTACGGGCTAATTCTTTGTCATGTGTCTACAGACAACACTTGGCGGACGTATTAGTTCTGGATCCTTTCACTCCAGTCCCACTGGGGTTATTCTGAGATGGCTTATGATCAGTGAGGGAGGCTGCAACACTGAACGTACTTTTATCTGTTATAACAGCAACCGTGGTGACAACGTTTCTGAATGAATAGGGGATAAATGGACACCTAAACACAAAATCACCACATCGAAAACAACCACTAGATTAAGATGCATTCAAAGCAGGAAATCTGTTACGAACCTCTGAAGCGTTTTATAGGTCGTAGGTGGTGCGCATGTTGTAAAAAAACAAAAAAACAAAAAACAAAAAAACCAAAGCCCCTGAAAACTGAGGGATATGGCAGGGATGAATGCAGGACTGGCTGACATTTGTGCATAACAAAAATATGCTTTCAAAGATCTGTTCGTCATTGCTGGTGATTGCTATTCTTCAGATTGTGCAACTGGAGTTGGCAGGGATTATTGTAGTAATTGTCACGGAGGCTTATGGCGTGTCGGATGATGAAGGGCTTATTTTATACGGAGGTTTTAAAATTCACAACCACCAATGACAGCAAATGTATAATACAGCCTTTGCTTCAAGGCAGATGAACATAAACTTGCTTGACAGAGATCAGCTGAAAACAACAACAGAGCAACTTCAGTGCGGCTGGATGACCAACACTGGGAGAGTCATTTTTATTGGCTGACATGGAGGAGACACCAAACACCATCACTTACAGCTGATCATGTGAGGGGTATCTTGAAAACAAAGGCTGCCTCCTGGTCAGCAAAAGAAAATTTCAGTTTCCACTCCAGTCCAGAACAGCAAAACACAACATGTTTTCACTTAACGGCTTCGTTTGTGGGATCTAACAACGAGGGAGGATCTGAGGACCACAAACTGGGCAACCGCTCAAACAATGAGGCAGATTTGAAACAAGTCCCAAAAGTAACCATAATCACTAAAGCACTTATCTGGACTGAAAACAAAGGTTAGGGTCCTGAAAACACTGATTATAGTCATCCATGGAATTGTTAAGTTGCATGCAACCAAAGAACGGTGGATCAAAGTTGAAGTGGGCTCTTGAAAGTCAAATAGATGTTTACAATTGGCTGACAATTTTAATCATCATGTTTATTTTCATGTCCCATAAGTGGTTTACATAATTGGACTAAACTCAGTGTCAACTGTGGCCCATGTAGCACCAATAAAGCTGTTGTCTAACATGTTAACAAGGACCATAACCATGAAAATAAAATGAAAAATCTGCTCCCTACTGAGCACAAAGATGTGTTTCAAGCAGTTAAACATCTTAGGAACGACGAACCACTTATTAAACAGTTATTAAACAGTCTCAATTTAATGGCACTAAATGACCTCCATACTGTAAGCAAACAAGAACATCAGCGAGAAAAAGTTTTTTTCTTAATGTCTAGTCACTGAGTCAGATGTGATGGCAGAGTGGATGAACTGAGGAGTCTCACAGCCCGAGGAAAGAAGCTGCGCCGTAGTCTGGTGGCACGGCAGTGTGCTGTATTGTCGGACGGCAGCAGATATTGGTGAAGTGAGATGTCTGCAAAGTGCCCAAAGGATACTTAAAGACCACACCCAGCCCAACCCTGCTGCCATCTGGAAGACGCTTCCACTGCCATACCACCGTACTACAGAGCAAGCTTCCTTCCTCAGGCTGTGACTCCTCAGCTCAATTTGATTGTTGTAAATTGACAATTACATGAACCGTTAATCTTTAACAACTGGCTTATAATGTAATATTTTAAGTTCCCCTTGATACCGAGGTATATTATGCTGTTTGTTTTATAAACATAACATAAAAGAGAATGTTGATCACTTTTGCCTTCACACAACAAAATGACTATTAGTAAGCAACCAAATCTTGTAGCTGCAGGATTATTATAATAGATTTTGCTTTTTTGCAACATCATTATATTACAGTTATCAATCTGTGTTGAAAAAAAAGAAAGTGCTTCGCATTTTTCTTTCACTCGCTTCCAAAACAAAACATGCTAGCCAGATAAAGATCTTTACGACGCACAGCGGTGGCACTCATACTGTTTTCATCCACAGGGGGCGACATATTCAGCAAAAGTTAAAGTTCCTTGTAGCTGCTTTAAAATTCAATTCATGAAAAGTAAGTTAGCGTGGAGAATCTGCATTTAATGTCATCCTGCTTTACACTTCATAATACTTCAAATTAATGTAACACGCACCAACTCTCTTACTCTCAGCAGTTTCAGAAGACTTTGATAAATGCAAATTTTTGCGATTTCAATAAAACTTGGGCACAATATCCAGTCCCTCCATGAATAAATCTCCGTCATGAATTTTGCAATGAAGCAATGCAGTGAAAATGGAAAATCCGTGATGTGTGCTATTCCATCGATCTGCTCTCTTTGCAGTTTTCGACTGTCGGGACTGACAAGCTCATCGGTTTTGACCGACGGGTTTTAGTAACAACAGAACCTGCCCTTCATGTTCGTTTTCTATATAGGTCAACAAGCTCACGGTCTGCACTCGTGCCCTCTGCCTGTCAGTGTCTGACTCTCTACAGCTTCTATCCTTACTAATAACAAGATATGCGTCATTCCAAACCGCATCACAACACACTCGCTGCTCTATTTTTTGATCCATATGTCTGGACTCGAAAGGTAATTGGAAATCTGCCAGTTGCTGTCCCCCACACCTCCCTTATTCATTACATGAATCTCCATTTCATATTCTGCTTGCTGTCGGCCCGTGCTGCACTGTACAGCACATCCTTTCCCTTCACAGTCAGCACACTTTTTCATTTCCCCTTTGGCACTGTAACCTATCTGAGGCAGCAGTACTGTTACAGTTGCAGTGCTGTTGGAGTCATTTGTTGTCTGGTTGTGTCTTTGGGCTCTCCGGTGTTAGGAGACGATAATGCATCATTTACAGCGAGCCCAGAAAAGGTCAGACCTGCTTCCCAGAGTGCTGCTGCTCTGATGCCATGGTGGCAGGTGTTAAGTCAGTGGGTTTTCTCAGGCTGTGATGACACACTGTTTTATGCAGGGCTTTAGATTTTGCATTCAAGAAAAAAAAAAAGAGGAAGCCAGCGCTGATGATTTATCATGTATGTGCCATGTTTTTCCATTTTCCACGCAGATGTACACTTCTTCAACTTTAAGCACATTTTATTCCTGTTTCCTCGGGTGCCTGATGTTATTTTTCAAAAGCAGCAAAGCAGGAGCAGAGCAGAGGGAGAATAGATGAACATCAGGAGAGATAACACGTGCGAGAGAGAGAGAGAAATCAGAAAGACTGGTGATCCAGAGGCAGAGCCACGGGAAAAAAACACAAAGCCAAGACACTCAAAAGCAACAACATGGAGGATAAAACCTCCTCCTACGACCATCACCAGAATCATTAGCTGTCCCTGGCCTTTGAACAGGACGTGTTTTGAGGCACTGCTTTCACTCGCACTTTGGGGAATGTCCATCAAATGAATCTCTGCATCTCTAACATCGCCGACCAGCTCATTACCACGTGGAAAGGACTCGATTTGTGTGACGTATTGATCGCTCTATAATTGGCATCTGTCCGTTGAATGTGTAACGGAGCAGCATGTTTTTTCTTTTAAATAAACTGAACACAGTTTGTACATTAATTATCATCCACATTGTAATTCTGCTGCATTTCCTGCAGACTATTGAAAATCAATGTGCACCACTGCAATAATAAAGTTCATCCACTGGCATTATCCCTGAAAATCAATCACCATTGATCAGCATTACAACAGGCACAAAAAAAAAAAAAAACAACAAAACATTTATGGTTGCTTTGAGGCTCATTAGCTGAGCTTCTGACTTTATTCAGCTTTTTCTACATGATAGGTACCGGTTGAAAGAACCTCATGGCAGCTCATCCTGCTTTAAATAAAAGAAAAATGGAGTCCCAGCGGAGTAATTAGAGAAACCTAGAGGCAGGAATAAAATGTCTAGTAACTGCACATAGTTTCTCCTTTCACAAATAAAAAGAACGACGCAAAAACAAAACAAAAAAAAGAAAGAAAGAGAGACAATGAGCAGACAAGCACGGCAATCAAAACCAAGACAGCATGTCCTTCGGTGGATGCAGTGTGTTTGTGGTATTATCTCCCAAACAGGCGGTCGTAGGCCAATCAGACATAATTATGTTTTTTGAGCGTGGGGATCATCAGAGCAGAGCGCTACAAAAGAACTCAAGGCTGAAGACTAAATGAGGAGGTGCTGTGCAAACACGTTCAGGGACGGCGTGCACAGTGTCAACTCTGCAAAAAAAAACAAAAAAAACAATGTGAGTAATGTGCCCCAGTTTTATTCGACAAGGCTGCCTGTGCAGTGCATTAGTGACAGAGCAGACAGAGAGCTGTCAGTTAGACCAGAGCTCAGCAGTGGGCGCAGACACTGGCCCACTAACCCGGGAGGAGACAGTATGTGACGGCTGGATAATGACCGTGTTGATGGATCGTTTTTCTTGTGCAGTGTTGCAGGTTAATAAGGCAGCAGGTGTCGTCGGTTTAAGCCCCACATTGAGTGTGTGCAGTCTGTGTGTGTGTGTGTGTGTGTGTGTGTGTGTGCACGCGTGTGTGTGTGTGTGTGTGTGTGTGTGTGTGTGTGTGTGTGTGTGTGTGTGTGTGTGTGTGTGTGTTTGTGTCAGTGGCGACGAAAAACAAACACAATAACAACAACAACAACCTAAATCAAGTTCAGTCGTGTTTTATCAATGATTTTCGATGAAACACAGAAAGGTTTATTGGGTGTGTGTGTGTGTGTGTGTGTGTGTGTGTGTGTGTGTGTGTGTGTGTGTGTGTGTGTGTGCGTGTGTGTGTGTGTGTTTGTGTGTGTGGGGGCAACAAAAAGAGGAGAAACCCCAGCAGCCCCTAAAACCTCTCCAACTGTGAGAGCTTAATTTATCATGCGGTGGGAGCAGCTGCAGCTCTTCCTACTTTTTCTCTGACACACACACACACACACACACACACACACACACACACACACACACACACACACATACTGTATTATCATTGGGTGTGCAACATTTGATAAAACATTTCTGTTTTTCACTTTCTTGGACATTTTCTAGACGGAAACAAGAATAAGAGTCAGAATTGAAACTGGTGACTGTGTTTCATACATTTTGATACCTTTTGATTTTCTGTTCTTGGATGCAGCTTTTATGCATTTTAATGCAATTAATAAACAAAATGATGCATGAGTAAGGTATTACTTGCACTCACATCGTGGAAGATAGTAAGCCCTTGTCCGGCGGTGTGGAGCGGCTTCTGCTGCTGCTGCTGAGCCAGGAGATGCTTCTGTTTGGCCGACTGCAGGCACATAGTGATCATCTCCGTACAAGCCAGCATCTTCGATGGAGAGGGAGACGAGTCGAGACGCACCTCGGATCGCTTCAGGCAGAGGTCTGAAGTCAAGTAAAACGGTCGGTGGAGGAGAGAGGCAGCTCCGCAGGTGTGACAGATACCTAGAGGAGGCGGGCGGTGGGACTGGGAGACGCTCTCTGCAACTTTGTGGCTGAGCTGCAGAGCGGAGCTGCCAGGCCCCGCCCCCTCCTCCCGCTGGAGCCGCTGTGATTGGCTCCTTCATCTGCGCCGTGCATCTGGATCGAACTGCTCACTTCATCAAGGCCAAATCCTCCCGAGAGGCTCTTAACCTTTAATGGAGCATTAACTGCAGGAATTACAAGTTAACCTGTTTTATTTGTATTTTTTTTAAAGGTACATTATGTAGTTTTCGGGGGGAAGAAATTGTAATCAAAAGACTAATTTTTATGCCTAAACAAACTAGATAAACAAACATTCATGACTGAATAAACGGACTGACCTGAAAACTTTGTTTGTATGTGACAAACCCTGCCACCTGTCTGGCTTCAAACTGTGTTCTGCGTACCTTATTTTCCTCAGAGATGAGTTTGTTTATTTAGTAATGAAAAAGAAGTATTTCTAAATACCGTGAATATCAAAATTATGAGTTCTGAATTTCCCTTTCCATATCTCCTTTGTTTTCTTATCTTGTCCATCTAGCAGTTCAGACGTCAATTATCAAGTCAGCATTCAATTTAAATTTAATGCAAACTTAATGTTGTAAAATATGACTCTTAAAGGTCATTTTGTAGTTTTGTGTAAGACATTTTAAACAGTAGAGTTTATAAACATGTTTTTATTTTTTATTGTTATGCCTAAACAAACTAAATAAACAAACTCTTTGTCTTCATGACTGAATAAACTGAGTAAACAAACTGACCTAAAGGACAACACAATTTCATACTGTTTTGCTTTGTTTATATGTGGCGGACCCTGACACTTTCTAGCTTATAACAGTGCTCTGCAGAGTTTATTTTCCTCTACGAACAACTTGTTTATTCAGTCATGGAAAAAATAAATATGTCTGAGTTTGAATTATTACCTCGTTGATATTGTAAATATTAAAGTTCTGACTCTGAATTTCATCTGCAAAACTTCATTGTTTCCCATTAAATTCATGTCTCTGCCAACTTTGAGCTGAAAAATTAAATCGATCAACTTTTGTCAGACACCGCCACCTGCTGGACATTTGTCATAATCGTTTAAACCTTTAGAGAAACATACATGTACTGTGATTCTAATTGATTACACTGGTAACTCTAGTTTTGCTGTTTTATTCTGTCATTATGAACTCAAAGTAGTGTCTGTGAACTAGAGTGTAACTGTTGATATATTTATTGTTTAACTTCTTTTTCATTTTGAATAATTTTGGTTGTATTAATGCAAATTGCAAACATTTGGGGATAGGTGTTTTTGTTTCTTATTCATATTGTTCATATTGTTTTTAATACTGTTTTACTTGTGTTTTTTAATTAAAACAATAAATGTATTTATTACTCCTGTTTTAATTGATGCACTTTGTTTTTGCTATCCGTTTTGCTGCTGTAATAATAATATAAATGTCCCCATTGTGTGACTAGTAAAGGATTATTGTATCTTGTCTTATCTTATATAATACGTCTATAATACACTTTACACATATTACAGACATATAGCTAAAACTATTCTAAATAATATGTACCACCAAAACTTGTTTTGTATATGACACTGTCATTACAGCATAAAATCATGCATCCCATGTTATGAGGCTTTCAATTTGTGGTTTTGTGGCTTTGTCTCATAATAAAATTTATCCCTCATGCAACTGATAAAAGAACACATATAGTACACAAAAACAAGTTTATGTCAAAAACTGCCATACAAATATTATATAACCTATATGTGCGTGTGTGTGTGTGTGTTATTATAAAAAACAGTGGCATCATGTAAATACTTCGTATTTGATAGTTATTATTATCAGGAGTGATGTGAAAATGTATATTAATATATTATATTTGTATAGCAGTTTCTGATATGAATCTTTATTTGTGCTTAATGTGGTGTGAGTAAAAAGGTTTTGTTTATGTTTACATATATTCATCAGTTGCATGAGGGTTAAATGTCGTATTAGATTTGTTTTTATGTAAATAATCTATTTTTTAATATGAATATCTAAATATATATCTAAAATGAACTTGACGCACCAGGAGGTCCTCAGCAGTGACGCGGGGGTGGGGGGGGCGGGGCTAAAGTTCCGAGCTGTCTTCCTCGAACATGACTCAGTTTCACTTTCCGTTCCGACCTGCCATCCACCGAGAGGTCACAGCTGGACGGCAGGAAACACACAAGTAGAGAAGTCCTCCCTGGACGGTATTCCCTCCTTCAGGTCGGGATTTATAAACTTTTCCTTCTCCTCCCGTCGCCTGGAGAGGAAGTGGCGGACTGAATGCGGACGTGACAACGACAACCACGACTCGACCCGAGGGAAAGGTTAGGATGTAAACTTTGTCGCCTCACGAACAAGCTGTATTTCCTCGTTTTCTATGACGTGTGTGCGTGACATATATCGTGTGTTACCTGTGTTTTTCAGGTGCAAACATGACCTCTGGAGTTACGCCGACTGTCAGTTTGGAAGAGGGTGAGCTCCTCCGGCGTTAGTTTCGATTTTCTCACCTCACACGAGCTAAAACACACGAGACAGCATGAATATCCATTGAACAGCCCTGTGACATGAGGTCTTATACAGGCTGCTGGTGATTGTAGTCTAACATACGTGTCTCAGTTTAACATTAAAGGTGAGTCATTGTTTTTGATAAGTCATATGGACCCCCCCCCCCTTCCTCTCCCCCTGCAGCCGAGGAGCTGGCCCTGTCTCTGGGTGAAGCCCTCAGCAGTGGGGACGGACAGGAAGCGGCCAGGCTGTGTGAGAGACTGGCTCAGCTCTGCGTCCCAGTGTCTGTCAGAGTCAACAGTCAGGCTTACCCCCAGGACCCCATCAGGTGAGGATACAGCTGTGAGTGTGTGAGTGTGTGTGTGTGTGGTCATGTGTCAGTGTGGGACTTCCTCTTTTTTGGGGCCAGATGTTTCCAAAACAGACACCACTTGAAATTTAAGAGGGCTTCTCCTTCTGTGATGAGGTTTGTTTTGACTCACAACGCTTGAATTGGGATTAAAGTAAATCAAGACATGAGTGAAGTATGGCTGCCCTCATGAACGTGTCACTTCAGACATTTCCTGAAATTACTGGCTTTTTCTCCATGTAAGAAATATGTTAACACGTGAGCAGCTTTCTTCCCACAAGTGAATTAGAATTCCCACATGTGGAGACAAATGGGCAACAAAAGTGTGCGTGTCCCCCGTGTGTCTGCACCTGGTTACCACCTCGAGACAAACAGGTCGGCATATGATGCATAAGAGGGCTGTTACAATACCTGATTGTCACGGCCAAACTAAATCATGGTTACAATCTTATTGTGATATCTAAGTAAAAATGTTATCTCTGTTTACTCTGTGTTTTGTTAAATAAATTACTTTTAAAATGCGAGTGTAAGGAGATGGACAGGGTGGTCTGTCACCCTAACTTTACGCTAACGCTCCAAACACCCCTGCTGAATTACTCACACAATATAATCATGTATGTTTTCTTAACAGAATACCAATGTAGGATTTATTTTTCTTGTATCATGGTAAATGTAAATGGTATATTAACAACAACAACAACAAAAATGATGACAAGGTTGCTTCTGTTGTCTTTTGTCCCACAGGCTGCTGGTCGGAGTGGAGGACGCCCAGTCAGATAACTACATCCCAGTGACCATTGTGGTTTCTGCTGACATGACAATCGCACAACTTAAAGACAAGGTATGGCGTTCCAGCAAAAAACAGCTGTGATCTAACGATCCTATTCTATCACATAGGTCACTAAAACGGATAAATATGCGTCCATGTGACTTTTCATCAGGTATATTTGACCAAACAGTGCAGTAGGTACAGGCAACAACTGACATGTTGTGTTGAGGTCAGATATCTTCGTCATGAGGTCGTATCAGATGGAACATATTTTCAATTCATGGCATAAAGGAAAAGCATATTCAGAGATGTGATTTTATGTGTATGCAACATCTGGACATAATGTACAATTGAAAACGCTGGTTGAGCATTTCAGCTGGCATAAAGCATATGAAACAAAATTTCCAGCTGTGATCCAGAATCCTGCCATGATTTATAAAAGATATCTCAGATTCTTGGGGTTTGGCCACAGTGATCCATGATGTCTTAAGAAACACTGAGCTAAGACCTGGTTTATTAAGTCTGTTTTTAACAATCTGCTACACTTTGTGTTAGAACGTGCCACTGTTACTGTGTGTGTCTGATGATATAAATGTCGTTCTTTATAGCATCAAATGTCATTTATGCTACAGTTAGCGATCTGTTAATCACTCGAGTTCCGCTCACAGATCAGCCACGACTTCGGGTTCGTCCCCGCGCTGCAGCGCTGGGTGATCGGGAAGCGGCTGGCTCAAGACCGCGAGACATTGTACAGCCACGGCATCCGTAAGAGCGGCGACCAGGCCTTCCTGTTCATCCTCTCCGCTCATGCTGCTCATCTCACGAAGCAGCAGCACAGGCAGGAGCAGGAGCAGCAACGCATTGAAGGTCAGCAACACACACACAAAAATCAAGAAAATCTGCAAATACTAGTTGTTGTTATTATTAGCTACTATTTTTGTCAATAATAATGTAAATTTAATAACTTTTTGTTTTTTTGGTATGAACAACAAACTACTTGAACAACACTTACCTTAATTTGTGTTAATTCTGATCAAATTGGAATGAAATGAGACAGATGTTTGTCAGCACTTTGAAAAAAAGATTTAGGTTCAGCTCCTGCCTTGGTTACAGGAGGACACAACAAGTAATCAAAAACTGGTTCCGTTGGAATGACAATCTTTTCATAGGCATCATGGAGTCCATGCAGTCATTGCAGCTTTTGCCCAGAGGGCTGGGCGAGGGTGGAGACGAGAAGACAGGTCTTCCTCCAGAGTATCAACTCATTCCTCCTCCTCTTCCTCCAAAACCGCTGAGAGCTGCCAGACCACCTGTGGCTCCTGAACCTGAGGTCAGGATACAAACTGTGCATCACACATTCTGTCTGCAGTGTGACTGAGTCTGAAAGTGTCTACATGGTCTGTGTGTGTGTGTGTGTGTGTGTGTAGCATGGCTGGACCTGTGCCATGTGCACGTACAGGAACAAACCAACGCGACCTGGCTGTGAGATGTGCGGAGGGGATCGGCCGGAGGATTACGAGGTGCCCAACATCTACGAGCCAGACCAGCAGGAGATTCTTCGGCTTCAGCAGGAGGAGGTGGCCATGATGCAGTACGTACAGGTAATGGCTTGAGTTCCTGAAGTCTTCTCAGCCGGAAGCCAAATTTGTAGCTGAATTTCACCCAAAACATGTAGTTGTTGTGTAGCATCCAATCAGCAACAGAGCCTTAACACATCGGAGCTGGAGTCATCTTTGTGTTCCTGAAACTTTTAAAGGATGTACACACCCAGTGTTCAGCTCTGACATGAAGTCTTAAAGTTTACAATATTCAGTTTTTCTGAATATTGTCGGTATGTGTAGATTGAATAAATGGCAGTTACTGAGGTCATGATTAAAGGTGGTGTTGTAACATTAACACTTTTAATAAGAGTGTCAAAAGACATAATGGACATCATAAAAGTGGTCGATTGTATTGGATGGCATTAGGTCGTACCCAGAAAGTGGCCGCTGAGCGAAGAAATCCATCCAGACGGTCTTTCATTTATGAGAAAATAATCATTTTAAAAGCTTTTCACAACAATGCTACCACATGTAAACACAAGCTGGACACAAAATGTGTCTGTTTGCACTTTAATGTTGGAATAGAATAGGAAAATGCCTTGAAATTAATAATGACAACAATTGATCTTTCTTGATTAATAGATTAGTTTTTTGGTTTTGTATTAAATGGCAGAAAATGGGGAAAACATTTCATGAGTGTTTCCCAAAAGCCAAGAGAATAAGTTCGCTGACGCAGAAGAGAAAATGTGTGATTGTTTACCAGAATGGTCTGCAAATAATATAATAATCAACCACTAAACCATTAATAGTTACAGCTACACAGAGCATATGATGGTCATCATCTCTCTGTTTCACCAGGACATACGTGAGAATATGACAACACATCAGCCAGATACTCTCTAAATGCCACTTTATCCAGACTTTAATGTTCCATTTTTTTAAGCTGCACAATGTTGTCAGTCTGTTTTGCAGTTTGCACACATTTTGAAATCTCACAGTTGGAAATGTGTGTGTGTGTAGGTCTTTGTTAGAAAGCTGCCAAACCTTGACGCATGTACTCATTTTGAAAATTACAGAACTGAAACCCAATCTGTGGAAACCTGAGTGCACTTAATATTTATTGTGGCTCCCTTGTACAAAAAAAAGGATGTTTGGTGGTTGAACTTAATTATACTGTATGTTTGATAAATGGAGAACCGGTAAATTGAATTTATAGACGAGGAAACCAAATGGATTAATATGTGGGGAAGCAAACGTAACACCCCCACAGAGAGGAGTTCATAAAACTTCAGGGACAGTCATGGAAACTACTAAAGCTGATGCCAGCAGAATTTGGCTTTCGGCAGTTTTTAGTTGTTTCGCTTTCCATTTTAAGGAAACGGGCTTCTGCTGTTTTTGATGTGTCATGATTGTGTGTTTAAAAAAAAAAAAAAAAAAAAAAAATCTCTGTTTGGTGATTGACCTGAAACCTTTTCTGTGTGATGAAGGCTCAGCAGGAGGAACGACAGAGAAACTACCTGCACCTCTTGGCAACAGAGGAACAGAACCTGATCCCCAACACCGACGAGACCGACTGTCCCATCTGCTTCTCCCACCTGCAGCCAGGAGAGGGCATCGTGCTCAGAGAGTGTCTGCACACCTTCTGCAGGTCCGATGCAATCCATGATCCTGTAGCTCAGTGATTTGCGTATTCTGACTGCTTCCTAAAAGTCTACAGTGCCACGTGCCATGATCAGCAAAGTGTGCAGAGGTCAACACTTAATGCATTTATACATTTGGGTTTTGTGTATGTGTGTGTGTTCTTGTTCAGGGAGTGTCTGAAGGGGACAGTAGTGAACAGTCAAGATGCTGAGGTGTCCTGTCCCGACAACTGTGAGAGCAAGCTGCTGGACCGAGAGATCAAAGAGGTGAGTGTTAGGCCAAAGAACAAGAAACTTACACGAGTATAAAAGCTGCCAGCATAGCTTTATTTCAGTTGTTTCTACACATTAGCTGTTGGTAATGTAACATGAAGTCGTGTATGTGTATCTGCACTGTAAATGTACAACTTTAATCTTGTAATATTAGCACCTGTTGCCCCTTTATTTGGAACCTAGAATTATGTTGTACACGTGGTGCCCATTGGTAATCTTCATTATTTAAGAAAGTCTCTTTGAATATGATAGAATGAATTCACCTTAGAATATGTTGAGCGACAGAAAAGGGCGGATCAGTCAGTGGGGGTGGAGTTGAATTTCAAATAATATTAGGTCTTTACTGAAATTTTAATCCATGCTTTAAAGTTAATTAAAACAAAACAACACATTAGAGCCTCTAATAGGCATGAAGGGACATGTTTATTATTTTTTTATCTAAGCAAAGTGTTATAATGCTACATTATTCCACTGTATAAACTTGGATTCAGTTGCTAACAGAAGAGGAGCACCAGCGGTTTCTGGAGCTGCGCCTGAGCATCGCGGAAAGCCGCTCAGAGCACAGCTTCCACTGTCAGACCCCCAACTGTCGAGGGTGGTGCATCTACGAGGACGAAGTCAACGAGTTCCCGTGCGAGCTCTGCAACGAAACCAACTGCATTCTCTGCAGGGTAATCTCTCTGACAGCCACTGTATTAACTGACCAAATTTTTTTTTTTTAGTACCATGTTGGGAACTGTGGAAGCACCAAACTTAAAGGAAGTTGTGTGTGTGTGTGTGTTTACAGGCCATCCATAATGGCATGAATTGTAAGGACTACCAGGATGACCTGCGCGTCCGAGCAGAGAACGACCTCGCGGCTCAGCAGACGAAACAGATGCTCGAGGTAAGTCGACCTCGCAGCTCTCTGTGTGATCACTTGGCACGTGTGTGGACTCCTGCAGTCTGTTGCACTTCTGACAGGAAGCAGGTTTTTTTTTGCAGATTAGTGGTTTGAGTAAAGCGGCACGTCAGTCTTGCATCAATGCAATACCCAGCACACCACAAACCCCAGCAGGAAGTTGTGCAGGGTCTAGAATCTAGACGAGAGATTAATTACACACCAAGAGTCGACAAAAACTGTTAAAAATGTCAGGCTCTTATCTTTAGTTTTAAAAGGTCATGAAATAGAGCGTATAAGAAAGCAGACAGTCGGGTGTGCCACGATCTAGGTCGAACACATTTAGATTATTTTTGAGTCAAGTGAGTGACCGGTATTGTGTAGCTGTGTCATTTTGCTGTTTTTGTGTGTGTTTAAAAGTCGCTGACGAGCTTGCCAAGTTGCATCATTTTGTGTTATTCATTCTTGATGGACTAACTGTATTTTCTGCGTGTGCATTTCCATGTAATTCAATACAGAGCCTGCTGCAGAACGGGGAGGCCATGAAGTGTCCACGGTGTGACATCATCGTCCAGAAGAAAGACGGCTGCGATTGGATCTGCTGTCTGATGTGCAAGACAGAAATCTGCTGGGTCACCAAACAAGCTCGCTGGGGCCCAAATGTAAAAAAAACATTCACTTAGACATAGTTACATATCCATCAAAGGCTCATGTGTTCAACTTTTTATTTTCTTTTTTTTTTTTGTATTTTACAGGGCAGGGGCGACACATCCGGTGGCTGTGGGTGCCGGGTCAACAATCAGCCATGTCATCCCAACTGCCAGAACTGCCACTGAGTCAAACACACTAACAAACATGCACACAGCTGCAAGCGCTTTATAGTGTCTGAAGAAGAGCAGACCTCGGCTGATGCTCAGGCTGTTAGCTTAATGCTAGCTACATTCTTGTGTTGCTTTGACCTCTTTTACTCAAAGGTTCAGTGTGTGGTCTTTAGTGACATCTGTTGGTGTGGTTGCAGGCCGTCTCTCTTCTAAAAACAAAAAGAAAACGTGCCCTAACGTGGTAGATATTGATTTATTCTAAGGGGGAAAAAAAACACCATGATTCTTAGTTTCAGGTGATGTTAGACCAATAAAAACATAATTATGTATTATATCTTTCTACCCTTAAATACTGCACACTGGACCTTTAACTCTAAGCCTTGTTTCAGATGTGCTGCACACCTCATTAAAGTTGCCTTAACCATAGATGTAAATGTTATACAAGATTGCCAGCTATGTCTCTTATATTTCCACAGCTGACTATACTGTCAGTGTGAGAAAATAAGCTTTATGGGGATCTGCTGCCATAATAATATTTGCGATTCTTTGACCGGTTTGGCCGATTGCTTCTGCTTCCGTCATAATCAGTTTGATGAGCCAGCAATGTTCTCATGTAGAGATGCACTAATTGAAAATCTTCTTGGCAAATGTTAATGTTTTTAACTATTCAAGCATAATTGACAGCATAGACAAACATTTATACATTCCTAATACTCGGTTGAATATTAAATGGGCCTAACTTGGGTCTGACCTGGTTCACGGGACCTTCTCTCATTCTCACTTAAACAAATCTTTAAATAAAGTGCTCCGTGATTGGATAGAATTGCATCCAACTGAAAATGAACTGCAGAATGTTCCACTTCATGTTGTGAGCTATGTTATGAATGACTTGTTCATGAAATCGTCCACGCAAATTTGGTTTAAATTTAAGACCCGATAAGTATTTTCGCAGTTTAAACTGGTATCCAGGACTCTTACTGTGAAAGGTAAAAAAAATGTAAGGAGTCCACACAGATAGATCTGACACAATGTCGGATTCGTCCAATTCCGGTTCCTGCTTTGTTCTATCATCTCCAATATCCTGCTGACTCGCTCCAACTCACAAGGTCGACGGAACAAATACAAATGTCACTAAACTCAGAACAACTCCGTAAATTCGGAATTCTTTTTTGTTTGTGTGTAAAGTCTGGCTCCAGCTAATTAACTAGAGCTTACAAAAATGTTTGTCTATGATTGATTTGAAGTTTTTTAAATATAATTCATAATTTAATATATAAAACAGAAAAATACTTACAGACAAATGAGTACAGTCTTCCTAACTAAACTGAGCAGACATTCTAACAGGTGTTATTGCCATTTATTGCTTCATACGTGAGTAACAATGAATTTATATTCGCAAATTTATATTTAGCGATAGATTGTATTTCAGTCAGCTTATCAGACTGCGGTGAAGGATTTTGTTTACATCGAAATGAATGTGTTCCCAGCTGCTCTGACGCACTTATTACCTTTTGAAATATCAGGTTAAAATGTAGCACAGTGGACAAACAATGATGCTGTATTTTTGTAAGGTATTCAGAATTTTATCTGTATTTCTGAAACGTTCATTCCTCGAGTGCTGCAGCCACTACTTGTAGCCTTTTGTTATATATAAAATATGATGTTTACATCTTGTGTCTGTGAAGTTTGTTGTGTTTCACTTGTGTGTTTTCCAAGAAACTGGAACCAGAGGCTTGGCACGCGAGCGATACTGTAACATTAAAGGATAAGTTCACCCAAAAATGAAAAGGCAGCTATTATCTACTAACTGATGGAAAGTCGGTTGAAGTTACCAAAGGACTCCATACAGATCATCAGGTGCAGTCCAAGTCTCCAGAAAGCCTAGAGATCCCAAATTGAATCGAAGACATTATGTATTCCTCCCACTTGAGCTGGGGTGTGCTGATGTTTCTAGCTTGGCAGCTACAGTGAAGAATTTGGCTTTGAGAATCGTGTCAATAATGTATTTTTGAATCAATTTGGGGTCTCTGGTCTTCCAGAGACTTGGATTACGCTGGATCAGCTGTATGGCCATTTTATAAAAATAAAAAATAAAAATAAATAAAATGTTACTTTTTCTTGTTTTAAAACAAGTCCCCATACTTCAGTTGTTTAGGAGAATGATGCAAGGCTGTGTTGCTGCGAAGCTCCGGAAGTGTTTCATGGACTCCAAAACCTCACCTGACTTTCCACCAGTATGGTGGTGACTTGATAATGACTGAATTTTTGTTTTAAGGTGAACTTATCCTTGAACTTCAAATAACAAGATTGACAAAATGCGGCTGGATCTTACAGGAAAAGGCGAATAAGAGATAAGCATGACAAAGCTGGTT
Source organism: Acanthopagrus latus (assembly GCF_904848185.1). Lineage (NCBI taxonomy): Eukaryota > Metazoa > Chordata > Actinopteri > Spariformes > Sparidae > Acanthopagrus > Acanthopagrus latus. The sequence goes on along the minus strand of NC_051044.1, from coordinate 10,490,047 downwards.
AATGTTTATCAGAATCAGTTCATCGTGTGAGCCTAAGATGCCATAAAATGGCCAATGTACCAAACCTGATAAACTATCTCTGAGGAAATGGAAACGTCATTTTTTTGTTACACAATCAGATAAACTCGTGTGATGAATTTAGAGGTTGAAAAGAGATCAGATGTATCATCGCTATCATGCAAATGTCCACACTGGTGTACTTTGCTGTCCCAAAAAACTGGGTTGATTTTTTTTTTTTTTTTACATACTGCATAGGAACCCTGCATTAACACATCAAACATTTTCACTCTAGTTTATTAGCATTCTCTTGTACAACTTTACATTAGTATGACAGATTCATTATAACAAAATAAAACATAAAAGGCAGATAAATCATTTAGTGCAATGAAAATAAAAATGAATAAACCACTGAGTGCAGATACGTGGTGCATTACAACTAGACCCTTGGGCACCTAAGAGCATCCTTGGACACGTTCCAGGTCACCTTCACTTCACCGTCTAAATAGGTGGTTCACCATGATGGCAATTAAACCAGTCAACTCTGAAATAGGAATGGAATGCCCAAGTGTTCAGTTTGTATTAGAACGTGAACAATTTTCACCCAACGTGTTTCTTTTCTCAACTGAACTGAGGGGTTTAGGTTGACTGTTGTGCCGTGTGATGTAAAGTAGGTGACCTCGAACTCAAGTCTATAATTGTGAAGATTTCTGTTATGCAAAATATATTTTTAAAAATGACTGATAACCCAAATTATCTACCTCAGAATGAAGTGCTCTGACAAACTATTTGCTATATATATTTTATTCTTACGATAAGACTATTCCGGTGAGTGCCATACCACTGAAACCTAAGCAATCGTCTACTGCTTTTCACATACGTGATTGAATGAGAAATGACTGGGAACAATGGAATGAGCTGGGCTGCACCTGAAATGTGACGTGTTACACTCAAAGTAATCCGAACATACGAGATGGCATGTGTTCAAATAAAGTAAGTAGTCATGATTGAAACAAAAAAAACATTGGACAGTGTTAATTTAAAGGCTGAGATGCTTTTTTTTTCCTGACAGGAGCACCCTTGTAGTCCGAGAAAGTAAAGCACCTATCAAGAGTTTTTAGTGTTTTTTTTTGTCTTTACTAATGCAGTCAGTGCTACCTGTGTCCACTGTGCCAACACAAGGAACACAAGCTTTGCTATTTTTTTTGTTACCAGGCATTGAGTGAGTGTGTTGCTGAACTGTAACGAGAGATTTAATCATCTTCTCTGGAAATTAAAGTGACGCGGAAAACAAGTCATTTGGGGGAGAGGCATGAAACACAGACACGTGTTCAGGGTTTGTGCAAGCAAACAATAAAGTCAGCAGGTAATTGGAAAAGCTCCAGTAAAAAAATAGTTTGATATGCTGGGGCCTAATCCTCATCTTTAAGGTCTGAGATCATTCTCGAGCGGGCTACGTTTACTTTGATGATGACGTTTTGTTCAAAACTTTTTACAGATAAGTTAAGCTGGCCCGAACAAGGCGCCAGAATTTAAAATTTGTAGCCAAAGGGGTTCTGTCGTCATGTTTTCCAGATACTCATTCCCAGAAAGAGGCTTATTCAAACAGCTCCTGTGTGTCATGACCATATCTTCATACATTTTCCTTGCATAACTATTACTTCAAAAAAAACAAAAAAAAAAACAAAACAGAGAGGATTCTAACAATCCTCTATTTGGTCTCAGTCTAAGTATCAAATAGATAACAAATGGGTTGCAACCATACACGCATATACACACATACACACACACAACACACTCAGGCTCATACATTCACTCTCAGCTCTCTTAATTGGCAGCAGTTTCAAGTGTAGTGAGTTCACCAAGCATTCAGCATAAATCTCTGTGAGCGTAACTCGATATCTGATTACTCTTAATACCAAATATAAATAAACTTTAATGACGACACCATCAGTAAAAGTTCTTAGAAATACAGTCTCTCCTTCATTACGGATGGATTCTTCCTTTCAGAGCACCAGTGGTTGTTGCTGTTCCACTGGTGAGTGTTTTTCAGGAGTCATTTAAAAAAAAAAAATAGAACCCTGCATAGGACGTCAGGACACATCCTCGAGGACGAAAAGAGGAGCATTAACTGGTTCGCTCCAGACTTGACTGCAGGGTTTGTGGTTTGATTAATGAATTAATTAAAGGGTTCTTGATAACAGACCCACCAGCTAGATTCAGCCAAGGACAGAGAGGTCAGCGGGGGTGTTGGAGCAGTTCAGGGAAACAGGTCCAGTTTGGGGGCCCACTCCAGGGCAGTGTTGACCACAGCAAGAGCCGCTGCCCCCAACGCCACCGTCAGACCCATGACGGCCAGTCGAACAAACCGCCGCGCTGCTGAAGGCTGCGCCACCGCCGAGCTCGCCGCTGCCGCACTCTCCAGTGCAGCCTGTTTCTGTCTGCGACGGCGACGGAGAACAGAGTCTGGTCGCTGCTGAGTCGACGCAAGGTCAAAGTCCTTAAAGGTAGAGGCTGCCATGCTTTGGAGGAAAAGAAAGAGACAGAAAGAAAATGAAAGTGTGTAACTGAGAAGTAAAAGAGAGTGGAATATGAATGTAACTGTGTATAATACTGTGTTGTTGATGTGTCTAATTGAATTTAAAGGTACATCTCATCTTCACAACAGTCAGAGCGCAAACATATATGAAAGGTTAAGTGTTAAGTACTTGTCATGTGCGGCAGTCTCTCTGGCAAGTTCCGAAGGAGGGAACTGGACAAAGAGGTCTCCCGCCCGGCTGATGAGCATCTCATACGGCAGATCCTGGGGAATCTGAGACAGCAGGTGGTGAACCATGGCCATGTCGCATTCACACTCCAGCACCTCCTCCTCTCTGTACAGTACGATCTGCAGCGCATGTACCAGTAAAACATACATACAGGGCACATGTGTTATACAACAGCTGTCACCCATCAGAGATGCTAAGACTTCGAGGGTCATGAGGATCGGATGAGCATTATATGTTGTTCAGGTTTTATACAGCTGTCAGGAGTTGACTGTATTAGAATAGACCAAGCCATCACCTAAGGATAGTAATATTACACCCAAATTCATGTTACAAATACAAGGTGGATCAACATAATGTGTTGTTTGCATTATGTAATAGCACGATAAAATAGAAAAAAAGAGTATAACAGTCAATTCATTTCAGCTGAAAAGACAGACTTCTGTACATCAGAGTGTACTTTGAGTCTGACCAAAAAGTACAGATACAATCACACTTTAATGAGTAAAGAGAGGAAAGCATACAAAAGGGAGAGCTAGGGAGGAATATGAGATAGCATTGAACACAATCACAACACCTGCTTTGAGCTGATAAGTGTCCTGAGAGCAGGAAGTCCCTCTATCGCCCCCACGCCCAAAAGAAACATATCAAGGACACCAGCTCAATTCAGGTCAGATCAGCACTCACGCAAGTTCATATTCAGGTCAGCTTGAAACTTACACAAGTTCATACGGAGTAAAGATATGTAGGGCAGTTAATGATATAAAAGGCAATGATCAGCTTTGTCTTTACACTCACCACAGCAGCAAAGTAAATGGGCATCAGTGGATGGCAGGCCAGGAAGAAGTCATACAACCGGACAACGTGGCGGAAGTCTGACAGGACGTGACCAAACCAGGTGATCAGCCAACTGAGAGCGAAAACTGTGCCCACCTCAGCTCTAAGAAATCAATCAATACACGACAGATCAGCTTGCAGCAGCGCAACAAAACTGCAGTGTGCTCATGCTTCACTTCATTGGTAACGTACAGCACTGGCACGGACAGCAAAAGTCATGTTAGCCCTGCAGGCAGGGGACTTCATGACCTCTGTTGTTAAGTCTTTGGAGACGTGACTCCAGTTGTCATAATAGGATCAGTATGCTGTAAGTGCTAAGTCAGCCTTCTCCTTCACTTACGACTTCAGCACGCAGAATTTCAACATAAATCGAAGTTACTCTGCAACACTTGTAGGAAGATTCTTTTCTACAGGCATGTGGCAGCTCAATACAGTTAATGTCTGTGGCGTACTATCAATAACTGAATAACGCCGCTGTTATTGGAATCAATGCTGAGAGGCTCTTTGAGGAAGATACATTAACGTCCGCGAATGATGCAGAAATTAATTTGATGTGATCTGTATTCACTAAGAGAGCAGAGAGTCTTACTGTTGCATGAAGTCATGGACCTCAGGGTTCACCCTTTCAATGATGGGCATCAAATAGTTCAGAATGTGTTTTGTGTTGTCCATGGTAGGATCCATGAAGTCCCTGAACAAGAGGAGAAAACAGGGAGCATTTTTAAGTCAAATACAGACTCTTCATTTACTATCATTGGTGACAATGAAAAGGAACCTGTCCATTTAAGAACCAGGAACCAGCAATGAACTTGTTATCAAAATAGTCTGCGAAGCTCTAGAAGATATGTCGTCAAGTAAAAAAGCAGATTCAGATACGGCAGTCACCTGAGATGATGCGTGGAGAGCTTTTCCACTAGAGCAGTTGCAAGGTGCTCTTTCACGACCAGTAGGAAGGTGACGACGATGTCATGGTATCCTTGGTAGTAGTGCAGCTGGGGATTACGTTTGAGGACTCGGAGGATGATGTCAATTAGCTCTTCCTGGAGACCCTCTCTCTGTTCATCTGGCATACCTGTACACAAAATAAAACACAGTTGTTATCATAAATCTTAACATACAACCTAATTCTGCTGCACTACAAATATATTGTACTTCAAGGAAACTGAATGAAAAATACTGTCTGGCAATTATTTTCCCCCCCTAGAAGTAACAATGATAAATTCAACACTTTTACTTTGAAAGGCAGAAGAATTTGACTTCTAGCTTCTCGCCCACAGCTGTCACAGTTTGGCACAGGTCAAACTTCCCAGAGATGGTTGCAGCTCCTTCAATTATAGCATCAAATCAATAGATCTGGACTTGACAATGGGAGCACTGTTACTAGATACGAAGCGGCAGAGATTCCAGTAGCGCAGTCTAGACCACATGGCTGCACCCTTTAAGAGTTCTTATGGAATTTTGTTTGCCAAGCTGACTACCAGTAAAAGTAACACCAACAGCAGGCAGTGCTAGAGCTTTGACTTTGCATTGATCCAGAGGAATATACCCAGATTTTCTACGGTGACTTACATTAATTATACAGAAATATCACAGATACCGAAAATGCAGAATGTCAGCCAGAGCCAATAATAGGTCAACCCCTAATCAGTGTTTCTAGGTAGGAACACACACACACAGCCTGAAAGACAGCACACTGAGCAGGGCTAATCTGGATCTACTCACCAGGTGGGAACCTCCGCAGCGAGCGCTGGACATCCAGCAACACCTGGTTGTAGTCCTTGTTATTCTCCCGGTCTACCTTTTCTGTACAACACATGTGACCATCAGCATTACCACACACTTGTTTTGTTACTTGATGTCTTCCTGCTTGTCTTTTTAATGCCTATGAATGTAATCATATGCCTCTTTGAGTTGCCTTGTGTCTGGATAATGCCATACAAACAAACTTGCCTGATCAAACACTGTACGTGGGACAACTTACACCTGTTAAAACCCTGTGTGTGTCACATGTTATGATATGACAGTGTGAATTTACACTGATCTAGATGTGTGGTGTGCACTTCACTGTCTGTGCATGTCGCTATCATGATACCTGGCTCCTGGTCCAAGACGTCGAGGGGGACGTTCAGAAGCCGGGGCCACACTTGACAGCGGATCTCATCCGTCAGCAGTCCTCCTTCGCTGATAGCCATCCTCCTCAGAGCTGCCACATCAACGGGACTCACACTCAGGGCTTGCGTTATGTCCGCAACCTTCTTTTTCCGTCTGGTTTCCCAGCCTGAGCCATAAGAAACACCATGTTTAACGAGCTTGTTAGCCTGTGTTTACCTTTTTACCTCACAGCAGTTAGCTAGCGTCCACTCTACATGCAGCTAGCTACTGATGATGGTTGACACTTACGAAGGTTATAGAGAGCACAGTTAGCCTGCAGAGACACTCGGTCATGTTTCAGACATGAGAGGCCGATTTTAAAGACTGTTTTTTTTGCTGGTGCAATGTCCCAAAACATATGACTGCCCTGACTGAAGACGGCTAACGTTAACTTGCCCCACTTACCGTTAATAACAGGTGACGAGGCACGTCTCGGGTTCTTCATTTTTTTTTTTTTTTTCTGTCCTCCACTTCTTGCTGTGTCCTTGTTAGATTACATTACTTGCCATCCTCATTCTTTGTTTGGCTAACCCCGATTTAGCCCCGATTTTCTAAGGGCTGCCAACTGGAAGCTAGCTGTCTAATTAGCAAAGGCCAGCCTCCTACAAGCACGGCCCGATAGTTAGCTGTTAGTAGCCGCGTTAGCTAGTTAGTTATCAAGCTAACGCTACACCGGCCTGGTTCCGAAGCTGATAATGTCGCGAACACGTCCATCGTTGTTCGGGGTACTGACAAACCGCAGAGCAGTGAGGGATAACAACACGGTAATGCCGGTGACACGGCTACATGTTTACAATGACGGAGGCGCCCAATGGGATACATCAGCTTTAGCTAGGCTGCCAGCTCAGACACAGTGATGACGTAGGGTCGAGGTGACGCGACGTCATTCTTTGACTGAATAAACTGAACTAGACAAACTGAACTTAAAGGGGCACTATGAGGTTTTAGAGAAGAAATCGAAACTAATAAGGTTCATATTCACAATATTAATTTGGTAATAATACAAGCTCAGAAAATATTCATTTTTCTACTCTATATCCATAACTGAAGAAACAAGGAAAATAAGGTCCCCAGAGCACTGCTGGAGGCTAGAAAGGTGGCAGGGTCCACCATGTATAAACAAACTATGAAAACTACATTGTCTTGTCAAGGTCAGTTTGTTAATTCAGTTTATTCAGTCATGGACACAAAGTTTATTTATTCATTTGGGCACAAAACAATCGGTCAGTGAAGATTTCCTCCCCAAAACTACATAGTGCACCTTGCTGTTTTACTTATCTGGCGGACCCTGCCACCTTTTTTAGCTTCAAGCAGTGTTCTGTTTGATATAGCATATTTTCCTCTGAGAACAGCTTGTTTATTCAGTTATGGGGAAAAAATAACACAAGTAGATATCTCTGCAACAAAATACATAGTCCTCATAACATCAAAAACTGTTATTTATTCACATTGTGTTGATCCTTTTGGTGAATTTTGTGATGTGTTCTACTAAAATTCTTAAAGACAACCTTTGATATTGTAAATAGTATCATATTTAAAGTTTTTAATTTGTTTTCCAATACTCCATAGTGCCCCTTTAATTATCAAAACTGCAACAAAAAGCAAGCACATATTGGCCTATATTAAACTGAATATCAGCCTGGCTGATTGTTATTCTCCTTATAAGAATAATCTTCTTTTCCATCCTACTGTCTATGAAATAATTTAATTTGAAAGTGTGGTAGGCCTGCTTTTACTCTGATGCAGCACTTTTGTACTATTGTAACTAGTAACTAAGATTCTCACATAAATGTACTGAAGTAAACATGACTCTTGGAAAGTGGAAATAAAGTAGCAGAAAATGGAAATACTCAAGCAGAGTACACCTAAGTCAAAATCATGACTGACTTAACTTTTAGCACTTGATTAAATATACCCACATAGTTACACACATTTACTCATTAACATAACCTTTGTTATCCATTTGCTTTTTATCCAACTGTAGTACATTCCAGAGGGAAATATTATATGTTTTTCATTTTTCCTACATTTATTAATGGCACTTTATGCATCTTACTTTAATAGTATTCCTAACAGGTTTAGCTGGAAATAGGCTATATTTATACTTCTCAAATAATTTAATACAGAGGTTTATTTTGTGATGTGATGAATTCCTCTACTGACATACTGAGCCCCTAAATAAAATCAATAGATACTGAGCAGTATCGGGCATATCTTAATTACTTTTGCTGCATGTTAGTCATGTCATGCGTCTCTGACTCATAAGCCATTAAAAGAGCCGTGTTGGTGCCCTGGGCTGAGAGGTGTGGTGCCTGTTTGTTCTGATGAAATGAAACCGAAACTGGCAGAAGTATTTAAATAGCAGCTTCCTGGACCGAGCCGGGAGACAGCGAGAGACTCGCCGCTACAGAGGGGACGAGCATCTGATGTCGCTGCCGGTGGAGACGCTGACGTGAAGAGGGATTTCAGTCAGTCAGGGTGAGTTCTCGCTTTTCCTTTATGCCGAGGTGACAGTGTGGAGGGTGGAGGAAGTCGGCTAAATTGTGGGGGAGAAAAAAAAAAAAAACATGAACGAAAAATAGGACTGAAATACAGATCCGGAAGAAAAAAAAGTGATGTCAGTATAAAAGATGTCGTCCTATAGAATGACCACGGAGCAAAGAATATGATAAAAAAAAAAAAAAAAAAAAAAAAAAAAAAGAATACTTATTGTACATTTACTGTTATTTAACCACCCGTGAAGCCCCAGGGGACCCAGTTATTCTGTGGTCTGAGAAGCTCTGATCCGATTTCTGGTGAAAGGAAACCTACAGGCACGTTGCAGGTCCTGCGAGCGTCCGGCAGAGGGCGCGCTCTCCTGCCGGGTTGTCTTCATTTTATCGCTGCAATGACGAGCAGAGCAGGAGTAAAGTAAAGCAATATGTCATTATTTCTCATATTCTTCTGGACTGATGGAGACACTGTTAACGTGCATGCTGCCTCCTCTATCACGGTTCTCTCTGTTTTTATATCCAACCTCTTGACCCCGGGCACGTCACCCAGTTCAAACACTGGTGAAGTCATGAACTGTGTGTGAAGAGTGCAGAGAGGCCTGTGTGCTGTCCGCCAGTCTGTCTTCAAACCTTTGATTCTCTTTTCTCGTATTGTATGTGAACAATGATTAAGTAAATATATGTAGATTCATACATACATATGTAGCTAGATGGATAGCTAGATAACTTTATTAATCCCTTGAGTGAAATTAGGGTATCATAGCAGCAGGTACATTCAAGTACAACTACAGTTGTTTTTAGTTTAAGAACTACAAAGTCGCGTGTCAGTGAAACAGGACGCAATCACCGCGCGTCACGCTGTGAAAAGGACACGCAGGTGTAGGTGATGACTCTACAGCGCTTGTTTTCAACTGTGATGACAGTAAACAGACATCATGAAAGTCAAAGTAAGTTGATTGTTTTATCAAAACAGATGTTTGTGTTGGTTGAAATTGAAAAGACATTTTAAACCCACGTGCGTTTTGTTTTGGTGCGTGCGTCGACACATGTTTATTTATATTTTTCGTTCAGCGTGACGCTCCTGACGACCATCAACCACTGTGTACTATAGTATTATACATTTAGATTAGATACATTTAGTACAGATTTGTTTAGATTGCATCCTTCTTTCTTCCTTTTATTTTGTTGTTTTGGTCTGTTGTCTGTTTTGTTTGGAAGACAATAAAAGCCAAAGTTATGACTTTTTATCCATAATTTGGTCTTTTTATTATGGGCTACCATGTGAATATTTTGCTTCATCAAGCTTAGATTTATAGTTTACCTTTTTTTTCCTGTATCTGGCAGAGGATGTGCTTTCAGAGAACAGAAACAATGCAAATATAAACATCATACCCATCGTAAGTGTTGTGAAATAAATCTTAAATACATCAATATGTACAATTGCAGTCCTAGAGCTGCATGACTCTACTGCTTTGAGAATTTCAAATACAATACAGAAAGAAAAACATTTTCCCCGTGAGTAACTGGACCTGAAACCAGACAGAACGACTGCTTCCATTTCCTCAGAAGCTGTAAACTGTCTGACCAGATAAGCTCCTCTTATCCGACTTCCGTATTCTGGTGACCTTGCATATCTTCCTGATATTAGTGAGCCCACTTTGAAACACTATCAGCGCTTATCTAATGCTGGCTCATACAGAAGATCCCTCATCCTTCAGATCCTTGCGTAAATTATACTCAAATGTCTTGTTTTCATCATCACTCTCTTATTTCTTGCCACTCAGAAAAAGGCAGTGTCACGAGCCCACATTTCCACAACTGCCAAATGCAAAACCATGGAAAGACTGAATTTAATGATGGAGAGAAGAGGACAGACTAATGGTAATTATACAGTATGAGATGTAATCCAGTAACAACCTGAGTATAAATCCAGATAACCAGTCATTCATTTTCAAGCTCTCAGTGAACGAATGTTGTATTATTCTTTTTCAGGTGATGTTGGCCAAAATGAAAACGCTGGTGGGGGCAGGAGGAGAAGACGAAGGGGTGCGCAGGGAGACGGGGGAGGAGGAGCAGAGGGCAGAAGAAGAGCACAGAGTCAAGGGGGTCATCAAGCTGAGAGGAGGGAGACGGATGGAGGGGCTGGAGGGATGATCTGGAGAAGCAGAGGAGTGGGAGGAGAACCGGGCAGAGGGGGTAATAGAGGTGCAGGAAGAGAGGGCAGGGATGGCAGAGGGAGAGGAAGAGGAGGAGGAGGAGGAGCAGCGGATGCAGGAGGACAGAGAGGAGGAGGTAGACAGGGAGGTGGAGGAGGAGGAGGAGGAGGGTGGGGGAGAGGCGGAAATGGAGAGCAAGGTGCAGCTGGGAGAGGAGGAGGAGGAGGGTGGGGGAGAGGCGGAAATGGAGAGCAAGGTGCAGCTGGGAGAGGAGGAGGAGGAGGAGGGTGGGGGAGAGGCGGAAATGGAGAGCAAGGTGCAGCTGGGAGAGGAGGAGGAGGAGTGAGAAGGGGAGGACATAGTGAGGATAGGAGAGGAGGTAGAAGAGACGGCGGGGGAGACAGGCAACAGAGGAATGGAGGGGGAGCACATTCTACGGGCAGAGATGGGGCACCGAGGGGCCACGGCCTGGGCTACAAAAAACTGGAAGAACTCTCCAGAAAAGACCCGTCTGAGGTGTCGATCACTCTGTCCTCCCACCGCGGCCTGCAGGAGGCCCTGGGCGAGACGACGATGAGGAAGGACCTCGTTGAGCTCCTCTGCAAGGTGCTGAGTATAGCCTTCAAGTCCCGCACGGACAGAAGCAGCCTGCTGCACCTGGCTGGCATCATTAAAGAGTCGCCGTTCTTCCGCATCAGCCTGCTCTACTATCTGGTGGGCATAGGGACGGAGTCCGACCTGGTCCGCAGGGCACAGTACCCAGAACACCTGGGCAACATCCTGGCTATTCTGTCCGAGGTAAACAGAAGAATGAATGAAAGATAGAGCCAAACATGACAAAACACACAATGAATGTCAACGTTCACTGCGGAAAATCGAGTAGATCCAGAAGACTTAGCTACGAGTATGAACCCACATACTATAACAAACTGTCCTTCGATTATTCTTCTAAGGTCCTCAGCATGTTCCCTGCCAGCTCGGTCCAGGTCGGGAGTTTGCTTCTGACGCAGCTCCAATCTGCAGTCAGCACCCTGAAAGCAGCAGGGGTGGTAATCCGGCGTCAAACAGAGGAGAGCATGGAGACTGTTCAGGATCTGATCAAGCACCTCCAGGAGAGATCCAGGGAGGGAACCCTGCGCTCAGACAAGGACACTTACGCACTCCTAGGTGATAACCCAGGTAATGACGTCTTTTTGATACAGATATTTTCATCCAAATGCTGTTTTTTCTAACCTTTTGATTGTCTGCCCTCAAGCCAAAAAAAAAAAAAAAAGAAAGAAATAGGCAGAAAATACTTAAAGATGCCCCGCTATTTCAAACCCAGGTGAGGAAGATCTGGAAGATTTCCGGACGATACCCATCTACCCCACTCCCGAGGAGTTCCATCAGGAGCGAAAGCCCTTCCTGAGACCCAATCTGACCTCTAAGCGCTACACAAACACCCACCTCTACCTCGACACGCACTTCCGGCTGCTGAGAGAGGACTTCGTGCGGCCGCTCCGCGACGGGATCCAGCAGCTGCTACGGAGCCAAGCGGGCGGTGGAGGAAATAACACTCCGCTGAAGGCGAAGCACTTCGATGACATCAGGGTGTATTTCGACACAAAGCTGGTGGTGCCCAAATGCACCACCACTGGCCTCGCCTACATAGTCCAGTTCGACGTTCAGCCACTTCAGGTGAGCCTCTGGGAGGGATGTTACATTCAGAGTTAAAATGACATTTGAGGTCCAGTGTGTAGGATTTAGGGGGGTTTAGGAGGCAGGAATTTAATATAATATTCATAATTCCGTTTTTGTTAGTGTATTCCTCTAAAACTGTTAATCAGTGTTTTCATTACCTGAGAATGAGCCCTTTATCTGGAGAAGGAGTGTGTTCTCTTCTATTTCTGCCATGTTTGGCCAAAAAACATTAACTCTAGACAGGGCCATACATGTTATTTTTTTAAATTATTATATGGCTATACACATATATATATGAAAACATGAAATAAAAAGTCAAAACACCTACAAGTCAAAGTGAAACATCACAAAGTTCTAGCCAAATCCTTTTTTAACATTTTTGCACCTTGCAGACTCTTGACATTCAGGATTGTGGTTATTTTGTGTATTTTCATTGTTTGCAATTTGCAACCTTACCACTAGATGTCACTAGATCCCACACATTGGACCTTAAAGCACATTTTTTTTAATAAGACACATTTTCTTATTGCTGATTGAATAATAAAACACATATGTATTGTTGGTAACACGTCCTCCGTCTCTCCTGCAGTTTGTGCGCTGGCAGAACTCCAAGAGGCTCATCTTCGGCTCCCTGGTCTGCCTGTCTTGTGATAATTTTCGGAGCTTCCTGTTTGCCACGGTGTCGGATCGGGATCCCAACGAGCTGCAGCGGGGACAGGTCCAGATCACCTTCACAGAGGAGAGCAGATACAAGCTGGCCCGAATTGAGGTAAGCCCTGGTAGTCGATTAGGGGCAGAATGCATGCAGCTGCTGATACGTGATATTTGGTTTCTAATTTAAGGCACTTTATCTACTAAAGCTACTAAAAACTGAAAAGAACACTGAGTTGTCAGTTTATTTAGCCAAAATCTTGAGTCTATCCTCACTGATATAAATGTGTTGGACTATGTAATTAAGCCACCTTTAACCCGGCTCCAAACTCACCATAAACCTGAATCAACATTTTGCCAAAACATGCAGGATAGCTGCAGGGTTTAGCGAATGAATGATTTTACGTGAAACTGACAAACAACGAACTAAACTCGGTTAACTTCACAGAAAAATCAGCTGTTCCTGATGGTCGAGACCAGTGCCTACTTTGAAGCCTATCGCTATGTTCTAGACGGCCTTCAGGAGCAGGATGAGGACAGACTGCCGTTTCAGAGGTAGTAGTGTTTGTGTCTATGTGTGTGTGTGTGTGTGTGTGTGTCTGCATGTGCGCGCTGTGTAGGAGGTTCAGTTTTTTTTTTATTTTTTATATCAAGGTCATAGTCTTTATATAATCCCGCACCACTTTCACAACAAGTTCACATGTAGATTTTTTTCAAAAGGCGGAGGAGGGACGCATGGCACAAAGCAAGTTCTGCAATCACATTCTTTTCATTGAGTTAATTGTATCTCTGTGGTATTCCCAATAAGCTATCAAGCATGGATGAGTTCAAAAGTTTGCTTATTGTCTCCGCTCACAGTGACCTTCATAGATAACACAGAGTAATGTTTTATATGAAACACTTTGTCGGCCATCTGTTTTCTCCCGGACCCTCTTGTGACCACCTGAAAGAACTTTTTCCATCAGTATGACGCCATGGGAGTTATGAGTCACTGATGTTTTTTTAACACATCTCAAAAAGAGCTCTCCTTTCTTTCTGTAATTTTTCTTGATGTTTTTCTCATCGTCGGGTGCTAATTTTGGTCGGTGGTGTAAACACTGCAGCCCTTGTGGGCTTTTTCTCCCCCCCAACAACCATCTCAGGCTTTTCTTAGTTAATCCCAAAACAACCTCTAGTTCAGCTTGGAGCATTCGGAGATAAATTCTCTGACTCTCCAACCATTTTCCTGCATTTTAACATTAAATATAGATGCATGCTGTTTTTAAGCTTGCATACAATATGTAAAAGAATACAGTTTCAGTACAGTGGGTTTTCCAGTTCCTGTGCAGTTGACAATATTAAAGAAACATTATGTAGTTTGTCAGTGCAACACATCTGTCGTAAATACAAATGACAGTTTTCTCTTTTCTCCGACGTGTAATGTAATGAGTTATGTAAGGTTGTGTGCATATTACAAACAAACTCGGCAGCTGATTAGAACCTATAAGTGGATACACCTGTCCTGACTTGGCCTATGATCAAAAACCACCAGGCTGACAACACAGCCCACAGCAACGTCAAGCAAGTGCAACAACACATGACTTGCAAGCCAGCTCGGCGTCTGTCCACAGATTATTATGATACAAAGCTGTCAGGGACAACTAAAAGCTAGTCGAAGAGTCAGCCGACAGAGCTGACTGTCAGCTAAAGGCTGCTTTCCGGAAACTCTGGAGAGCACAGAGGGTTGAGGCGAAGCGGCTGGAGGACAAACGTGGAAAAAAAACAAACAGAAAACTTGTTAGTTGGTGCTGTGCCAATGTGGTGCCATACGGCGTTACACGCTGAATTTCCACCCGCTACTGGAAGTTATGTAGCCCAGAAATAAGCAACAGATTGTTACAAGTCACTGTTACATTAAATGATTTTAAAGCTGTTATTTCAAGGTGGAAGAGCTACAATTTATACTGTTGCTTTAAGTCATGCCAACAGCTACTCTCTTACTCTTTTGCTAGAGTGACACCACGTTTTTAACATTTTCCCAGATACATCGTGGAGTGCAACCCAGATGTGCATCACCCAGCTTATGTGCGTAAAGTAGACACTTTGGATTTGAAAGATGTTGCCAACCCCGACTTTAAGGACCACATGAAGCCCTTTTGCTGCCTGGAGGAGGACGCCTGGCCGAGGAAGGAGGAGCTGGGGCTGGATGAGTCTCAGATGAAAGCCTTCCAGCTGGCGCTCACGAAGGAACTGGCCATCATACAGGGACCCCCTGGCACTGGTGAGACATGACAAGCCATTGTTGGGAGGAAGGAGCGCTGACTTCATTCGTTTGTGAATGGAACGTTTCAAATGTGTAAACACTTTTCTTCTGACACACATTAAAGTGAGGCTACTCTGCTTCTTCCATTCCCTCAGGAAAAACCTATGTTGGGCTCAAGATTGCTCAAACTCTGCTGACCAATCAGCGTCTCTGGAGAAACCCAATTGAAAAGGCGCCGATGCTGGTAGTGTGTTACACTAACCATGCCCTGGATCAGTTCCTTGAGGGTAAGCACCGATGCCACGTCATAAAGATATCAGATCTGTTTCGAGTGGTGTGGGATGTAAAAACACCAGCTCTTATCTTTTAGCTCTTTAGCTCTTCTCACTTCAAGTTTGTGTGATTATTTGTGCCTGGTTTAAAAGGGCACTGTTTGTTTTGGAGGTTGTGATAAGAAGGTTCTTTGCTTCTGCATCTCAGGTATCCATACATTTCTGCAAGATGGCATAGTGAGAGTGGGAGGCCGCAGCAACAGTGAGGTCCTGAAGCGTTTCAATATGCGGGAGCTGACCCGCTCGACTGGCTTCAGAAACTCGCTGCCGTCTCACCTGCAACAAGCACATAACAGGGTGAGCTCCTGCTGCCTGACCAGCTGTATGAGCTAAACTTAGTGTTTCATGAAGCCCCGCATTCGGATTCTGTTATGCATAGCAAAGTTTTGAGATCATATGAGAATAGGCTTGAATTATTCCTAATGCTTAAAGTTTATAATTGTACCACATCTTTTTGTCGCACATTCACGCACTCAACATTTTGCAGCCTCATTTGGCACGCTCCTGTGTGATTTCTCCGCCTAATCGCCGCATTCACGACCCGCTTCACAGATTTACGGCGAGCTGTGTGACGTGGAGCGTGAGATGGAGAGTCAGGGCTGGATGCTGGAGTGTTCTCTGAAAGGTGTCCTGCATGAACGTGCCTTAGAGAAGTTCATCTGGGAGAGACACTGGGACGGTCTGCACCAAACGCCTGTGAGTGACGACGGATAAGATGTACATGTGTGAAAAGAGCTTGGAACGAATGGAGGACATTGAAAACTCATCAGTTTGTTTGTGTGAAAGGGTTTACAGCCAGAGTATGGCTTTGTGAGGCGGCGTGAGAAGAGGCCCAGTCTGATCATGGAGTGGTTGGGTTTGGGTTCCACCGTCTTCCTGCAGAGGGAGACAGAGTATATGAATGGGAATGAAGGTAAGGCTTTCAGTTCTGCAGTGGTGCTCTACTGAAACAGTGAAGAGCGTCTTTTCACATGCATAGTGCATAGTGCATAAACCATAACTGCGTTGGTCTAAATTTTAACAACAGGATATTCCCTCCACAGAGGCCTTTACATTTTCAGCGCAAACAAGTGAAAACCAGTTCTGCATCATTCTCATTTACCATAATAGTTTCAGCAAACTGCTACCACAGACACCTTTGCATCGTAACTTTTTAAATGATCGCGCTGCAGCAGTGATAACAGAACAGCTGGTGCTGCATCACCTTGTTGTTGTTGGGATGCAGTGAATCTGAGTCCGTTTATTGTCCTCCAAACAGGGAAATGTCTTTGCCACAGCAGCCGAAGGACAGTAATATTACAAACAAACGATAATAATAGTAGAAAATAAACAATATAATAGAAAGGTATATAGACTCATCTATACATATAAACATAATTTTGTACAATATGAACATGTAATTATAAACAGTGTGGCAGTGTATGTGTATGAACATGTCATTGATTGGCCTTGTAAAAGAATCACATTGTTAAAGAAGTAATGCAGTAAGCAGACACATGAGAGCTGTACCAAAGTCCTTTAAGACAAGTCTTGAATCACCAATTGTGATAAAAAATTGCTCCAAAATAAGGTTTAAAACATGCTTATACCTCCACTACACATGCACACGGTGCGATGACGCCAACTTCTCTCACGGCTCAATCCAGAACGCCACGACGTGAAAACCGTCAGCTCATCCCACCAGGGAGCAAAGATACAAGTTTATCGACTAGAACATTATCGGCTGAATGAGCTCACCTTTCTTGGTAATCCTGTGCATTAGCTTGATATCCTCCTCTTCTATGCTCATTTTAAGTCTGTCTGTAGCTGCGCCAAGTCAGTTGAACAAAACTTTTGATCGTTAATTAATTTGATTCAGATGTGATGATAATATGCAACCTGAGCTTTTTCTCGACTTACCGTTCAAAAGAGCATCCCAGACAGTCTATTCTCTTGCAGCTCTACAGGGCTGCTTGTATATCTATCCCAACTTCTGCAAACTATTGTGAAGCTTGGTGATTTATTACATTTATTATGGTTTATTGGAGTAAACAAAGATGATGCGACTCTCTCTACGCAAGGGCTCTGTCTTGAATGTGTGCTGGCATCGGTGCAGCGACACAATTGGCCGATGTGTTTCGGTGGGATGAGGCTGGATGTGTGTCGTCTCTGGCATTACAGACATTTCCATTCAAAATGCTTGAAGCGGTATGTCTCCTCTGTTATGAGGTCTCTGCTCGTACTCTCTTTAAATGCATTCCACTGCAAATTGACAAACATGGCTATGAAAGCATTAAAAACAGATTTCATTCGTAATGATTGAACTGAACTGTTTATTTGACATGATATCAATTAACAGAAATGTGTAATGTGTGTAATGAAATGTGTGCTGAAATGGAAAATATAACCATGGTGAAGCAATAGCTCTCTCTCACTAATTGTCGTGTTGCAAATTGATGTGATCGATGCTTGACACCATGGCTCGGTGTGAAAGGTAGCTGAGGGCAGGATTTTTTTTTTTTTTTTTTTTTTGTTCTCAGCCTGTTTTCTGGAATTCGGCCAGTTATTTTCCCTAATTCACTGCTTTCATCGCGGATGTGTTGTAAATCCCGCGTAAAAAGCACAACTTGTTTCTCGGACAGACGTCGGTTTGAAAATCGACAGCTACTTTTAAAAATGAAACTGAATTCTATTTCGCTCACAGCCACTAAACCGTGCAGCCCTCCATTACGGCGGGCTCCAAAGCAGCTGGAGTGAACACTTCAGAGCTCTCAGAATGGTTAAAATCTAAACTCTGAAACGGCTCCGGCAGGATTTTAAAGCAATAATAAACAATCAAATGCCCAGTTCAGATAGACCGGCGATATTTAGAAATGAAATATTGATATGGTGCTTCTAATACACATTATATGACATTCTATTAATAATCTAGCATCTCTTAAACCATTTCCCAGCTGTTCTGTTCCTGATTAGTCATAGGAGGGGCAATAATGCACCTTTGCGCTGGTTGCCACCCATCATAAAACTGAAAAAAGAACACAACATAGTAACTAGCTAACGCCCGACTATTGCTGCACACTAATCATGTCTCAGGAGATGTTAGACAGGAGCGAGACACGGAGTCCTTGCTGCATTCGTGATGATCATGTAGTGAAACTCTGACAGCGATACTCGATCCTGACTCACTTCCTATGCTATCTTTATATAATTTAGGATTCGCTCTTGTGTGTTACCACACTCAGTGCAGCTTTATAAGTCTGTGAATGAAAACTGAAATACAGTACATGCATTATTCCGGTGAATTAATGTACTGAACTCATTCTTTGCTGCGATGTGTTAGATGTGGCAGCAGAGGAGCCGATGGAGCTGGACGAAGAGGACCTCATCGAAATCGCAGAGGAGGCAGATCTGATCGAGGCGGAGCGGATTATAGATGACAACACTGATCCCAGAGGTGGCAGAGATGGCAGAAGGAACGAAGACATGGAGGAGGCTGTCAGAGAAATGGAAGAACATATGCTGGCTATGAACTTGGATGAAGCTGAGATGAAGGCGGAGCAGAGCGAGGAAGGATGGGAGGTAAGATTGAAAAAGGAGAATTGCATTTAACAGGTTTAACATTCGTGCGATCAGACAAACAGATTGAGAACACTGTTATTCAGAGCATTGTTTTTCATAGTGCGGCACGCAGGCCAGTGGCAGCTTATGTGACATCATTTACAGGCATTACATTTGAATCATCTGCAGTCCATTTCAAATACTTTCATTTTAGCAGACATCATTAAACGGGGCTCTGTGGAACTGCTACGTTGAGCTGGAAGCCAGTTGTTGGACTCCATTTCTAAAACTAGCGTTAACTACTGTTGCTCTCTGATAGCAAGAGGTGCTGACGCATAAAGTCACTGAAGATCCAACCAGAGTCCTTCACAAGGAAATCCACAATCTAGCAGCATGAAACAGCTAAACAACAAGTCACCCGCAGGCTTATATGGACAACATAAAGAGCAATCACATGCAATCTCATTACATGCCGCCATTAAAGAAAATAATTCATACAATCACAACAAATTGTGATATATAAGACTCAGTTACTCCACTCCGGCAAATCATCTCTTACACTGTGAATTTTAAACATCGACTTCAAAAAGTTCGAGAAACGAATTACCTCAGTGATACCAAGCAAAGTAGCCTATTAAAGTTGTGCGAGCGTAAAAGTTTACTTAGTCATTTTGAGGTAATTGGTTTCCTCGATTTACTTAAGCAAAAAAGTCACTTTGTCGGATTTTATAGCGTTCTTTGTCAGACCTCAGGGAGCGCACAGAGTTCTGAGCTCAAGGTATTCAATGATAAACGCCGTTATGAGATAAATCACAGATCCTGCAAGGTTGTGGGTTTAACTGTGTTTCAGAGGGATGTGCCCATGCTTATAGTAAATCTGAAAGCTGCTCAAGAGAATTATGTATTTACTGATTCTGCTCTGTACTCTAAGACACCCTGCAGAGTTAAAGTCATTTTTATATTCACTATTTCTAAGCGTTGTGTGTGTCCTTGAGATTAAACAGTTGAATTTGCCTCAAAACAAAACATTCAAAAAGGTGAATTTTGGAAGAATCTGTAACATGCATTATTCATTCACGTTTGGTTTGTCTTACCTGCCTCTCTTGGCACGTCGCTTCGTGTCTTGGCATGTTAGTGTCACCAACTGTCGGTCATTGGAATAGCCCCGAGCCACTGGCAGGACTTTGTCTTTTTGAGTGTCAAACACTCGACACCTGTACGCTTCAATGGTGGCTCCGAGAAGTTTGCGGGCTTGTTTTGCAGATGATGACAGCTCTGGTCATGCTCAATTCACATCACTGCCAGTGGATTCCAATAGTTGCCCAGAATCGCGGAAAAAGGAAATTTGTCGAACTGAACCGCCATAAACCACTCATGCACTACAATCTGTTTCTACGCCATTGATCCATATGACGACTGACACAGATACACCTCTTCTGTGTCGTGCTGTTGTCTCATCATACTTCCCTCGAATGTTAGAGCGAGTGCACCATCCTCTGGATGGAAAGCAGTTAATGGACTGAGTTCTGAAGTTGATCGTCGACCCCTGTTCTTATCTGTGCAGATACAACGGGCCCAGAAGAAAAAGATGAAGGTCAAAATCAGGAACGAGCTCAGGAAGAGCACAACCATGACTGAATGGGAGGAAAAAACTATCTTGGATATCTGGAGCCTTAGCTTGACAGACAGATGGAGACTCTATCGGTAGGTCTCTCCGTCCTACATTCACTCCTACATGGCTCTTTTCAAATTCGTACTTTCTTTGGCCCCTGTACTTCTCTGCCTCTCTACGATCTTTCATGTGTTTCAGTCCTCCTTCCCTCCTCCTTCATTTTTCTTCCTTCTTCTCCCGTGTTGCCTGTCACCCCCACAGCAACCTCCAGTCTGGCGGAAGTACGAGTGTACTCCCAGTGTGTATAATTAAATCAACTAATCACCGGGAAAATGTATCCCAGAGGATCCTATCACCTCAGAGAGCCAAGATGTAACATCTAATAAAGATGAAAACAGGACTATAAGGACTCACGTTTACACAGTCCTTAATTATTACTTAACATACAGAGCCATATCCTTCCAAGATACAGTCTGTCTCGTCGTATTGGTTTAGCTCTTCTATACTAAGCTATACGTGCATATCAAGTACTGAGTGGATGCTGAGTGGAAACTGCAAATCCTGGAGGTCTCTTAGAGGTCTTCCATATAATTAAATCAGTTGTCACAACGTTTTATTGTTATTAATTATCTTTGTGTCTGCAGGTTGTGGGTGGCACGCTACAGGCTAGATCTTTCCAACAAGATACTAGAGTCTGAAGAGGAATATCAGAACGCAGTGGACAGACTGGCCGATGTAAAACGTCACCAGAGCCTCTTTCTCCTCAAGGAAGCCACGGTACGTATATTTGCGGCAACGAATGGCACAAATAATGTTTTTATTCCTGAGGTTAATGCTTTTTTTTTCGCCGCGCCCTCAACACAATCAGAAGTATTATCATAACAAAGTTAAAGAAAACACTTCTTGGGTTCACGTTCCATTTGGGACCAAGAGTCAGCGTGATGTAATTACTTTTTTTGTTTTGTTTTAATTGATGTAATCATATGGATGTAAAGACTGTTTTAACCCAAACTATGACTTTTTCCTAAACCTAGCTAAGAAGTTTTAGTGCCTAACCCTAACCAAACCACAACAGCAGTTTGTCAGCCAACTTTATTTTGAAGGTCTAACCAGATGTATCATAGAGAAGTAGCTTAAGGCCGCTGACCAAGCTGCAGATTTGATGAGCTGGGGGTCACTTCATCTGCCTGGCAGTAGTAGAAAGCAGCTGTGAATTGCCAGAGCGATACAAACTATAATTAACTTGCAAGACTGTCATCAGAGACTCCAGGAAATGACTGCCCCCATCTTAAAGGTTGCCCATATGTCTCCCACCCAGTCTGTCATGTTTACACTTTTAGACTTGAAGGTGCTGGTATATAGATTTTGTTACCTCTGAACGGGCTTGTTGTCTTCTCCTGTGCCCAGTTTTTATGCTAAGGTAAGCTAAGCCAAATTATTGAACTGACAATGAGAGTCATATCAACATTTTTCTAAATGTGGAATTAAAGGGGTAAAGGCATTTTCTAAGGCTCAGATGTTAATTAAATGTAGCTGTCAAAATCGAAACTGTACTTGGGGCAAGGGCAAGGCAGCAGTATAACTCTCTGTGGGGATAGTATCAATCATGAAAATCATCAAAATAAGCCGAGGTAGTTAAATAAACCCACATACTTTCCATCAGGTTATTGGCATGACAACAACAGGGGCGGCCAAGTACCGGAAAGTTCTGCAGGCGGTGCGTCCGCGCCTGGTAATTGTAGAGGAGGCTGCGGAGGTCCTCGAGGCCCACACCATCACCACGCTGAGCGAGGCATGCCAGCACCTCATCCTCATCGGAGACCACCAGCAGGTAAGAAGCCCACGCAGACAAACAGGGCAACAATTCCCCAAACTCCTGATGGCATCTCATTAAGCGCTGCGTGACAGTTTGTGCACTGGTGTATTTTAATAAGCCATCGTCTGTTTACTGAAATTACCCCATTTACATGCCGAGGTTAAAATTTAAAGGACAGCCTGTCACGAGGGATTTTGTGTGTTTGTGTGGTTTGTGTGTGCCATGCCTTGAGGGGGGAAAAAAAAACCCCAAAACATCTCATGCGAGCTATTACAAGAGATAGAGAAGACAGAGTGAGGAGTGATATGCTGGACATCAGTAAATTATTACAACAACTTGTCAGGGCCTGCCAAGGACATATGGCCCGGCAGCCTGTCTAGCAATCTGCAGAAACGCAATCACAACTACACACAGTTCCATCACACATCTCAGTATTCTGTCGCGGTCTCTTCCTCGCTGTGTAACTTCTGTCTGCTCTTTTCCTAATATTTGCTCGTTGTTCTGCGGTTTATGCAGGAATTTATGCATGCATTTGACTACACAAACAAACCTGACTTTGCTACAGCTGTACTGGAAGTTTAGCGGGTGTAAGAATGGAATTTGAAATGGAGTTTGACTCGAAAATTGCTTCTCATTGCAGCCCCGGTGTTTGGAAATCAATGATCATTTTTATACATCAGCTGCATCAGATTAATATAAAAGTAATTTAGCACTGTGCCTGAGGCGCAAGTGGGCACAATTTAATGTTCTAGGAATGTGTTGACTACAAGTGCAAAATAAATAAATCAATATTTAAGTGTCTCTTTAAGTATCAGTTTAAACAGCTGTGCAATTAAATTGCTACAGGTGTAACAACATGAATAAAAGCCAACAAGACGAGGTGTTCTGAAGGCACAAATAAGAGTTAATCTGTTTATGTCATGGGTTTGAAGCCCCTTTAAAAGCATTTATTTTGACTTCACGAACAAGCGTTCAGAGCTTTTTGTTCTTGCGGTACCCAGACTTGAATCTCTGCATGTAATGGAGGTGGATGGATCACACGTTCCGAGTAAAATAAGCTTTGGCATTGTTGTGCTGTTCATTAATCACAGGTTTGGTGTTGAATCGAGCAGAACACAATGCTTCACATTTATACTAGATTTTGTCTTGCCTCCCCCACACCCCTCCCACATACATGCACAATCACACTCTGTCCTCTAGCTAAAGTAGGTTTGTGCACACACGCAGACACACACACACACACACGCAGGCAAAACAGCGAAAAACTAGACAGGACAGCAGAGGAAAGTTAGAGCGGATTTGCATACTTTCTACATTCCCATCATCCTTCAACAGAAACCCACAGCAGAATACTGTTTATCGCTTCCTGGCTTGCTCTTGCATAGACGCTTGCCTCTCACTCTAGGATCTGGGAACTGTGTAATTAGTGTTCACTGCATATAGATACTACTTATGGCCTGATCACCTTTGAACCCAGACACACCGAGAGGGTTTAACAACAAACCAAAATCGGCACTTGAACACACCACAATGACTACAGTTGATGACATCGGTAGGTTTAAGCAATGACAAAACCTTCATGTCTGACCTTAAAAACCTGATTACTGGGCTACAAGGACACCACAGTTTCTCAGTTTGTGCTGAGATAAGAGCAATGCCATTATTTTGTACTTTTCCGTAACAATAAATAGTAAAATAAACTGACTTTGGAGCAGATGATGAACCTGTAATGTTTTTTTTAGCTGCGCCCCAGTGCCACCGTGTACGAGCTTGCCAAAAACTTCAACCTGGAGATGTCCATGTTTGAGAGGCTGGTGAAGATGGGCCTCCCTTATGTCAGGCTCAACTACCAGGTTTGTGTCTCTTATTGCTGGATTTATCAATGAATTAAATGGGTCATGTTTAGTCATTAAAGACAAAGTTGTTTCAGTTGAATTGGCATGGTGTTTATGTTGGTAGGTGTACGTTTCCCCTCAGTATCTATATGTGATTGCCTGTGCTTATCTGTGTTTGTGTTTCGGGTTTGTTCTCCAGCATCGCATGAGGCCAGAAATTGCCCGTCTGCTGACCCCACACATCTACTCAGAGTTGGAAAACCATCCCTCTGTGTTTGAGTATGACAACATCAAGGTGCATATTGTTTTTGCTCTCCTGCTGAGTCTCTTCTCTGTTTTCATTGCCAGTGAATATCTGTTTACTTGCCTGCATGTATAAAAGGTTCTGCATTATGTCTTAGACTTTTAAATATGTTTTGATTCAAATTCAGTCAAGAAATGTTAAATGAATATGATAAATACGAAAGAGTACCATAAAATATGCTTTTATTACATGCTGTCTTGCAGGGCCTCAATACCAACTTATTCTTCATGGAACACAACCACCTGGAAGAAGAGATCAGAGATGGAAAAAGCCACCAAAACAAATATGAGGCCATGTTTGTAGTCGCTCTCTGCCGCTATCTTCTCTTGCAGGACTACAAACCAGAGCAAATTACCATCCTCACGACCTATACAGGCCAGTTCAACTGTCTGCGTAAACTTATGCCTGTCAGTGAGTTCCAAGGGGTCAGAGTGCACGTCGTGGACAAGTACCAGGGAGAAGAGAATGATATTGTCTTGTTGTCTCTGGTTCGAAGCAACCGGCAGGGTAAAGTTGGCTTTTTGAACATTCCCAATCGCGTCTGTGTAGCCTTGTCTCGTGCAAAGAAAGGCCTTTACTGCATCGGCAACAGTACAATGCTGGGAAAAGTCCAACTGTGGAGCAACATCTTCAACACCTTGAGGGAGAAGGACCAGGTTGGGAAGGCTCTGACCCTGTGCTGTCAAAATCATCCAGCTCGAGAGGTAAAAGTCTACTGTGCTGACGATTTTAAACAATCCCCTGAGGGCGGCTGCACCCAGCCCTGCAACTTCCGTTTGGATTGTGGCCATGTTTGCTCACTTGTCTGCCACCCTTACGACCCTGAGCACAAGAAGTACAAGTGTCATAAGAGGTGTGAGAAGCCTTTATGTGAACAGGGACACAAGTGCACACTCGTCTGCTTCAAAAAATGTCCAAAGGAATGTCCAGTGAAGGTTGAGAAGATTGTACCCCAGTGTCAGCACTCACAGATGGTTCCATGCCACCAGGACCCAGCAACATTCAGATGCCAAGAACCTTGTAAGAAGATGCTTCCCTGTGGACATCCATGTGATTCATCGTGTGGGGAGCCATGCACCTTAAAGTGCAGGGCGAAGGTCACCATACACCTATTGTGTGGCCACAGCCAGGAAGACGAATGCTTCTACAAAACATGCCCGGGGGAGGTTGAATGTAGGGCCCCCTGTGAGCATCAGCTGCTATGTGGCCACGCGTGTCGTGGTACCTGTGGCAAGTGTTATCAGGGACGGTTCCATTTCCCATGTGTCCACCAGTGTGAGCGTCTCCTGATTTGTTCTCACAAGTGCAATCAACCATGCACCAGCAATTGCCCCCCATGTCAGAGACCATGTGAGAACTTCTGTTTTCACAGCAAGTGTATGAAGCCATGTGGACAGCCGTGTGCTCTGTGCATTGAGCCCTGCGCTTGGCAGTGTGCTCACCAAAGCTGCAGTAAGCTTTGCCACGAGCCATGCGATCGTCCACCTTGCACCCAGCCCTGTACCAAAACCTTGGCATGCGGCCACCTGTGCATAGGTCTGTGCGGAGACAAATGTCCAAACATGTGTCGCATCTGCAATCACGATGAGGTGACAGAGATTTTCTTCGGGACCGAAGACGACCCCGAGGCTCGCTTCATTCAGCTAGAGGACTGTGGACACATCATTGAACACACAGCCATGGATACGTACATGGGGATGGATGACAACCAGCAGCCAACTGAAGGGGAGGAGGTGGCCATAAAACTGAAGCAGTGTCCAAAGTGTCGAACTCCAATCCGCAAAAATCTGCGCTATGGGTCTCACATCAACAGCAGTCTGGCTCAGATAGAGTTGGTCAAAATGAAGATAAATGGAGACCAGGCAGTTATTAAAGAGCACAGGAGGACCCTCAAACAGCAGTGGAGAGACAACCTTGACACCAATGAAATGGATCAGCAGCCTACGTTTATGAATATCAAGGCCCAGCTGGAAAGAAGTTACCTCACAGCAAATGATCTGTGGGTTGTGGAAAACAAGATGGACTTCCTTGTAAGAATTGCAAAGCTAGAGAAGATCCAAAAGGAAAACATGCTGTACAGCCAGAGCTTCACGTTGGAAAAGTACCTCAGTCAGTTTCAGCGCTGGCTCAGCCGCAGCTACTTAATGTTCACAGACCAACAGGTTCATGATTTGCAGAGGGAGCTACAGAGAATCACCCTCCTGACAGAAATCAACGTCCGTTGCGATATGGCCTACAAGAGAGGACAAAGCACCAACATTCAGTCCGAAGTGCAAAGAATCAAACAGGTTTTGGAAAAGTGTGGCCAGTTCACTGAGCGAGATCAAGACAGAGTGAAAGACGACATGAAGGAACTAGACAGAAAGCTTCCACCCTCAGGCTTGGGGATCACCGAGAAGGAGAGAGAGATGATCGTCTCGACCATGAAAATGAAACCAGGACACTGGTACAAATGTCCCAATGGCCACGTCTACCTTATAACAGAGTGTGGAGGCGCTGTGGAGGAGCGACAGTGTCCTGATTGTAATGCTACTATCGGTGGGGCCAGTCACACACTAGCAAGTGGCAATCAAGTTGCCTCTGAGATGGATGGGTCACAGCACCCTGCTTGGTCTGAAGCCAACAACCTTCTCAACTTTGATCGACTTGACCTCTGAAAGTCATCTGATGGAAAGTCTATCATTGCCTCGTCAGCTGAAAAAGCTGAGTTGCAACAGGTTGACTTATTTGTAATGACCAGGTTTAATCCATGCTGGACTAAGAGAGGAAAGTTACAGCACTGTAAATAGTGTAATTAAATGAGATAATGCTACTGTCTGTTTCATTTCAGGTGAAGGGGCAGTTTAAGATAATCAAGAGATGGATCCAGCAGATCGGTCTGCTTGTGACTATAATTCTCTTGCATGCAAATAGATTTTGAAATCTTTAATGAAGACAGACTTTAATAGTATTAACAATGTGCGTCACTTTTATTTTATCCACTCCATTGATAGTGGTTTTGTGTTATGTTAATGCTTAACCTTTTGTTTTGTTTTTTAAAATAGTTTACTGTAACCCTCACATGTTAAGGACTCTTTAAGTATCTGTATGTCACAGCTGGCCTGCACTTCAACAATAGGTGGCAGTAAAACACTGCAAGAGGAAATGTGGAGGAATGACTTTATAGTTGAGATGCTTGCAGCTTGTTCAAATGGAATAAAACACATGAATCCATGAGCACTGTTCATGTCTTAATTTTTACGCCTTAATGGAAGAAATACAATCAGGGAGAGCAGCGCTCTCTGTAGGTTGTTTGTATGTTTTATATGGGCCTTCATCTGGCTGAGAGCATTAAGCTTTGCATAAATAATTAGCATGTAAACTTGTAATGCTGCCACGAGACGTGCATATGTAGAAAAGCTAATGTAGACGCGTGTACATAAACACATTACAAGGGAATAATCAGTATTAATAAAGCACTTCTACAGTGGCTGTTGCGTAGAACCTAAAAAGAAAAACATTCTCTCTCTGACCCTCTCTCTCTCTCTTGCTCACACACACACACACCACACTGGTATCAGTATGAGTTTACCATGTGTGTCTCTAACAGGGCATCATTGGCAGTGAAGCCAAACAAACAACCCTGAAATAGCTACGATTCCTCTTCACTACTCAACAGAACTCAGAGTAGCTTCAGAGTTTCATTTCGGCATCTTGTAACAGCTTGCATCACTTTATTACATGATGAATGTGTCCCTGTCACAAAGGCAGCTCCAATGCAAACTGTGCTGTCTGCAAGAGGAGGGGGGGGGAGCAGAAAAAAAAAAAGAAAAAGAAACAACAAAAATGCGCTGTCAAGACAAGTGTTAAAACTGAGCAAACTTTAAAAGGGTGCCACTCTTTCAGTATTTATAGGATTCAACCACCTGGCTGAGAGAGAGAGAAAGAGAGAGAGCTGCATTTAAGGGAGGCACTGCAGAAAAATGGTAATATCCTAGAGGGTGGACCATCTCATCTATCATGTCAGCTGGCCTTAAAGTATGTTATTGTCAGAGTTTTCAGCTAGTCTGGACCCGCAATAAAAAAAAAAAAATACTACCAGGTTGCCCCCCTCCTCACACACACACACACACACACACACACACACACACACAGTACAATATGTGGTTTGATTACTGTCTCTAGCAGAACTGATAAGACTGTGTGGGTGGATAAAGCATTGTTGAAATAAGGAGGAGCCGACACGCCGAGCAGTGATCTGTGAAGACGAATCGCTGCAGGGGATGTAAAAAGGTAAACTACCTTCAAAAGAGAACTCTCACTTGTAAAGGTGCCATCTGCAGTTTTTCCCCTCACGTTAGAGCAACAGCGAAGACGACAGAGCGGCGACTTTTGTTCGAGGCGGTATGCAGGAATGATGCCGGTAACATAAGCACAAATATGTGAGTGTACGAGCAAAATCAGTGAGACAGCAGGAGCAGGCAATAACAAACTCACAATATAGCCAACACACAAACCTTGGTTAAACAAAAATGGTGTCACTTCACCCATAAATTAAAAAGTGCTTATTGTGTGTGCAGTTAAGAGGCTATTATAGCTTAAATATCCACCCTTCCTGGAGACATGAAAATCTGGCAGTGTGTTAAATGGATCCCTGAGACAGAATTTGAGTATTCCTACTTTACAAGTTAAAATGACTATCTGTATATTGGGACTGGGAAGATGATCACTATGTATTGCTGTTAGAAAAGTGTTTTTGTAGGTTCAGAGGAGGCTGCTAGACAGTGCAGAAACTAATCTCAAGGGCTGTTTGCACAAAGTTTTTTTTGCATAAATCCTAAAACCCGCCACCCTCACCGTTGTCGTGGCAAAACGTTATTACTTTTAAAATACAATGACATGACCCCTCCGATCGCATTTTGTTTACAATACAATCTTTATGAGTGTTTATGTGTATTTACGCTTTTTATTTGTGAGCTGCATTTTTAGTATTACCTTCAACTCTTTGCAGGTAAAATGTAGCCAGAAAAAAAAAATCTTGGTGTTACTCTACCCCTGAGAAAATGCAACAAGGTCAATATTTACTCAGTGAACTGCTGGTATTATGTCGGCCGCCAGGGTAATGGGTTTGTATTATCAGAAAATTGCTCATTAATGTTCCCTTGGAGGCTTTTCATCAGTAAAGCTGGTTGAGGTCCAAGGTTCCCGCGTAACGCACGAAAAGCAGACAGTCTGTGTAGTGCAGTGTCATAGACGGAATACAGGACAACCTTGCTCTTTTTGCAAAAGATCTGTAGCAAAGTCACCAAAGGATTAGCTTAAAGTGTCTCCCCTCAAGCCTCCGTGTTTAAGGTTAACTGTGTCTGTAGGTTCAATAATCAGTGAGACAGTGTTTATTGTTGTTGTTTGTTGATTCAAAGATAATTATTAACTAATAATTGCCTGATGGTTCATTAATGTCAAAAAAAATGTGTACACTGTTTTACAGACGCTTCTTTCACAATGAGTCTATTATATGTTTTCTCTGCTTCTTCTCCGACTTTTTAAAAAAAATCTTGTTCAAGTGTTCATTTTCGGATAAGCTTGGTTTTAAATGTACCACATGTAGAGGGGTCCCTACGAAAACAAATCACAAGACATCTGCAGAATGCAACTTCGGGACCTGCCACTGCTAAGCTGCTAAGAGCTAGCTGGAATGTTCAGAGCTAAGAAAGACTTCAGGATGACGCATTCACACTGGATTCTGCTCTGATCCAGAGCCAGTGACAGATGGGAGGAGAGCTCACAGGTTACTTTTGGGATTTATCTTCACTCCTGTTTATTAGCCTGACTGCAGCAGCAATCTGCAGAGGTGACCTCCATTTTTAGTGTTTAGGTCATGTTGCTGTAATGTCGACTACCGTCTGGAGCCGGATGGGAAACGTTCTTTACTCCACAAAAGTTACATTACAGAGAGAAAAGGAGAAAATGAATGAGAACTGCAGTCTCTGGTGAGTGTCTAATAGTGAAAGTTTTATGTTAAGTTTAGTCTTGTACTGTCTGCGACCTAATTGTCAGATCTTTAATTAGTGTCAGATCTTTAATTAGTAATTTAATGCAATGGAGAGGATGTTTGACATCATGATCGACAGCTGAGCCTCGCTGAAGATTGAGCTGGGTGGGTGTACGGGTGGGAATTTGATATCACAGCTCTGATCAATATACCTGGCTCTAAAATAACATTTACCAGCGCAATACATCAGTACACGTATACCAAATAATTTGCACAGTGGGAGGAAGTGAAGTGCATTGTCCCCTCTTTCTGTACAGTAAGAAGGTGAGAAGACAGCCGTCACACTTTCATTTAGGTGTCACCTTACATCTCTTTAGCCTCAACTGCTCCGCTGGCCCTAATTTCCCTCAAATTTGACAGCGACCTCAGGTGTGAGTTTCTGACTGAGCAGCTCACCTGGCCTTTTCTCCCTCTGGCTGTCAGTGGCGGGCTCACTTAGCCTCAACTGGCAATCCAGCCCTGGCCGGCTCTGTTAACATGCTGGTCACCTCCCACTGGATTTGACTGATCCTCATCTCCTGGACCGGAGAGGCCGAGAAAGACACACACACACACACACACACACACACACACACACACACACACACACACACACACATTCACATAGACAGAACAAGAGAGAGGCAAAGATAAGGTGGAGAGAGAAATAGTCCAATTTGATGGGAGAGAGGGATGGAGTGGACTGATTGACTGATCTGCTTTCAGTCTAGCAGAAACTCTGCTGATATAGGGAGGAAGACAGAGAGGGATGATCTGGAGGCAGAATAGGCCCCATTTGATATGGAGTGAATGGAGAGGATTGACTGAGCCCCTCTACACTGGATCGGTGAGCGTGATCAGGAGAAAGATAGACAGACAGACAGGAAAAACTGAATGGCGAAAGGGGCTATAAAATGTGAATAGTGGTTAAAAAATTGAGGGTGAACTAAAAAAAAACCCAGCAAGAATAAAAAAGTGGTTCTGACATTTTTCGGTTGATGCAGGTTGTCAGGCTCAGCCTTACGTTGTCAAACTTTTCGCTTTGTCATCCTCCAGCTGTACTCGACGTGACAGACAGCTGAGCAAGAGCATTCTTACAGTTGAAATGTTCCTCATTGACATTAACAGTAAACACAGATACTGTATTTTTCTGATAGACGTTTTTTTTTTTTTCCTTTCTTTTCTTTTTCTGGTGAAACTCTGAGACGGCATCTCATTCAAATTCGTATTGTCTCGACACCAGCGACGCATGCGTTAAGGCAAAATAAATAAATAAATCTGGATGCAAGTAAGTAATGTGACTAATTCACACCCGCCCACCGCGGCTCGCTTAATTTCTTCAATAAGTTTTCGAGAGAGAAAAAAATATGAATCTTGCAATTAAGATTTGGAAAGCAGCTGCTGGGTTTTTGAGATGCACGCAGAGGCTTACTCAGCAGTTTACAGTGTCAACCAACAGGATAAGACTGATGATCTTCTTCTTAGGAATATCTAACCATAATGAAGACTCTGCATCCAATCTCACATACTTAAAACTCAAGAAAAAGTGATGTCTAATCTGCATATCAGAATGTATTTCATGCCCCGCACGCGGTCATTTAATCTCCTGCCTGGATCAGGAGATATACTCACAACATATAACCTGAAATGTAAGGAATAATTGTGGTTCATTCCAGCCCGAACATTTTCAATTAAGAGAAAAATAACTTCTCTTCTCCTCACATGCTCTTTTAGTTTCTTACTCAGCCACATTTCAATCTTCTGCTCTGACGTGAGAGTGAGTTAGGGCTGAGCGAGAAGCCGACGAGAGGTTCCAGAGTGTCTGGTAATATGTCAGACGCACAACCTGTGGTTTTAATTGGGTCTTAATTGCGGTATGGGCAGCACATTAATAACTTATTACCTCGGCCCCTCTCTTGAGCCAGGCAGCTTCTCGAGGGGGGGCGTGTGTCATCACATCAGAACTTTGATTAAGGCGGTGGGAACCTGCACGGACCCTGATCACATTTTTGTTCCCCTTCCAGGCTGATTTAAATGTAAATTTCATTTTTTATTCCAGCTCCTCCCATCCCGACAGTGTCTTGGTGTGGGAGCAGAGACAGGAGGGAGGGAGGGAGGGCGATTCTGCACAGGTAAGCATATTTAGTTTGCGAGCGTTTGATTCTAAACTAATTTGAATAACTGTGTGAAAGCCAATTTGGTTTTAATTGAGCTCTGCTCTTCTGAACACCTGCAACTAGATTAGTGACTGACATTAAGTTGTTTTGCTGCATTGGGCCTCCAAGTGCTGCTCCTGCTGCTTCATAACTCTGGATTTACCTCAACATTTTTAATACAACACCATATGTGCTTTGCAGAATGTGGAATGAGTTTGGCTTGGGTGTTTTACAGAGCAGCGGTGAAATATGGCCAAGAAAAAGGGAAAATAATACGCGGGCTAATCCATTCTACTCTCCCGTGCCTGAGCGCCGTGACAAAGGTGGTTTATTACCATTACCATCAGTGTATGATTATCAATATGTATTAGGGCATCTCACCATCGAGCAAAGCCCCAACAGGCCATGACAGGCCTAAAACAAACTATGTTTCTGCTCCGTCGAGGGAAAACATTAGGCAAAGATGCACATCCCCCTGGCACCGGCCCAGCACAGCTGAATCTGCCAGAGAAGTTGAATGGGTGTTTGTGTTCTCTCAGACCAGCACGCGCTCTGCTCCGGCTCCTTTCAGCTTTTTTTTGTCTTGTATGATTTGTTCACCACTAAACCCATTGATCCATTCCTGTTCAGAACCGCAGTTTTTACTGCCGGAGAGGCCCTCCTGCTATAATGCACACTGACAAGGCTCAGAACGCCCTCAGATGACCTGTTTCGTGCTAGAAGATGCAAACACAGACTCTGCTTTCACTGGCGCGAATAACACTAATAAATAATACTAATAACAATGCTGGTAAAAGTACAAAATGTCTTTCAAATGCTGAAACAGGCAGTGTTTTCACATTAAACTGCTATCCCGCCTTGTGAAATTGGTTGACCCCGCTAACCGTCCCTTGTTAAAGAGAACTACCTCTAGCAATGGTGGACTTCGATCTGTGCCACATGCTCATACCATCGTCAAGGGGTGGCAGAGTCAAGTTCCATCCACAGCACGGTCTTTCAGCCGCGTTTTCAAAACCCATCATTTCAAAACACCTCACGCCGTGCAGCGACAGCTTGTCTCCGCAGTGTGCAAAGCGGGATTTGTATAAAATCAACTATCTTTACCAACAGGTGCTCTGATTGGTTGCACTTGTGAATGCCGACGACCCTGAACGTGCGTGCACACAGTGGTTTAGAGCGAGGGACTCTTCAACACATGCTTGATATACAATTTTTTATTTTGACTTTTCTTGAACATTGTGTTCTGCATTGTAATCATATCAAACAGAATTTCAGACTTTCAGTCTACACAAAGGTGATAAAGTGAGGACCCAGGGCTACAATCACATTTTGTCAAACCAAGGCTGGACAGATATCAACATTATCACATAAGTGTTGGTAAGTGCTCAGTGACTTCTTTCAATTTTTCGCGCTTTGTTCCATTTTTTTCTTTATGCAGTATCAAGTACGAGTTTGTTATACTGACTATATACTTACTTCAGATGGACTCGACTTCTTTCTACTCCACAATCTCAGGAAAAAAATAAACGAGGATACTGAAAGTGTGTTTTTCAAAAAACTAAACGGGGTTTTTCGGGTCCTAGCGAGCATATAAAACCAGGCTGTGTTTCCACTTTGACAGCAGTATTCAGTGGAGTTTATGTGAAATATAACCGCTTAGAGAGACCAGAAACCCAG
This sequence comes from Acanthopagrus latus, assembly GCF_904848185.1. Lineage (NCBI taxonomy): Eukaryota > Metazoa > Chordata > Actinopteri > Spariformes > Sparidae > Acanthopagrus > Acanthopagrus latus. The sequence goes on along the minus strand of NC_051044.1, from coordinate 10,455,797 downwards.
ATATGATTACTACTGTCAGTGCTCAGTAAGCCTTACCTTGCCTGACTGCTCCTCTCCCAGCAGGGAGGACGCGCCGCTGTCTCGCTGACACTCTCATGCTTTGCTGGGTTCATTGAAATGTTTGTACTCTCGTGTCTCCCTCATTCCTTTCAACTCATTATGACAAATGCTTAGGCTGCGATGACACCAAGTGTTTAGGGTGAGTTTTCCCCCCCGATTAAATAGGGTAAAAGTTGTAGCACAAAAGGTAGCTCCGCGTTTGTTCATAACCGAAAGTGACGGAGAGGCTTGATTCCCACCCGCTGCGCGCTCAAGTTACTGAGGTGGGGAAGAAACAATGAACGCCTGCAGTTAAATGTCTCTTTAGCTGCTTTTACAGCAAACTGACTGATGTTAACTAGATGGTACGCAAGTGATTTAAAAAGAAAAAGAAAAAAACAAAAAAACACGGCATGCCTGGAACTAACATGGTGTTTTAATAGCATACAGTCTTGTGAAAAGTAATATTTGTTTACTGTTGACTGTATTGGAAGTCGTGCTCATCAGACGTCATACCCTCCACCATCGGCACGGGCTCGGCGGAGCAGATCAGCATGCGTTTTTAAAAGGCATCTTAAAAAGACACTTGTTTTCTCTGACCTTCAATCAATGCCGTAACTTCGTAACTCTCAGCGGGTTTGCACACGCGTCCTTGTTTTTATAAATCATCTTCTCAGCCTCTTTAATCGCCTCGTCCCCTTTTATTCGCACGTCGCGACGGCCCGCTTCGGAAAAAAGGGGGGGAGGGGCTGCAGACGAGGATATCTGACAAATCTGCACTTAACATTTATATTCCATTCGAGAGTAGTGAATATCATGCCGGCACCTCGGATCAGCTTTGGAAGTTGAAGAGGACGCAAAATAAAATTAGTTGTGAAGTACAATGGCTTCTACAAGTCTATAATGGGGGAGGCCTTCAGTGGAGTCAGAGCACCGTTATAAAATGATAAATGGTTGTTTCAATTTGAATACATTTACGCAGGAGCGAAGCCTTCAAATGTGGCCATAAATTTGTTCATGCGCTCCGTTTACTCTCATACCTTAAAGTAGCCGGATGGCGCGGCTAATATTTAGATGCCCACAGCGGTACGTTATTTGAAGTCCATGATTCTAGCCTGGGACTCCAACCGTAGACCTTTTTTTTTTTTCTTTTTTTGAAGATTTTGCCACGCTGCCTTTCTTTTCTGTTTTCCTGGACAAAGTCAGTGGAAATGTTTCTTGGCTACGAGCACTATGTGAGCAGCGAGAATGAATTTGGACAGCTGTAAAGGCACAGATAGTTACTTTGTGCCGCGACAGCAAAAAACGGGATCCAGGAGCGAGGCCATTGAAAAAAGCCCTCTGTCAGACATTTTAGTGACAGGACCGGCAGAGTACACACTCCAAACGGATCACCGCCACCACTGCGACGCCGTTTCATAATGTTTTAGGTGACATTCACAGATGAAGAGAGAATGAATGAATGAATGAATTTATCGGTTCACATTTTCTCCTTTCTCTCTTCAACCTGATGCTGCTGAAACTTTCCCTTTTTTCTTGCTTGATAAGTTCTGCATCCATAGAGCGAGGGAAAACAACCCTTAACCGACGGTACTCAGTGTGTGAATATGATTTCACGGAAATGTTGTTCCTCTCACTTGCCGAAACAACTTTACCTGTTTAAAAGGCTAAACTCGTATCCGGGGGAGAGGTGAATTAGAAAACAATACAATAACTGTCATATCAGTGTCATATTTATTCTCCAGCTGGCACTGAACGTGATGAACCATGTTGGAGAAAATGTCCGAGCAAGCATTAACAGTATCAGTGGTGGGCCTTTATACGAGACATTTGTTCCCATTTTTTTTGCCAAGCCCTACACAGAGTTGATGTTCTGTTGGCAATCTGTCTCTTTACAACACTCAACACTTGGGACAGAAGCCCCAAAGTGCTTTTAAAGTCATATTTCACTGCTGGCAAGACGGTCGTTTTCTTTTCAACTGGGCTGTCCGCGCTGCAGAAAGACACAAATATTTTTAGAATCGGTGCTACATGACCAGATAAAGACGAGAAAAAGAGCAATTGTATTCCCTTTTCGCTCCAAGGTTAGAAAACCTCCGACAAGTGGTATGCACTGGACCTCTAAATGCTCCGGCTGAGAGGTGATGTACCCCGAGCTCGGCGGTGCTTGGCTTCGGCTTATCCGTTTTCAATCAGGAAAAAAAGTGGAGGCCCCGTCCAAACTTTCTCGCATGACATCTAAACAGCACACACCAAAATGTGATTCTGAAAACCTCTGAGAACACAATCTTGATTCTTTTTTCGCACTGCCTAGTCTGACAGTCTGATCTCAGTTTCGTGAGCTGCCTCTCAATCTGACTGTTCATGGAGACGGGCATGCAAAAGAAACATTCCTGAAGTCCAATGCGTAGTATGAAGCCCCACGAGTGACACTTTTTACAACTTTAGCTGGCACATGAGCAAGGAGCTCTGGGTGCAACATGGAGGGAAGTTAAACATTGTTTATTTGCACTTGCTACCTCAACCCCAAGAAAGTTTGGCTAGCTGGTTAACTCACTTTGCAAAGGTCACTGATTTTGCCAAGATGTTACTATCAAGTTATTTCATCACCCGCTCTGTCATCGGTAACTCTAGCACGGTCTTATTACAAACCAACAAGGCTACCAAATGGACATCGGCAGCTTGAGTCACACCAGTTGACATTTGTTAAGACACCTGGAGATATTTCTAGCCATTTATTTGGTGCCAAAAAAACGTTTATTTGGTATTTTTTCAAGGCAGACATTTCCAACCTGTTTTGGCCCCCAAAAAATGGCTGCAAGAAGTTGGACCATCTCCATCCGTGATCATGGCGACTAAAACAAATATTCTAAGCCAAACCATGATGTTTTCCTAATCCCAAACAAGTGGTTTCTAAGCAGAGCTTGAGCACAGCGTTTGACAAGTAAGAAATAGAAACGTAATCAAATGTAAATGTTGCAAAATCACGAAACGTCCTGTTTGAACTTATCTGTGGTTTTTAATAAGTACTTAGCAAACATTTATTTTGCTGATTGGGTTGCCATGTTGATTTGGTTGATTAGGTTGAGGCATGAACAGTGACACACTGGTTGGGGTAACAATAAGAGAATCATCATTTGTTGTGGGTCCAGTTGTGATGATGTTAAACGACCACAGGAAGTGGTGATCCTGCAACAGCAGCTCTCTGCGACTGGAATCACAACTCAGAGTACAAATATGCTCAGTCACACAGTAACACAGGTCTTGTAAAAGGGGTCATGTTGGAAGTGAAACACCGGCTGACAGATGCTCGGAGGGCTGCTGGGGTTGTTGTAAGTATGCTAACGGTGACCCGCACAGGCTCGCTGAAATTTTAAAGGAGTCACCTGGAAGACTGTGACAGCTGTGAAAGAATATCCTGGGCCGCATCTCTGCTTTTTATGCTATTTGCAGTCTCACATGTAGCTCATTTAGATAACACTGAATGGGAAAATTAATTAAATGAATAAAGGTTAAAGAAAACATATAATCCTGACGAGAAAAAATGTGGAGTACTCTCACACAACTAAACAGAATTCAAGGCTTCCACTAATGATTATAAAAGAAATAAATTCTTAGACTCTTCTTTTTCTTTTTTTTAACCCTTTCCTCTTGAGCACACATATCCTTGGAAGGGGACATAAGACCGGGCTGCGGTGTGGTGATTAGCACATTTTTACTTTTGTACATTTCTTTTTTTGCAATTACATTCGCTCGCCTGCGGCTACGTATGCACTCACACATTAATCTAGGTCCTGGAACGGCGTGCGTTTTAAGGGGCGAATTAGGGGCAGTGGCATCATCAGAGTTGTAGAAAGGGCTGAAAACGAGTGAAATGACTTTGTTCTGGCCCGGTTGTGCATCAGGTTAATTGTGATGTGCTCAGGAATAGGGGGGTCAGGCTTGTTTGAGTCCAGAAGGAGCTGCGGATGAGAGTGAAGTACTTTGTGTACCGCCGCGGAAGGCACGGCAATTTTCTCTCATCTTAATTTTTCACTCAAGAGGGAAGAGCCCTTTTGTATCCTTCGGTGGAGCAGACCACTGCACTTAAATCCTCAGCACAGTTCTGAGTGTAAAACTCCTCAGTGTGCTCTGTTGTGTAATTATCTCAGCAAAACTGTGAACACAGCTTGCTGCTGTGAAAGCCTATGGCTGCTGAAAAGTAAACTACAATACCAAACAAATGACTGGGAGCATTATTCATGACATCAAAATGACTGGGCCACTGGTTCCTGCCATGCAAATCTTGCCCCCCCCCACTGTGACAAGCATAAGCAACACTAACATGTATCGTAGATTATGAGCGGCGGCGTCTCTCTAATTGGCTCAGCGCTGTCTGTCCTGATTTACAAGTGTATCGAAGCGGCTTTCCCACGCCATGCACATTATAAACAATTGGACATGGCTCTTGCCCTACAGCTTGCTCACAATTACTTCAGTTCAGTCTCCTGTCTGTGCGCCCGTGTGTGCGTGTGTGTGTGTGTGTGTGTGATGGAGAGAGAGAGAAAGAGAGAGAGAGAGAGAGGGTGAGAGCGATACCATCGGAGCACACTCCGCCACAATTCATATGATAAAATACTTGTTGCAGGGACTGCAGAAATGTGATAATAAAAATGTACTTCAAGTGTCAAAAAGTACTCATTAGGCAGCAGAATGGCTGCAGCCCAGTCTCCAGGATCAAATGTTGGCACTGATAGGGTTCACTTTTATACAGAAAGGCCAAGTATCATATAGTGACATTTTACTCGAGCCAGACTAATACTGGATTTTCGGGGACTGCTGCAAATCTCTATAGGGAGTTAAAACAATCAGAATATAAACACAAACACACATTTTATCGTGAAGTTTTCAAACTCCACTATCCCATTTTGAAGTTACGCTGATACCTGTGTGTCTGTGATGGTCCAATATGGGCCAATAATATCGGTCTGACTTTAATTTCCTACCAAACTGTTACTTTCACATTTGATTTTTTAATCACCTGACTTGGTGGAGTTACATGCGAGAAAGCCAGTGACTACAGTTCAAGCCTGCGTTTCAGTTTCGATTTAAGTGTGAAACAACTTGAATGTATTTAAGGGCAGAAAGAAGAGAAATGTAAAGTTTTAGCGGGGGTTTGCAGAAATATTAAATGCAATATTTATTCTGATGATTTGGTGATGATCATGTGCCCCATGTGAAAGTGCTGTATTATAGCACCGTTACTAATAAATGAGGGAATAAGCAGCGTTTTAAGGTTGCAGCTCATTAAAGTAAACCTATCTATCTATCTATCTATCTATCTATCTATCTATCTATCTATCTATCTATCTATCTATCTATCTATCTATCTATCTATCTATCTATCTATCTATCCATTGCACTACATCTCAGGTTTTTCTCTGTAGAGGAAACAAGGCCCTCGTGAGTCTCATCTACCATGACGTGAAGTAATAACACATAGACAATTCTACTGACTCAGCATACACCCACTGAGGCATTGAAAGTTGAGCAGTGCAACAGATTAAGAGGAAAAAAAAAAAATCCTGTGCCCAGTCCGAGAGGGGAAGTTTTCCATTTTATTTTTCATTTTCATTATCTGTCTGGTGAAAGTATAAATGCCAGGAGGATTAGAGAAATTACATGGGCTCTCGCCTTTCCTGGCCTGGTGCTTATCCTCCTCTCCGCTCCTCTCTCTCCCTCTCTCCCTCTCACTCTGTCCCTTTTTCATCCTTCTCTCTCTCTCTCACCTTGCTCTCTCTGTTTACCCACAATCTTTTCCCACTCCGATGTCCTTTTCTTTGCCTCTATCAATCTCTCCATGTCATAGCCGCTCTGTCGCCTTCTTCACCTCGCTCCCCTGTGACATACCCCTGCTTCTATTTCTCCCCACCTCTCTCTTCGTTTTTTAGCCGTGCCACTGCTTCTCCTCTTTTTTTTTTTTTTTTCTTATGAGTGTTTCACTCTCACCATGCTGCTGGCACTCCCCAAGCGGCTCACGTTGGATCAGCATGACTGGGTCCGGGGGCCCCCATGGGTCCTGTTGGCTGGCCAGTTCCTCAGTAGAAAGAAGTGTCTTAAGAAGGGGCCCCCCCCCACCTAATCCTTAAGATCTATTACAGATAGCAGGGCTGACACAGGCGACAGAGATTAGAGGGGGCAGATACTGACTGTATTGATTGGCCCTCTCATCCCGAGGCCAGCCCAGCAGCTTGCTCGTGTAATAGCACGGCGTAATGAAATTCAGCCAGTACGTCAGAGCCAGCAGCAGCAAATGCATAAAGACTGGACTGAAGAGTGAACTGAGGGAAACTGGTGACAGCGAGGGCAGGGAGTGCCTGCTGCTGTACCACTTTAAGCGCAGGTTAACGTCGCTGCTTCACCTCCCTAAAAATGTGCCCGGCCAAGGTGGCCCAGATTTGCTGAGAGGGAAAACCACTCTGTGTTTGTACCCAAGGGTGATTTTCTTTTCTTTTTTTTTTTTTTATGTAATGTCGTGAACTTGTGTTTTAGTGAGCCATTTGTTAGGGATTTTTTGTTTGGCAGTCACATTAAGGCACGTATCGGGAGCCAAAAAACAAAAACCAGCTGGACCACTCACTTTGCAGTCCATTACCGGAGGTTACAAGGCCAAATTAATTTTGTGCTTAGCTCAAAAAGATATGTGCCAAATTTTTGGGGAATTTGCTAAATGTTGGAAGTGCCCACGTAGCTCATGTAGGCAGCTACTTCAAAATCAAGATCAGCGTGAAAAAGAATTGAATTAAAGTGATACTTCATTTTTAAATGACTGGTGAGGGGTACAGGTATGTACTCAAATATATGTGACAGTGCAAAAAAAAAATATAAATAAAAAGCCTCGATCTTCTGAGTACAATTATTTTGCGGGTACAAAAAGCTATATGTGTTGAGTTCAATGTTCAAATTGCTGCTAATAACAGTAATTATGGGATTGGCATTGGGAACATCCTGTATATACCAGCAGTGGCTATGTGACAAAAGAGCTCAGGGAATGCACATAATAGCTCCAATTACATATGGCAGAAAAATAGCAATTTTCCAAGCATAGTGACTAGGTACTCATATCCATCCAAGTTATATTATGTTGCCGAGTCATTGTGCTGGGGAGTACAGTTAATGTTTGCTTTTAAAAAAAGTTTTCATTGTATAGAATATCTTGTCTGAAAGAGAAAAACTGTAGCTTTCCAACAGAAATTGCTTTTTTTTCTGTCATACACTTCTAACTGAAGAATTACACACGTTCAGAGGAGGCTCAATTTACTTATGTTTAAAAAAAAAGTAAAAAAAATCTAAATGACACTTAGTCATTCCGTTTTAATATTTGTGTGAAAAACAATGTAAGTGTGATGAAGAACAGTTCACTTACTCGTCATTGTTATTTACTTAAAAATTGACCTGTGGAGCCATCCGTCCACCCTGATGTCCCCTGTACGTTGGATTTGCTCTATAATATCTTCACCTGACTCACTCCTTTGCCTCCGAAGGTGTTTGACGATCCAGTCAGTTACAAGGACACCTACGAACCATTTGTTTTAGGACCACTCGGCATCTTACCTGCCCGACTGGACATTTGCAGGTGAGATCTTGAGCTGTTTTGTGTGCTTCACTTGAGGAACCATCGCATCTTGTCTGCAAACTGACATTCATTCTCAGTCAGCCCGTCAACCTGCAGGACAAGACATCCGTCCTTGTTTGTAACTTAGAATGAGACATAAGGTTGAATTTGAATATGTTGTTTATTCAAAATCTATGGATCTGCAGTAGTTGGCTGCCTGGCTGTTAGTGTGACCCTGGCTATTATAGAATGGTGACTTTACTTCTTTATGCAAATGCAGTTTGAATTGAAATGTAGTATAGTAGGAGAACACAACAACTTGATTATTGTATGCAATATATATATATATATATATATATATATTTGAAGTGCATGTTTTTCTCAGCCTTGTGTGTGTGTGTGTGTGCATATATATATATATATATATATATATATATATATATATATATATATATATATTTGTTTCTATTTATATATATATATATATATATATATATATATATATATATATATATATATATGCACACACACACACACACACACAAGGCTGAGAAAAACATGCAATTCAAATTCAGTTGGACTTTAACCAACCAAAGCCTTACCAAAATATTATTTTAGTGCCATTTAGACAGATATACAGTCAAAGCCATGAATGAGTTTACATCATTTGGCACCCAAGTACAAGTCAAGTATAGGCTGTATTTGGTATGCACAGGTGTTTAGCTGTCATTGAAGTGAAGGGGACCACCATGTTTGGACTCTGATCCATTTTATCCACTTTCATGCTAAACTGACTTAAATATTATTGCTTCAAGTGTGCTGGCTCCGTTTTGAAGGACTTTCCTGGCACCGCCATCCAGTGCAGGTGCCACAGTTGTGTTTCCATCTCCACTTATGATGAAAGTAAATAGAGGGGTAGGGGGAATCACCAATCCAGAAACTTATCCAGATACTTTTTCTTTATTTCTGTTTTTTAAAAAAATATGAATAACTTGACATGGTATTCACTGATGGCTAAGTTCCTCAGAAAGCTAACGCTGAACTCTGACACCATCAGTCTGGTTGATCCTTGAATCAACTAAAAGCTCTTAATAAACATATATACATATCTCTCTCTCTCCACATATATACATATTATATGACAGGCATATTGATTTGATTCAGAAAAATGCTTTCTGCTGTTGCTGTAAGACAGAAGGGTAGAACAAAACTGACAGATCCCTGAGAGAATGAACACATACTCAATACTCAAGCTCACAATCTTTAGTTTCTGCCTTCATTCGCCTTTTGTTTCTGCCTCTTTCTCACGCACTGCGCCTCCTCCTTTTACTTGGAAGGAGCAACAAACCCCCTGTCCCCTGGGTTTAGCTTGATGCAATGGATTGCCAGCAACACGCTATAGCTACAAGGCCTCTGCTAATCACACTATTGATCCTGTAATTCCACCCATTTGAAACTCTTTACCTCGGTAGGCGGTATCAATGAATAAAGTCCAAGTCTCCGTTTCTTCCCCCTCGTTCGTTTGAGGCACCTGGTGTCTCCGGGGAGGTGATAGAGACCTGTGTGCTCCCCCCACGTCACAGCCTCGCTCTCCTCTTGGTATTCAGCCGGCACAGACTCCACAGGAAAGTGGAAATCATCGAGAACAAACGCGGACGCGGAATCGGCTGATTGACCTCCTTCCCTCGGACTGCTCCTTTGTGGAGATTTTGTGCCGCGTTGACTTGTGTTGCCCTTTGTTGTGTTGTGTTTTGTAGTTGTCGTTGCGAGTAAGGATTGTCACATCAGTGCAAAGAACTGGGATGCAACGGAGGAGAAGCCTCAGAATGTGAACTCTTATGGAATATCAATAGGCAGAGTAATGGCCTGGTTTCTCGAGACGGCAGAGGAGGCTTCGGTTCCCTTGCGTGTCATTTTTAAAAGCCGGGGGCCCTCGGCACGAAAAAAAAAAAAAAAACAGAGGCGCACATCTCACCGTCCCAACAGCTGTGATTCCCAGGATTTTCGAGTAGTTAGTTAGTCTGTCGTCTTGTCAGTGAATTAGATTAACACCTCCTTGACAATAATTATGCTTTACTGCGTGAGGGGCGCACCCACCAATGCGTGCCTGCCTAAGAAAAATCTGTCTGAAATTTATGACACTACACTGAGTGTGCACCCTGCAATAACGCAGATGGCGCGAAGCAGCTAATGGTGGGTTTAATTCTTTCTCGGCACAGCGCGTCATATAATTGACCCTTTCACTGTAGATCTGCGAGGAGATGAGCTTCAAGTCCCGGAGTCATAATGTAATGTTTTGTATGCCTTTTAATTAGACAAGCGGCATTAAGGAGGAGGGGGGAAGAAGTAGGAACATATTGAGGAGGGATGCCAGATCACTTAGACTTGTTTACATGTTGTCCTCGAGTAGGTGTCGGACTGAGGGCGGTGCTTTTTTAGAATGAGAAGGGACGTATTGTGGAAGTGAGGGTGTGTGGAAAAAAAATAAAAAGAAAAAGGAAAAAGAAAGAGAGTGGCATGGGAAGCGACACAGAAAAGTAACTAAGATAGAGAGCTGAGGATTATAGGGGAAGGAGAAAAAAAAAAGAAGAGCGGGATTTGCATAGAGTGTAGCTCCAGAATGGATTTACAGGGACAGAGACTGTATCTGATGGATTTGGGAGAGTGTATCAGCGGTTCAGGGAATACGTAGGTGAGCTCTGTGTAATGTTGACGCTGGGATAAAAGTATTACATGAAATGAGCCAAAGCACTGTAGGCAGAGAAGAGCCCATGAAGTGGTGTCCTTTGGAATGGGATAGAAGAGAATCAGTGAAAGCAGAAATATGGTTTCCTCGCTCTCAGAAAAGGCGGACTCGTGATAGCTGGGAGGGATTTTAATTAAGGCAGCTCAGGCAAAACAAGACAGAGTGCATGACCTGCCCAGTGTCTTACCTTCATAAGAGGATATTTCTGGCTTACAACTTGTGTCCTTAGCCATCATTTCTTTGAAGTAATTGCTTAGATTTGGGAACGCGGCGACATCGCTACACAAGAGTCTGATGGTGCAGGACAGTGATTGGATGATCACGCAAGCAAGGGAACGAGCAACAGACTCTGACCTACAGTACCCCCTGCCATAGAAACCAGAGGTTGAGGCTGATGTGGCTGACATTAGCCATGCTACAACCGTGGCCGCCTTGTTTATACATGGCACTATAGGCCGCCCTACAAGTTACTGTGTGTACTGTTTTTGTAATATAAGAGAGCCTTTCCAAAGGAGATGCCATGTTGGTTGGCTTTGTAATCCCGGAACAGCGAACCACTAGTGGCGTTCGACCAAATTTGGGTGCAGCCAGTGAGTGTTTGTGTGGATGACTGAGGGTGTAGCATGTTGTGGGTCAGGTGTGCACAACAAGGAAGTTTGGGTAACCCCGCTTGAAGTGACACGTGTACATGAGCCCCTTAGTTTTGTTAACTACGAAAGTTTTGTCTTTGTTCGACCCACCCATCCACCATGAACTTGTCACTCTGTGGACTTTGTCACTTTTCTGCTAAATCACCTGACTTCCTCCTTTGCTTTTATCATAATTACTGTGTCCACTAGATGTCGTCGCCTCACGACAAATGTGAATATGGTTCTTATTGGCTGTTTGCATGAAGGAACTATTGCCTAGAGCTCTTTCTTCAGGTGAGGACATGCCAAGACAGGACCAGGATCAGAATCAAAAATGATAAGGGATTTGCATTTCGTGTTCATTTGGTTAATGCTGCCCCTTCAGATTTAGGCATTCAGACGGTGACAGCAAGGCAGTGCAGTCACACCTGTTTTCCAAGGTCATAAAAGTTTACACCTCATTTTATAGATCTATGCCAAACCAAGTGTAACGGCTCCGTCTGCCTTCTTGACGGCATGCTGTTGACAAATTGGAATTCCAATAGAACCTTTTCCTAGTACTTTACGGCAAAGCCTTCAGCAGAATTTTCAACCATCCAGCCATTAGTAGCCTCTGCAACGCACGTGGACCTCTGGACGATGAGGGATTGCCATTGTTCAGGGCTCTCGCTCTGTGGTTCATGTGCTGCTTCCTTTTCATTATGGTCCAAAGAGATAATACCACTCAACAAACCCTAACCACCCATCCCTTCGTTTGCTGTCATCGTTATCGAAAGTAGTGATTGTACTGCTGAGGCCCCCCCCTCCCTTTTTTCGCCCTCAACTCACCCTCTTTCTGTGTTAGAAGAGGCGCTCTTTGCACTCAGCCACAGGCCATTAAAGTTGTCCCACAGCAATAAGCCTTTTGTCTGTGTGACCAAACAGTTGATGCTTGATAAGCGTAATCCCGGCCTGTGTTTTAGTTCCCTGAATGGTGCTGTGTGGGCTGCGAGGCCCTTCACAAAGCAGCTAGCACTAAATTGCTCACTCTTGCTTGCCTTTTGTCTCTGGATTTGTGAAACACTTTGAGCTGCTTTGCAGTTCTGAGGGCAGTGGCCTCTGTGGGATGGAGTTTACTGAGGACCATGTTTTGCAGCCGTTCTGACTGCACACGATCACGATGGTCTAGTTCCAGCAGTGCCAGTGGTCTGGATCATCTGCTCATTGCAAAAGTTGAATTATGGTTTTGTTATGTTATATATATATATATATATATATTTAAAATGAAGTCTGTGGACAATCAATTCATGGTTATACAATATTATGCATATGAATAATGCGGTGGGGATCTTTCCGGTCCAGTTATGTACAGTTATATAAAACTGAGCAGACAGCTAATTTGTTTTTTAAATAAAAAGGAATGGAGGAAGAAAGAAGAGATTCATGGAACAACTTCACAGCTACTCAACACTATTCTTAGGATTAAAATAAAATCATTACATTTCATCTACCATGCCATCATTTGATGAATGACTGTCTGCCTGTCTCTAATAACGTCTGACTGAAATGTTCTTTACTGTGATACAGGATCGGTACAGAAGGTGCAATTTTCTCTCTCTTTTTTTTTGGAAGACGTCAATTTTCCCGCCTCTCTGTTCCAACGATGGTTTTTCTTTATTTTGGATTTTTACACTTTTCGGTTCATTTGGTGGTGAAGTGTTAACATATGTTTTTTTTTCTGTCACTGTGGTACGTATGGTCGCCCACGTCCATCCATAGCTTTAGCTACGATCCCATTAATTGTATTAGCACTCAAAAGGGGAAGCGGCCGAGTTGGATTAATTGGCCGTCACTGTGAAAAGCAGGCGCAGTGTAACGGGAATTCAATACCGAGCGATGACTGATGAGTGATTACAAAAACATTTCACCGCCTGCCCAAACTTTTGGCGAGAAATTACCTCACGCTAAGTGTTCTTGTCTTCACTCTCATCCTGTATATTTCTGTATGAATTGACTGAATGTCTGCAGCTGACAATGGCTGAAATGCCAATCCCTTCATTTTCCCGCTGTCTGAGATGTCAAGGGATGTCAACATTCTTCACCATCACTCACTTCCCATTTGTGCAGACTCAAACCAGGCTAATGCGTCCCATTATGTCCCCTCTGGGCTCCCATACATCAGCCCTTGACCTAAGAATGAGGTTCAGTAAGGAGGGGTAATGTATTATTGAAATGTCCAAAGGGGTGGGCTGAGGTGGGGACTTTCATAAGGCGCATATTTTTTCTGAATGCAGTGAATCTGCAGTGAGACATTTGAGTTAATGTGGCTGTCACAGACCCGCCAGACAGAAAAATCCCACTGTGGAATATGAGATCATCAGAGTGGACTGCTTTGCTGAGAAATGATGGTAGTCAAATATGAAAAAAAAAAAAAAAAAAGACAATTTGAATGATTTTTTTTTTGTGGTATTTTAGAAACTCCTCGGATAAAAATGCAGTATTTAAGTTTTGAAATTCAAGTTGGGGAATATAAATGAATAGAGACTGTGACTGGAATACCTATCTGCATTCTGGGGCACCAGTATGCAAAACAACTCTTTAAAGTGGAATGATGTTGACTTTTATGCTTATAATCTAAATATCATATACAATATTGAGTAAAGATAATATGATAAATCTCAGGGCAGATGCAATGGTGATTGCATTATTATCTGATTTATCGCCGCTCTGCACCAGATCCCAACTAAAACACATCTGCAGCCAAACATGATACAGAAGACGTGAACATTCATAGTCCATGCAGTACACCGCTGCACTGTCACCGGTGGACAAACAGTCCGTTTTGTGATCAACGAGCTTGTGTTGCACAGCAACGGGCCCATGCAACACAAAGAAACATCATATATCTGGAAATGGCAGCAATAACTGAACATGATGAATAATGTACAGTGTACAGTATACAATAAATAAGGAATGAGCTTCTTCTTTTTTTTTTTTTCGACCGGTCCTGTGTGTCTCTCAGCTATCCTTGGCTATTTCAAAAGGTTGCACATTTATCAAAGGTTCTGGCGGAACAAGAAAGGTCAAGGTTGTTTGTTCTCTTTGTTTTTTTCCCGCTTTTTTTCCACTTTATTCTTTGGACCCGTCAGACAGATCATAGAAAACAGATAACTGGATACATACTGTCAGATACAAAATAAACCATCTTAAGCAGGAAATGGATAACAGATGTACCTGGCATGTGAAAATGGATAACAGACGTATCGCCACGCTCCCTCCAAATGGCACTGCAGACGAAACATGAAATAGACAACCGGCAGCACTCCAGGAAAAAAAAAAAGAAAAGATGAAAAAAAAAAAACCCCAAACAAAACAAAGAGATAAAACCGAAAACTGCTTGTCCATAAGATACATGAAATAAGTGTTCCTGTCTTGGCTAGGCTAAGTACCAAACCAAACCTGCTCTAAAACACCAGTGGACGCGGGATGACTTGTGACTGATTGTGTTTAAGACTGAACAATAAAAGCCAACGTAGGTACTGTTGAATGCTGACCAGTAAATCGAGACCTGTTTCTTTTTTCAGTGCAGAGTTTCTTCTTCTATAAGGTCTTTGATTCTGCACATTATCGGTGTTGTTAACTTTTTATTTTGATGGGGTTGGATTAACATATAGATCTACTCCTGACAACGCCAGACTATAGCAGTGTTCATTACGCTGTTAAACATTGCACAGCTTGAGCGTTTTGAATTTTTTTGTAAAAGAAAATTTGATTCTTCCTTTTGCCTCTATAGGAATTACAACAGTTTCAGAATAGTGACCACAATGATAAAAAAAAAAAACTTTACTGGTGAATACAAAGTAGTATGGTGACACATCAGTATGGAAAATGTAATGTTTTATTTAGATTCTGTTAACCCGTCATTCTCTGTCCAAGCACTTACCTGATTGTCACTGCAGACAAATGTGGCTGTCTGGTGAGATGGCTGGCGTGGCGACTAAATAGTCAGTGCAGCATCTTTTATTCATCACACTGGTGGTGCCGTCTCACAGGTCTTAGGTGCCTGGTGCCGCAGCCCTGTAATTTAGTGAAATGAAGTGAAAATATAACTCACCAGGTGCCTCGGTGATGTCATGTTTTCTGCCTGCTTATTGCGTTGTCAGACACCCCCAGTGGATTTCAGACTTCCAGTTCACCCCCCCCTCCTTTATACATACAAAATAAAAACCTTGGAGGGTTCACCGATGTGATTTGCGTCACCGTTTCCCTCCAGTGTCTGTTTCCCTTTAAGGTGTTTCTGAATTAAAACTCCTTAAAATGTCATGGCTGCAGTGTGTAGAGATGATGGCTCTCAGATGGTTGCACTCTGGAGCATTACAGAGTAAATCTGTCATTCAGGCGTGCATACACACACACACACGCACACAGATATATAGTCTAACTTTGTAAAGAGCTTATTTCTCTGGAAAAGAATAATTAAAGCCTTCTATGCCACCAGTGGAAGAGGAGTTTAACCAAATCTGAAAACAGTGTTTGTCTTCTGCTTGTTTGTGTGCTGGCAGTGGACCGTACCTTCATTTTTCACTGTTCTAATTGACAGAAAAAGTTGCTGTTGCTCATGTAGATTAATAGTTTATTAACTTTAGAATGCTTCCAGCCGACATTATACTGAACCCAGACACAAGAATAAATGTTGGCAATGTACGCTTTCCTGAAATAACACTAGTTGAAACTTTAGGTTTGATATGTTGAAACCACTGACTGTATAAAATAGTTGAGCCACCTTAACACAATGAGCTCCTGAAAGGCCAGTTTGAAGCTCAGTGTCTTTTTTTTTCGTTTCATTTTTAGGGCATTTAACAGACGCTTTTGTCCAAAGTTGATTTACAGAAACTCATACATACGTTCATGCACTGATGACGGTGGCTGCCTTGACCAGCACATCAGGAGCAGTTTGGGGTTCAGTATCTTTCCCAAAGACACTTCGACATGCAGACCAGAGAAATCAAACCAGCGACCATCAAAGACGGGAGGCATGGATGGAGCTGAGGCTGAAACAGGCCCACCTCTGACAACATCTGTGTGTGCACTGCGAGTTTGATCACAGGTTGTTTTTTTTCTCCCCCAAACAGCCACACTAACTTACAATACATACGGTGGGAGATAGCGAGCAACAAGACCATTTGTAGCACTGCAGTTTTGGTACTTGACATTGACTGGAGGTTGCTTCTTTGCTGAAACTTTGTCTGTATTTATTTTCAGTTTTCAATTTTACAGCGTCCTGTTGAAAATCCTCAGAGGTCTTTAGGTCAGTAACAAAGGGTTTTCTTTCTCTAAAGAAATCAGTCCAGTGGGATGATTCTGAAGATATTCACACATTGGCTTTCTCTATGATATTCTAGAGTTATGTCAACCGTATATATAAAAAGAGACTATACTAACAGTTTGTCAGACCATAAACCATCTGTTGTCTCTTCATCCCTTCTGGCTGCTCCAACCCCTCGGACACTGACACTGCAGAATTTAGAAAGATCTGCAGCCTCTATAATCCTATGATCAACAATTTCCGCTGTAAATCACTGACCAGTTGTCCACTCGGGGCATTAAGCCTTCAGTGTTCAACCAAATGGCTTCTGCTGTGATGAAAAGCTTCAGGTTTCTGTCGAACCAGCAGAGCATGAAGATGTGAACGAGATGTAGCACGACATCTGCCATATAATGCACGCTGTAATTCAAAATGCCCCACAACATGCATTTTTTAATATGAATGGCCCCCGTACGGACTCAGGCTGCTGTTGATCTGGCAGTGGTACAGACAAGCTCTCTACACTGAGACAGTGTGGACATGAGCTGCTCTGCTGCTCAACAGCTGTAGGGACCATGAACATACAAGAATATTCACCATCGCCTATAAAAAAGTAACTCAACTGGCAAATGTTGATGTTAAATGTTTAGTCTGTCTGCACATACAGTTTAGTGTGCAAGCAGTAAGCTTATGTTGAAATAAATAACTCATAATTTTGATGAGGAGTATCAATGAATACTTTTGCTTTTTTAATCAATACCAGCAGCTTAGAGCTCGAGAGGGGAATCAATATTGGCCTGTCTGTCGGCCACAATGGGTTACACTGAAATACCCCAACAACAAATGGATGAATTGCCATTATTCCCTGGCTTTTACTATGGTAACCCAAAGTCTTCTCTTCTTCTGTGAAGGATGCTAATGTCTATTTGACAGATTGGCACAAAATATTGTAGAGACATTCATATTTCCCACAGGTTTAATCTTACTGACTCTGGATATCATATTTAGGGTTTCCAGTGAAATGGCTTAACAACTTTGGACAGTACCATCAAATTCGGCAGAGACATTCTAAGTCCCATCAATGACTTGTAATTCTGTGATCCATCAACTGACCAGTGTGAAGAACTGAGTGGTAAGATATCTAGTGGTGAGACTGCCAAGTGAATACCTTCCCAAGTTTGAAGAACAACCTACAGTCGTCAGACTAATTCAAAAAGGGACCCAAGCACAAGACTGTCAGAGGAGGCAGGTAACAGAGCAAAAAGTCAGCTTTAATGCAGCCAAAAGCTGTTGTCCATAAAATCCAAAGTCTAGAACAAAAGGCCGGTAACAGAACTGACGTAATCAGGAGGAGCGTAAACCAGAAAACAAGACAAAGAACAAACCAGTGCAACAGGAGTCAGGCAGGACGATTGGGACAACACAGGCCTCAATAAACCAGAATGTTGAGCACAGGGGAGCAGTAGAA
This sequence comes from Acanthopagrus latus, assembly GCF_904848185.1. NCBI lineage: Eukaryota > Metazoa > Chordata > Actinopteri > Spariformes > Sparidae > Acanthopagrus > Acanthopagrus latus. The sequence goes on along the minus strand of NC_051044.1, from coordinate 10,438,037 downwards.
ATGGTGGGAAAACAGACAAAGAGAGGAAGTGGAAAGTGAAATGTGACACATGAGGATGAATTCAATAGAATAACTAAAAAATACCCAAACCAAAACAGGAATGGCCCCCCAATTTTTATTTATTTTTTTTAAAATGAATAACAATTAATAAAGAATAAGAAAAATTAAAAAATGCAAAAGACCCTCTCTGAGGCCAGTGTTTGGTTTTGTTCCATTCTGGGCTGTGGTGGGATTGCATGGAAGAGGATATGCTGATATGCTTCCTCTGTAGATATGAAAGGCTCATTCTAAGCTGACAAAAAAAAACAATGATTCAATATATTCAATATACAATATGCAATATACAATAGTGAATACATAATTATGGGTATTATACACAATTTCTGCCAATCGCACTTCCTAATTTATACACAATAGATCCATCTTGTGCCTTTATCGGATCAAAATGTGTTTTTAACCTTCTGGTGAACAGCAGTTAATTATTAGGTTTCATCACAGAGTTGTCAAATCAGTTTAAGATTGGTTGGAGGACCTGAGTCATCAGAATTTGTTGGTCTGGGGATCAGACTCAATTAACTACTGTTTCTGACAAAATAGCTGCCACGCTAAATATACTCACAGCAGCCTCAGCTATACTTAGTGGATGTTGGTGTGAGGGCACGCTAAAGATGAACAACAGACCTCCTAAACAGCAGCGCTTTATTAGCAGCATATTTCGAGGCTGACTCTGCCGAACGATCTTCAAGTCCCTCAATGACGGTCAGCCAAATGTTTTTTTTCTCATCAAGTTAAATCCCATTCAAAGTCAACTCCGCCAAGGCCTCGCTGACTTATTTTTGTAAGAGCTGCAAAAAATGCCTGCACACTTCAGCGTAGATGCTAGTGGGTGAAAAGGAGAATGTGTTGATTCTAATGGAAAAGTCACACACACAACTGTCCTTGAGGTGCCTTTCAAATAAACCTGACTGACTCTTCCGGCTACATATTCAACTCCAAACTCCACTGTCTAACTGTGCTGCAGAGAAATGCGTTTCGGTGAGTGTAGACAAGTGCTGTATAACGTCTTTTGTTCTAAGAATTCTAGCTATGTTCTTTTGAATGTGAGGTTGCAGTTAAGCGGGATAAGAGGGAGAAAGTTAAGCAGATGCCCTGTGAGCTCTCGGGGCTCTAGAGAGACTCTACTTCTTATTCTCCTGGGGTTTACTGAGGGAGAACTGTAACAATTTCTATTCTGATAGGAAGCAAGCGTGTGGACCGAAGGGCAAAATCAACTAAAACCGGTTTGATCTCACCACCAGCTGATTTACATTTGCAGAGCAAAGTCCCAATCTACCCATTTATAAGCACCAAATAAAAGAACAGACAGAGAGAGAGAGACACTGACCTGAAGCGAATAAAGTCCAGTCTTATACCCCCGTCTGTCTCTCTCTCCCTCAGCTCTCGTCTTTATTCCTGTCTTTGCCTCCTTGTCTGTCTCTCTCTCTCTCTCGACGTCTGTCCCATCACTCTCCGTTGAACTGACTCCCCTCTCCCTCCCGTCTTTCATTCTCAGTTCTCATCTCCCTGAAGGGTCTCCATCTTATCTCAGAGATAAGCTGAACTGCCACAGAAACACATTGGTCTTCATCTCTGTCTGTATTCCTCCCTTCTGGGTTTATGGAGGCACATTTGGGAGGATAGATGCAGTTTAATGAAGCATTCACTGTGCATGCGAGTGTGTGTGTGTGTGTTTGCGCGCGTGCGGGCACCAAATCACTTTTTACTTCCATGGATACTCGAAAAATAAAATGAAGGGAGGCGCACCTCCTGCACACTTGACAACATTATAAACCTCCATGGTCTCTGATCCATGAGGCCCCTTTGGACTCCACATCAAATAGTTTCCTGTGAAAGGAATTTATTCAGAACTTGTTAATGTAGAAGACATCCCATGTGCTTTTACCTCGTGAGATAAAGTATGCCCAAAAAACATGCCGCACATCCAAAGTGTAGAAATTCATTTAAATTCCCGATTGCTTTGTTGCTGTCCTCTGCATAAATAAGAGGGAAAAATGTAATTTCCTATTTTGCTGGCTGTACTCCTGCATACCATAAGATCACCTCATTTATCACCTTGTTCTCCCTCTTACGTAATGAATGCACCCACCCACACACACACACACACACACACACACACACTCCTGCTGCCCTCCCTCACTGACACAGGTGGTCTGCTCCTCAACTTATGACGAGCACCTGGCCCTGCTGCCTGGGCGATGTCCCATGAGCCTCTGTGTTACCCTTCTGAGCGACACAGGAAGGAAATACAGTTCAAAACCTGATCTTTTCTGTTCAGCAGCCGCTCGCTGCCATCTGGCTGCCCGGCATTGCGTGGCATTACGATGATGCATGCAGATGTAGGGGAAATCTGTTTGCCTCCAATGCAGGTTGTTTGGTTTATAAGGATGGCAGACCGGCAGATGTTAATGGTATGCATGTATGCACATACAGAACAGTATATGTAACATTCCTACATTTCCAGTAGTATATTTTTCATCAGGTGACGGCATCAGCCGATGGCGTGATGTGTGTAGATGTGTGTTTGTGTGTGTGGGTTATGATTTATTGGCGAACGGCTGCGCGTTGTTGCTGAATCTGCAACTGTGCTACAGTGCCAGCAACTGATCTTCATAAAAACATGTTGTTCTCTGTTAGCAACAGGGATGGAGGAGAGGAATGAGAGGAATGAGAGGAATGAGAGGAATAGGAAATCAGAGAATGAGGGAGTGTTTCTTTACCTTAAAAATGGACGCAGTGATTGTTTATTGGCTTCTGCATCTGTATGTTTAGTGAGAGCAGAATAGAGACAGAGAAAGAGAGAGAGAGAGAGTGTACAGACATTGTTGTCTGATCCTGACCTTGGTTTGATACATATTGACATTGATACATATGATCTATCTATCTATCTATCTATCTATCTATCTATCTATAAGGTTGGCGTATGCTCTGGAGATGAGACTCAATCAACTATCTTACTCCAGAGAGTTACATTTTCTTGCCTTTAAAAGATGTTATTGATAACATTCAGACAGTGAATGTGGCATTCCACTGAGCTAATGTTAATGTTGCTATGCTAGGATCCTAGGGTTAACGTTGCCAAGACAAGCCAACATTAAGGTTAAAATGATTGATTCACCATCATAATGATGTTTTTAAGGAAAAGATTGCCCTTGCAATGCCATCTGCCGGACATGTACATGAGCAAAGCCACCAGATATGCAGAAAAAGATCACATTAGATTTCACAGTATATTTTCAGGTTGCATTTGTGGAGTGCTAAAGATATGCTGGCTCCATATGTATTAATAGGCAAAGGGAAAAAGACATCTTATTAAAAAGGCAGTTAGAGTCAGAACCAAGGCTGGATTTATGTAACCGAGTGGGCAGCTGCACCAAAACTCCCCAAAGACCCCAAATGCACATAGTTGTGGTAATTTGATTAATTGAAGCTTAGTTTTTAAAACATGGGAATATTTACTTGTAGCACATTATTAACTGACATAAAGTGGGTCTTCACAGTACTTTATCACCTTTATTAGGTTTATCTTGATTTTCTGGCTTGTCTGTTTTAGCAATATATAAGCTTCATATTCCTATAAATTAATAATTAATGTGTTCATTACATTAACAAACAGCAAAGGTGGTAGTATACCACAACCAGAAACCTTTGTCACTGTACATAAATAAAATTATGATAATTTAATTTAGATAATTTCTTTCTGATTTTTTTTTTATGTGTTAATTTTAGATTTAACACAAAGATCTTTTGTTCGATGATGATGAAGAATGATGTTTTTCTGTTGATATCCTTTTTAAAAAATGTCTTTGCTACATTTGCTGTAATTTGATGTTGTAAAAAAATGATCTTGATCTTAAAAAGAAACAAAGTTTTTAACAAACAGTCAATGCATCTATGATAAATAAAAGGTCACAAATGACATTATGAGTTATCAGACATTTTCAGCAACAGTTGACCATTTTCCGATTCTGTCACATGACTCTAACCGTCACACACCATCTGTATTTGCTCCAGCACACGCACTGCTTTCTCTTGTTACTTGTACATCTCATTACCTCCGACCGCAAACCTATTTACCACAACCCAAAATAAAGACAGCGCGGTTGATAAGAGACTTTGATGCTTCAAGGATTTGCTTCTATCAAGGCCGGCTGGGGATTTTTCTTGAGCTTTGAAAGAAGATTTAATGGTCAGTTATGCTTTTACTCTGCATCATGGCCAAGGGCACAAATAGAATTCACATGATGTTGAGTCTGCCATAATCAATAACCTGTAAACCAAGGATGGATGGCGAGCTGTTATGGCCATAAAACACGGAGCCAGTTGTATTGACACGGCCATCCATACTACTCTGCTAACTCTCTGTCGACTGCAGAGGGAGAGTTTTCTCACCTTTTTCTACCTTCGTGTTGTTAGTGTTCTAGTGGTCTGTGAGAGCGGGCTGAGTAATGGCGATGCTCTCCGTGATGCTTTTCGGCATCAGAGGATTTCTTCAAACTGCTCTCTTTCCCTTTTCAAGCCTCCTCTTGAGGAAGTTTCACGGCCAGTGTTTTTGCATCGCGCTGCAGAGGCTAAGAGATTTGCTGTGTATTTCACAGTAACTTAGAAAAAAAAAGATAAAAAGCACGTTGGTGTAAACTGTAAACAAGCGCTGTGGCACATGCAGAGTTCTGAAGAGGCATGTGTGAGCTCTCTGGTCATGTAAAAACATCGAGGCATGCTAGAAGATGCTGAAAGGATATCTTAAAATACCAGAATTTCTATTAAATATTGTGCACAGTTCAGAATGATACACTGCTGAAATGTAATATAAATAAATAAATCCTCACCGCGCTTAAAGAAAGTTGTGAAAGTAGAAGGAAGAGTCTCTGATTCTACCGCCTCTCTGTACTCAATGAGGGTTGTTAACACTGTCAGTCTCTCTGAGAATCCTCACCTATGAAGCTCCATTCAGCTTCCAGTCACTTTAAGCTCAAAGGATTTTGCTGAAGCAATTTTGCATTTAGAAGGAAATGCAATGCTGGGGTCAGTCATCATTTTCAGTAAGAGGAATACATTTCTGGTTTTTCCCCACCGACCGAAAGCACGACACAAACCGATCCGAACACATTCAAACAAAAGGTGCTGCACCGTAGAGGTGAAAACCTGCGAACACTGATCACACCCCGTGCTGCACCAATGTACACGGGCATGTACACACAGACAGAAGAAGGTTGCAGGTATTGATGAAGGTTCTCAGTCTTCTTGGTAAATTCTAGGTGCTGTATCATAGGCGACTGGACCATTTTCAGTTTCTCGAAGATGTTTCACATCTCATCCAAGAGGCTTCATCAGTTCTAACCAACTGGAGGGGAGTTGCAGCCTTTTAAACTCTGCGTGGGAGTGTCCTCACAGAGTCACTAAGGACACGTCTGCAGTGCGAGTTTCAGAGTGGTCAGGGCCCCTCGTGAGTTGTGCACATATGTTACCATGAATTAATGAACAAACAGATGCACACATACACCTATGCAAAACATGTAAATGACTGTAGTGTCGTATAAATCTTGTAATTTCTGTATGATCAAACAACATGTATGAGAATGTTATAATTCATCATAGTACTCTTGGTAATGGTAATGAACCTGGCTTAAGTAGGAGGTGCCGCAAGTTAACCTTGGCTTTTGTGTGGCATTTTTCATCTTTTTACATGACAATACTGTATTCATTTTATATATATATTAAGCGATAAAAGAATAATCCATGTAAGGAAAGAGGATTCATAACTGAATGTTGTGTGATGAAAAGGGCTGCATGTTTCACCATGTGTTGAGATTCGATTCTTTTTCAGTTCCGCGTGTCTGCTGCTGTTGAGCCTCTGAAAGCTGCAGTTTCCATGCAGACCCCCTCTGTGCATCACAGTGCAAACACATTCTCATTTATCTTCGAATATGTTCAGCCTTGGGTGAAGTTACTTACTGAATTGTGCTGTTTTTTTTTTTTTTTTATGATCGACTTGGTTGGAGGTGAGCAAATCAAAAGATACATAAATGATCAAGGTCAAAGAAAAATATGCGGACATGTAGTTTAAATACCAAAGATTCTATGATATGTAGTAAACGGAGGGATTGTTCTAAACGAGGTGACTGAGGACAAAGAGTGTCGTATGCTTTTAAGAAGCTACTCACCCTCCTACCCACCTTCTTGCACACAATAATTGTGCCCACAGCTTCATGCACACAGTATCTCCTGGTGCCGTACAGCAAATACTCTACAAAAATCCTGAAGATGGGACATTTGATGGAAGTGATACGTATTGATTTTTAATAAGAGACTTCTGCAGCTTTTAAGATATTGCTTCCACAATTAGAGCATCAGCATTGAGCCATTTAGCTGAGTGTTGCCTTGCACCTACTGTATTTTCATCGTTTGGCATTTTGACGATAATGGAGTAAACTACCATCTGACGCACTGTCTCAGAGTTCTCTCTAAGTAGGTTTATGGTTCATTTCACATCATTTTGCGCTCAGAAAGCCAAGTCCGTCTAAGATTGGCAATTTGTAAGCGGAAATTCCTATGACGGCACGCACACAATGTGAAGGAGAGAAGCGAGTTTTAGCTCCTACACAGAAATGCTCCTTGTGTCCTCCGAGTCCACTTTTCCTTCCGTAGTTTGAATCAGTCTCGACATTCAGCTGAAGGCTAGACACTGAACGTGTCACTGAATTGTACTTTGATCACTTATCATTATCAGAAAATGTGTTGTGACTTTCTTGTATTCTATTCAGTGTAGAACCGAAGAACACAAAGAAAATACAACAAAAGGGAAAATAAAAGTCTTGAGACTACTGGGCACAGGAGTTCATTTTTCTTCCTGTGGACTTCACTCCTTACACGGCTTGACATTTAAAACACAGGTGTGACTAACATTATTAATGGCTGAATTCAATTAAGTGTCGCAGTGTCCACGCGTGTTGTCTTACCGACTTTGACATTTAAATGGAGCAGAACCGCCCTTAATTAGTGTTATTGTTTAAACCTGTGCTTTGCCTACCATGACAAGTCAAAACATGCTCTGTGAAAAGCAATCTGTCATCTTCATTGGCTGTGGGCCAGAGTGGTGCTGTCAGCGGCAGCGGATCACACAAAAGTTTCATGGAGACAACTGGAGACAACGCGAAACTAAGTGAATCCAAATGGAGAAAATAAAACATTCTGTAAATACTACAATATAGGTTTTCTTCACATTTCCAAAAACTTCTTTTCCAATTCTTTACATCCCTTGTTTTTATTTGCTGTTTACTGCTATTTTTACTTTCTCTTCCTTTCTAAGGGATGCCAGCAGGCCAGAAAATTACACCCCAGACATTTGCAGAGTCACTGACTTTACCAGGAACTACCAGCATGACCTGTAAACATTTCTTGACATACGTCAGCCGTGCTCTCGTTGCTCGTTAAAGCAGGGTGAGGGATTATCCTCAAGTTATACGACTTTTCATAGAAAACCACTGCCAAGAGCAATATTGGGGGTTTGCACTACAAACACTCCGAGGCTCATTTAGTGTTCCCAGTTTCAAGATACATCTATATTTTTTCATCCCCAACCTTTGAACACTGATTCTGATGCTTAAACATATCCATTAATAAGTTAGTAACTAGCTACCTGATTAACTTTGTTGTCAGTATTTGTGTATGTTTTACTGTGAGATCAGATATTTTCATGTGGAAAAAAATGCTTTTCACTATGTGATTTTCCAGGTTAATTCATGATATTTCCTCATATCTCCTTCAGAGTCTATTTGCTATTGCAAAGAACAATAAATGTTCATTTCAAAGAGACGGAATTGACTTTTGCAATGATGGAAATATCTCACCTCAGTGTTTGGATGTGTTCAGTGAGCTGCTAAAGATGGGTAAACATTAGAAAAGCTATTTATTCTGAGCTGGAATGAACATATCTACACTTTCAATTAGAGTGTTCTTCCATTATTATATTTTATGTTTCCCCCATGAGGGGGCCAACTTCCCGAAAGCTAAGATTATCTGAATCCATATTCTGTAAATAGGGCTGAGATCATCTTAGCATTGGGATGCTTTTTGTAAATGAAGGGTAAGTAGCTCTCAGAGAAAATTCCTGTCAAGTTATGAAGGACTATAAAATGTTATGGCCTTTAAAGACCTTTGTTTACTGAATGTTTCTATATCTATCTGTCTGTTTGTTGCGGATGAGAGTTGTGTTCACCTAAAAGAAACACAGTTTCATGAGAATGGCATTGCAATCCCATTGCCAAAGTGATATTTTGAGAAAAACAAGCATTTATAAGGGTCACGATGAGACATGCTGTCTTCTCCCACAATATTTTTCATTCCCTCTCAATATTTTTTGCTTTCAAAATAATTGTGGCTGTAGCTCAGGAGTGGGTCATCCACTTTTATGGATTATGAGATGTAGTTGTCCCAGTAAACACACCAATACATTGGCGGTCGCAGCTGCAGTGTCTGTGGGCCCATTAGTGAGAGTGGACAGGGCGCTACAGAGCAGCTCAGGTACCCTATTGACCCGAATATAGGATGAGGTTTTTTTCGGTGAAGAGGTGTCAAACAACTATGGAGTTACGGAGCGTAATGTCCGAAGATGGTGGGTCCAAAAAAAACGTCTGAAAAATGCTAACAGTAAGAGAAAAGCTTATCGTGGTCCTCAGAGTCAATTTTGGTTATTATTGTCTTTTTCTGAAGATTAGTCTTGAAAAGAGGGGTTGTCTTATAATCAGGGTCGTCCTATATTCGGGTCAATACGGCAATAAGCCCAGACTCTTCCACACTCTTGCAGCAAAGAGTGGACAAAATAATAGCAAAAGCAAAAGGAATCCCAAAGAAAGGTCTCAACAGATAAATAGCTAAGACCCTTTAGAGGCGCCTGTAGGACTGCTTTTTGAGATGAGTATTGACATGAGCTCTGGAGGATACTTTATATATCTTGTCAGCCTAACTGTAAATCATAGCTCAGCTTGACATCCCCTCACCTTCATGTAAACTTACTGAACAATGAGATCACCAACAATCTTGTCTAAAGGAAGGAGGAGTAAGTGTGATGCAGGTTACCATCTGAGAAGAACAAGGTGTAGTAGTTTTTAGGAACATCAGGAGCCTCACTACTCTGTGTATTCATTCATCTCAGCAGTAATGTTTTATAGAGCCCATCCCCATGTGTCTTTTTCCAACAGGTTACTTCCCTCCTGGAAGGTATGCAAAGAAGAAGACATTGCCACATTCTTTGAGAAACTCATACAGCGAGAAACACAGATGAGAGAAACATATTTGAGAGGTGCTGCTTGAAGCACATTGCTTGAAGGAAGGAGTGGAGGGATGTCTGACAGCTCGGGCTTTTGTTGCAAGGGTTGTCTGCACTCCCTTTCCTCCTGGATGATCAGAGCTGTAATGACTTTGGACTCTGCACTGAGTTGTAACACTGAATAATGAGGTGAGAAATGGAGTCAGGGTGGAAGGGTAAGTGTTGACGTTGTTGATATTTCATGTCAGGGAGTTCACAAGCACCAAAAACATCACTTACAGCCTCCTGAATCGTGTGTTCCAGAGATTTGGTGCTTAAACAAATGTGTTGAATCTCGCTCCGGGCTCCAGTTACTGTCAGGTTTGTCTAATGTCTCCTATGTGTGAGCTGTATCAATAACAACATGTTATCTCCCCAGTGGATTTGTAAAATAGAAAAGATTGTTGTGCTCAACTTTTGAACCCATGAAGTAAGTAGTGGCGGTTTCATACCAAACAAATCCTTACGAGGAGCTGAAACTCTTTGCTGTTTTTGTTGAATAAATGATAAATCGCATAATCAGACCTGCTATTAATCGACTAATTGATGATCAGCTGAATGATTCAGCTCTATTTAAATTCAATAGTGTAACACACTGTATTAATAATAAATCACCCATACCATAGTGTGCCATGGTAAATGACCATCAATGTGGCAAAAATAGGATAGCCACAAACATGAAAAATTAATTCAATCAATAAACCATCAGGGATGCCACAAATTCACACTAATTATGACCCCAAATTTCTCTCCTGCCCTCCGACAATATTTCCTGAGAAATTGTCTGTTCTCCTACAGATAATTTTGTTATCGCCGCATCCCTTAGTAAAATGTTGTTTATTCCGTTAATTACCATTCCTTTTTATATGCTGTGCTGTAGCTGTGGGGGCTATCTGGCACATGCAGCCAGGCAGAGCCTGTAAAAACCCGTCTGGAAGATTCATAAAAGTATAAACCACAGGAAACTCCTCCTGAGGGCCTCTTAATGGGCCTGTGTCTTTCAGGAAGTGTTAAAATGTAAATTATGGAGAATTTTACAACTCTCAATGACAGCCTGGGGAACAGTGAGAGGCAGACCCAGGGTGGATCCCTATCTTGGCAACAGCTTCCAATAATCTATTTCTGCAATCGCCAATGACCAGGACATACCTAAATTATTATAAAATAAAAAGCCACAGGACTGCAATAAAAGAGCAATGCCTTTTCGAGTATACATTGTTGTATGAAGACAGAAAGGAAAGCTAACTCGAGTCACTGGAGAGTTTACTAAGCCTCTGCGGGAGAACGTGCTCATTTTTCTAACATCTTTACAATGGCAGCTTCATAATCTTGCGTGTATATTTATGGGCTTTAACAAAGCCATAACACTCAGTTGGATTGCCCACCTTGTCAGTGAGTAGAATGACAGACGTAGTCCAGGAAGTGCTTTTCACTGAACAGTTGTGATGTTGGTGAGTGGGAATTAAAGTCCCCCCCCAAGAGATGCAGCACCGGTTATCAGTGAAAAAGGCAATCAGCCAGTTGCTCTCACACTGAGTGAGAGAAATTGTCAAAGTGAAATGTTTCATCAATCTGTCTCAAGAACTGAGACCAGGTGTTCCCTGCATTATGTCTGAATGCTATGCCCACTATGAACAAACAAGAAACCATACATAAATATTAGATAGAGCTGGGAAATACAGTATCATATTATTATTGTGATATGTGACTATATATTGGATTTTTTTTGGGAGGTATTGTTATATCGTAATGTGACGTGTCTGTTCCTGTTTTTAAAGGTTGCATTCCAGTAAAATAATGTAACTCACCTTTAGCCACTGAGTCATGATTTCCAAATTACTGATTATTATTCAACAAAACATTGTGTTAATATTTTGTTTAGGGTGCTATATGTAAGAATTGGCCACCCGTCAAATTGATAGGCTACTCAAAACAATCAGGGCAGCATATCACCAGAGTAACCGTGGCTGCTGTTAGCTTGTTAGCTCGGTTAGCCGTGCATCTAGTGGTCCAGACAGGGAGCTCGGAGCACCAGGCCTGGGATGGACTGGAGAGCTAGTATGCCAGCTTCATCAGATATCTCTGACGTCATAACAGACGTCATAATGTAAAAACAAACAAACAAACAAAAAAAGTCATTTTGCATACTGTTGATAATTCAGGTAAATTTTGGTTTTCAACTAATATTTTTACATACGGCACATTTAAAGTAATAGTCATCCCTACAATATTGTTGCAATCTCAATATCGGGGTATTAATCGCAAACCCCAGGACGATTAGCTGACTGCCATGGCATCAGCCAGTGGGGATCCTTTAAATGAACAAAATTATCAAACAGCATCCCACATGTTGTAGAAGACACACAGTACAATCAGCAATCTGACCACGTTTCAAAGTATTCTGATTCAACCCGCCATAGCGTGTTTTTTTGAATTGACATGCAGCATTTTGTGGATATAAATAAAGAAGAACTTTCCAACTAGTATGCCTGTTTGCCTGATAAACTGCCGCCACGGGCAAAATTCTTGAAAACCCTTGCTGCATGAGAAGAAGCTCCACTTTAAAAGCTGTTAGGTGTAAAGTGTGGCATGGTAATAAGTCTATTTCTCCTACATCAGGCCACATTTGTGTCTTAGAAAGTCAGTGTCAGCTCAGGGCCAGGTATTTGAGTCTTTTAACACCGTCTTTGTGCATGAGAAATGTAGTGAAGCAGAATTCACTGTCTGCTCGCCTTCTCTACTCATTTCAAATAAAAAATCTTAATGGTCTCACTAATGGCAATCATCAGGGTTGGGGAAAAAAGTTAAATCACCTGAAGGACCTGAATAAATCAGCTTATGAAAGACCAAGTAGAGGTTATCCAGGTTTGGGAAGAGATGTGTTGTTCATTATTCAAAAAAACATATTACTTAGAAGTCGCTAATGTGTAATGATTTCATTATATGGCAACAGCACGGAGCTCGAAAATTCTCATTATTCCCATTTGTTAACGTCTGGCCGACTCACGTCCTGCTCCTTTGAGCAAAGGTTGTGCCAAAGAAACATATGCCTGCTTTTGATGACTCTTTGATTTTGTGTCATCTTTCTGAGCGAACAGCGGAAAAAAAAAAAAAAAAAAGTCCTTCATTATTCGGAGTGAGCCAGGGGTGATGGAGGGGTGATAGAGGGATGGGTGGAAGATTACAAGGTTGTAGATTAAAACACGCTCTTAACACGGAAGAGCCAAACAGGAGGAGAAGAGAGGAAACCTCAAGGACATGAAGGGATCTTTGAAGTGACACTCAGGACGTCTTTGAAGCAGTTCTCTCGTCCAGAGGCAAAGATGGATCTGTACTGTACTGTGTGTTTGGATTTGGCCTACAGTATACAACATATACTCTAACTTATGCTGCTCTGAATCCATGAGATAAGCTAAATTACCGAAGATAGTTGGTTAGTTTAAGTTTAAGGTCTCACTGCAAGGAAACAGATTAGCATGTCGGCGCCATCAGAAGTGTTGGCCGCTTGCTAGGTCGCAGATTGGGACGGTGAGATCAAGGATGCAGAATGACCACGAGACAGTCTTTTTTCTTATACCCCCACCCCTATGTCCATACAGAAACTATTAAATATTCTTGAATTGATCATGTCGCGCTGTTGAGCATAAATTCTAATGCAGCAGAGACAGTCATATTTTCAGTGTATCCACATTCCCAATGATGTTATCTCGAAAAGCAGTACAGCCAAGGTGTAACTGCTCCCCATACTGGTCAATAAAAGTAGTCTGAGACTTGTTATACTAAAGGCTCGTTTATGCTCCCTTGCGTACAAAACTTGAAATGTCCAATCTCAAACAATCTAACATTCACTGCCAACAGATGTCCGTTTGTCCTGTACAATGGCGGGGATGTCGAGCAATACATCCCCTAGAGGGCGCCGCTCAAATCATCAAATCGATCTCGACTTTTCCTTCTCGACTGTCCAGCTCACATTCAACTCCTGTCCAATCTCCTCCCAGCTGTTCCGTATTAACCATGTCGCTGTGTGCAGGGGAAGGGCCATTAAGCTGATGTCTAAATCCTCTCACCGACTGATGACCTCTCCTCAAAAAGTTCTGCCATTTTTAAAACTTCTTCCCATTATCCTGGGGTTGTGTCTCACTTGAACTGTTGGCTACACTGCTACACTTTTGACTGGAATTTTGTGAACTATAATCTCAAAAAACATATCACATCATATCATCATCAATATATATTTCATTGTACAACCCAGTGTTAAAAAATAAATGACCATGATTTCCTCGATTCCTTTACATTTTACAGCCTTGTTGGACTCCATTTGATGAATGAGCCTCTCTGTCAGCACAGATACTGTAGTACCTTACACAGGACCATGTCCATTCTCAAGGATAGTTCCACGGTTGGTTTCTCTTGGAACACCTTCTCCGCTCCTGTCTCTGTTGAATTAGAGTGAGTGGGACAAAAAAAAAAAGAAAAGAGATCAAAATTGGACAGAATAATGCAAAGTCCATTCATATCCGAACAGAACCAGAGGGGAAAGACAGGATGAAAGAAAAGAAAGTCAAAAATAAAAGTGGATTTATATAAACACACAGAGGGTAGGTCGTTTCTGATTGTCGAGGAAGAATCCTCCCGTCTGATGTTCACTTCTCGGTGGATAAAGCTCTGCCTGGAGGGCTTTTTTGGCGAACGGCACAAACAAGCCAACCTTGAATCTTGTTTCCCGTAACGGCAGTCGACCATATCATCTTACGGGATTATTCAACATATTTGCTTAATATGGTTACAAAATTCTCCTTCAATAGTGACAGAATTAGATATCAAGCACTGGCACTGGCCTCATTAGAACTGGATTATGGTGGGACTTGAGAAGCAGTCGGTGCCCATGAGCTGCTTCTCTCAGGCAAAAATCATTGTGTTGTGTTTTAGCATGCTGCGACAGCACAGGCCCTTCTTCCTTTTAAACCAGTAAAAATGTTCCATCTTGGCTTTAATTTGGTCCATGACAACCTATCGCAGAGAAACCCTACCTTATGTCCTTCAAAAATCAATTATTTGCTCTAAAAAACATGTTTGGATTTCTTGTTTTATTGACCAACATGGACGCGTTTAATGATTAATTTCAATGACAGTGAGTGATTATAATCTGGGATGTAAAGAGAAAAACATTTGTGAAGATGCTACAACTCTTTTTTCCCATGCACTTAATTCATTTATTAAATAAATCATTATTGAGCTGGACCACAGACCCAGAGGGCATACTGTCTTGCTATGTGGTGCTCCCTGATGGAATTGACCCAGGTTCTATTGACTTTAAAGGAAAATCGCCTGCATCCCATCAGAGTATGTATTTTTATGTTACACCCACCTAATAATCATTTTTTTTCCCACTGATAGGTCACTGAGGGGTCAGCCAGTGAGTAAACACTTTCTACATTAGTTCATTACTGCTGAATTCTTGGACTGAATGGGTTCCCTCAGACAGCACTTGAGAAGCCTCTTTACAGCTGTCTTTGTTACATTGTGTTGGCCTGCTGCTGACCACAGTATTTCTTCTTATTTTTTTTGCATGTAGGCTTTTGTGAGGGCTTGCTGTTTCGTCATACTGACAAAAACTGACAAGTAGTTCTGTGCATAAAACCTAACCAAAACATGACCATGATTGACAGCATGCTTTATTTTGAATGTCTTACCAGATGTCTAAGAAGTTTGGTACGTTTTACAGCCGTCAAGAGTTTTTTTTTTTTTTTTTAACCAGATGTTGGGCTACGGTTTGATCTTTTCCTAACCCTAACCCAGTATTTTTTGTGCCTCAGCCTCTCCAGATTGTAAGCACAATGTTGTCACAACTTAACTTCAAAAATGGAACACTGTTGGGACCTTATCCACATATTGCAGACAATAGAGAGGCCTGTAGGTAAAACCAGAAGCCTAACTACGAGGCCCCCTTAACCCAGCGGAGCCTAAAAACAAATGGTCTGGTAAATTGAAGGAGCAAATGATTATCAACAAATTGTAATATTATACATTTAATTGGTTAACAATGATGATTTATTGAAAGCCAGTAATCAAATAACATTCCCCATCAATATCAACAACATAAATTCAATGTAAAGATCCAACAACTGTGTAATGGAACACTTCCATTAAGTATACTTGAATTTTAACACAGCAACAATTCTCTGTAAACCTGTTCAGTCCAAGCAGATATTTACACAGACCCTGTGTGAAATACGGCATATACTTAAACTTTCATATCTGAACAACATTGAACATTATACTCTATGTGTTCCTTACTGCTAACCACAATCAGATTGCATGATATGTGTCATACTTAATGCTAAATGACTAGGTTAAGCTAGTTGCTAACCTGCTTACCAGGTAGGAAAGCTTAAAAAATGCTTCCAAAACGCTCAGCAATTCAGTCACCACGTTCATTAAACAACACAAAACAACTTGTATCTATTAAAGAGCATTACTGCCTATTTCGTACCTTGAAAGGGGAAATATCAATAAAGATGCTCCAACAAAACGCTCCCCACTCTGGCAGCTTCATTGTGAATGAAGCATTCTGGCCTAGAGCTCCCCTCTCCAGGCTCTGCAGGCAAGACTAATCAATCACAAGCATCATCTCTGGAAAAGGCTCAACAGGTAGATCACAGATTAGGTCGTCTTGACAGGTAGGTATATTTATAACCTTTTAAGGTTTGTTTAAACCTTGTTTTAACTTCTTTCACTGGACTTACATGTTTTAACCTCTTTTGGAATTTTAACCTTTTTGGTATGAATTTCAAATTATGACTTATGAAAGGCCTTTTTGGTTCTGTTTTTACACTGATTTAATGACCTTTTACAGCCTCATGAACATCAAATCAGTCGATAACATCAACAGTTAAAAGCAGCGTAAACATGAACTTATGCGTTTTCAAGGGCAAACCCCTTGCGGCAAAGCACCTTGTTTTTCAGGAAAAATATAGACATAAATAAAGACATTATTTAACATTAAAAACAAACTTAGTGTCTGACCGAATTAATGCCCTATGAAAAAAAACAAACAATGCGCATAACAGTAAAAGTAAACAGTGAATTAATGTGATTTGCATTGCATTTAAGTACTCACACCCCTGGGGAGTGTAACCTTGCCCCACAAAGGGCTTTAAAATAAGGAAAACTCAGACAGTGGGGCAGCCATTAGAGACAGACATCCTTGTACTCCCTCACATTTCAGTCCTTAGAGGGGAGTAAATAGAAACTACTGACAGTGTTTGCCCCAAGGCCATCCCGATCTAATCAAGAGGTGAAAAATGCAGAAGTAAATGAAAACGCCACAAATCTTGCACCGCACCACTGCTTTGCTGTTTTAAATAGATCAATTGCCTCAGTTCTCATTGTCAGGCCCTAAATATCCTCCCCTCAGGCTTGTGGTTTAGCTCCCATAGTCCCATAAAAATAGACTTGATGGATGGCTTTGCAACACCCCCGACAGAGGCGAGGGAATCCCCAAAATGCTCCCGCGCTCAACCCCGCCCTCTCTCGCACCACCACTGCCGCCAATCCATCCCACCCCTCCTGGAGCCAGTTGGCAGGCTGCTGCTCAGCATTTTGCCAGCCTCAGTTTGCTTTTTTTATTTTTTTTTTGATTGAATCACCCGTTCAGTACATTTGGGGGTTCTTACATAGGTCAGTCTGATTGAGGGGGACAAAGTTTATCTCCTGCAGATGACTGGATGGTTGCCAGGAGGCATGGTGGTGGTGGTGGTGGTGGGGACAGAGGGAAAAAAAAAACTGATAAGGGGAGAGAAAAACGGAGGTCTTGGATTGCGTTAGTCATCCAAGCCAAGAGGTGCATGGAAGGGAGAGCGAGGCTGAAATGAAGAAGGCAACAGTGTGTGTGTTTTTGTGTCTGTGTGTGTTTGTGCGCTCATGTGTGCCATATTTCACTCATTTGCTACATCATTTTTAAATAATAGATCGCTCCTTCACTCGCCATCAATGACTTGAGAGATATTGATCAGCCATCCGGTCTTCTCAAGCCAAAGGCTAATATCCGCTGTTTACTACTTATAAATCTTCAGTTGATACGCTAAATAATGCAGTGCCAAGCAGCCAGAGCTAGAGTCAGAGAGGGAGAGAGAGAGGGAGAGGGAGAGAGAGAGAGATGAGGCAAGTGAAGTTCCATAAGGCTTGTACGAATAGAAAAAGCTCCAGATCTGCCAGTGATCATACTAAACTGAGACATTTGTCTCTGTTGGTTCTGTCCTGCTGTGCCCACTTTGGGACGATTAAAGTCCAGCCGACATCAGGATGTCCAGGAGCAGACGAAACCTTTTTAAGCCGCGCTATGAAAAATGACTGGGCGCAGAAGTGTTTGCTTGTACTTTTGGTTTCGACATTACTCAATGTAGGACACATTATCCCCCACCACCCCCTCAGTATGAAGTATTGAAACAATTACCCCTTGGGAAAAACTCTACAGGCTGTGGCTTTTAAAGGAAATTGCAAATACAGCATTAATGATAAAACACAGGCTTTTCTGTCTGTGCTTTGTAACAAAGAGAAGATATGTGAAAGTGGAAGGTGCCAAGATCAAATTGAGAAATTCATAAACAAGTCATTTTTTTTTTTTTTTGCTCTTAATCAAGGTCTTAAACATTCAGAGTATTCTCATTGAAAAGAAAAAGAAAACTGACAAATATGTCCCAGTTGTTTTCCTCTGTCTCCCCCCAAAACAACTGACTTGCATTACAAAAAAGTAGTTTGAGATTAAGTATTTGTGGCCTCTGGCGCAGATAAAGCAGATTTGAAAGTGACCAAAATGTATTCCTTATCATCTCGCATTCGCAGACAGCCAGAGTTCGCTCCATTTTTTTCTTTTTTTTTTTACTCCTTTTTTTTGCTTCATCCACTGGCGTTATTTAAATTCCACAGCCCAATATGTTAACTGAAGCCCTCGGTGCAAAAACTCTGGAGGGGCCTTTCTTGAGCAGTTGTGCCATTTCTCTCGCACGGAACATAAATCAGCTGCCAGCATTGTGTGTGATGCGTGAGGGGTCAAGGGGAGGAAAATATCCTGCTGAGACCTGATGATTACTTCACAAGATATGTAAGCAGCAGCCCGAGGCAAAGGCCCACCTGGTTACAGCTTCAAAGTGCATTCTGAATCCCAATGAATGCGAAAATAACATAAATCTCCTAAGTGCGGTCGGAATATAGCCACGCTCCACTTGCTGATTATGTCTCTATTAGAATCGCGGAATGTTGGGCTTAGCTCTTTAGTGCGCATCGGTTTCTAAATTAAATTTGATCTAATTTGCTTTCAGTCTTCAGCCTGTCCCGCTCTCTCTCTCTCTCTCTCTCTCTCCTCTCTCTCCTCTCTCTCTCTCTCTCTCTCCCCCCCGGCCATCTCAAGGGAACATCATGCATCTTCTTCCAAAGTCAAATTTTGGCACTGTGCATTTTACTGCGCACCATGGGAAAGTTACACTTGTCAACAACTTCCAAGGGACGTAGGTTACACGTACTGTATATGAGCTTAGTTACTCATTTGGAGTGTGTCCTCATTGTTCAACACCAACCGACGACCGGGTTTTACAGCTGTGTTTGTGACGACAAACTTGAAATGTAGAAAACAACATAGAGAACTTGTAAAATGTAACATGTCCGCAGTTGGGATGTCTTCTGGCGACTAGGTTGCCTCTTCCTGGTTGGCAGCTGGTGGTTGCAAAGATATGTTATGTTATACTTGTCTGTTGTTCATTCCAGCACAGTCTCACTCCCAGCTCATCAAGTATGGCAGCTGGGTCAGTGGCCTTAAGCTGCAGTCTATGACGCTCCACCTTCTGCTCTAGCATCAGTTTTACTAGTGAACTTTACGAGGCAGTCAAGTTAGCAGTAATACGTGACAATTAATGTCTGGTGAGACTTTCAAATTAAAGCTGGCTGAAAAACAGTTCACATGTTACTATATAACATGACTGATTGTGAAATATTGTGATGATGATGATGATGATGATGACGATGATGATGATGACGATGATATGCAAGCGAGCAAATCAAATCTTGGAGAGGATGCTGGGAGTGAGAAGAGACTGGTCACATTCAGATGTAATGTCCAATCTATTTGAAGTTGCTGGCGTGATTTTTTAAATTTCCTGTGTATCTTTGATAAACAAAATCAACACGGCAGCAACATCTGGGGATGACTGCTACTTTTAGTTTGGGTAAACCCGAGATGTCGTTTTCCCAACAGGTAAATTAACTCCAGTGAAAATGTTGCTCTTATACAGAGAGCACCAACCACGAGATGTATAAACTTTGAACTAGCGTCGGGAAAAATGGAAAATTAAGTTGTATGTAAGCTACTGGGGATTTCTACCTGGAAGTTATCGTAAACAACCGCAGCAATTGGTTCGATAAGTCCACACTCTCAGTACAAGCCCCCATGTGTCATTTTCTCTTCAATGTGCATTATATGCAGCGGACCATGGGGCATATTGATTATTTAAAAGCACCACTGGATGAAATAGATGTGCCAGCAGTGAGAAGGAGCAGAGGGCGAGCTGCATAAAACAACCAATTATATCATTCTTCACCCTCGCTTGCTGCTCTGGACTGTGGACTGGAATTATGGCTATTTAAAGCATTACACAAAGAGCAACAGTAGCCTGGGTGGAATATGAATGTGTATTAAGGTACATTCCGTTCAAAAGTAACCCTTCTCTTATAGATATTGTCCACATTTTTTTTTTTTTTTGCTGCTTCTGAGAATGAATAGAAGGTCAATGAAGAGAAGGGACACAAGAATTATTATTATTTTTTTTTCCATCTCTCTCCCAAGGGCATTTTTTATGAGCGGGAGACCTTTTCCGTTTTATTTTTTATTTATTTTATTTTTTTTGCGGAACAAGGCTACTCCCACGCTGACAACATTCAGGTGCCGAAAAGTTTATTTGATGGTGATGCCACAACCTGGAGTAAAAAACAAAAAACAAACAAAAAAATCTTTCAAACCCAATAAACAAAAGCAGGCCAGAGCATAAAACTCTTGTCTCTGCCTATACGGCATGGCGAACCCAAAAACAGCCACCTGGCAAAAAGCGAAAAAGGAAAAAACATAGAATGAATATTGAATCCACCTGTTCAAATCATTTCCAGTGGTTTGCTGCCAGTAGCCTTTTTTTTCACCCTTGAACTCCTGGCTATGTGATCTCTCAGGAGTTGCTGCCAGTGGGCGCCGGTGCAGCGGCCGCTGTGTTCTGCTTCCTGGACTAGGGTGAAGAGGAGGAAGGTTGGGGATGTGAGGCCGCCGGACTATCAGGCGGCACACAGCACTGCCTTTTGACGGCCTGGTGTGTGACAACTGGCATCACTACACAGACCAGAGTACCATCAGCAGACTTACAGGCGCACACACTACATGGCACGGCACACGGTCACAGTGTAAAATCACTTTGTAGTCAGCGGCGCCTCACACCCGAGAGGCTTGTGTGTGTGTGTGTGTGTGTGTGTGTGTGCGCCCCTGGGCTCAGGGGTGCTGGAGGGGAAGGTTAAGCTGTAGCCAGATGTTGCAAGACACTGCTCCAATAGAGTCCCCAGTCAGTGTGACTAGGGGGGATTATGAAAAGGGCTTTCAGGACTGTTGTATTTACTCTTGTCCTGGGTTGTGAACTTTTATTCAAGCAAAAAAAGAGAACACAAAGAAGCAAAGACTAACAGCATTCATCTGCCTGTGAAGCAGGGTACATCACACAATGGGGCGATTGTTCTATGCAATTTAAAGCCACGCTGAATCCATCCACAGCCCAGGCGGTAGAGGAAAATGTCGGCATTTTATGTTTCTGAAGACTGTGGATACATTTGGAGAATATATACGCATCGGATTAACATTTGCACAATGCCCGTCATATCACGTGTACATGAGCTGACTGTCATGTCCAGGGGAGAAGGGGGCGTTGGTGGCGGGACAGTCAGGTGAGATGGCCGACAAGCGGAAGACCACTGTTTGAGAATGTGTTTAAACATTTGGTAAGCGCAAAACCAGGGCATATTTTTGAAGACGTCAGGAGATTTCCAGCCGTGTGAAGTGCAGTAAAACCGTATATTTTTGAAAATTTGCAGTCGAAAAAAACAGAACACTGTAGATGGCTTTCCAGCTGTGTTTGTGGCATCAGAATCGTGTCAGTCAATGCATAATCCTCAACCGAACCAAGTTGCGCTTTTGTGCCTGAACCTAACCAGAATACAAGCACTGTGTCGTCACAACATAGAACTAAAATTGCACCGGTGTACAGAAAACGTACACTTCCGACATTTACTCCTGTGATTGTGTTGCCATCCGTAAGCAACAAAGAGAAAAATCCATGAAGCGTAGATTTACAGTCAGGCTGGGCAACTCACATCGAAGACATACTGTGCCAGTGCTTACGTATGGAGAGGATTCTCTCAGACGAATACCCCACGGAGCCAACCTGGACTTCTTTACATCTCAGGGCTCTTCAGTGCAGTTGTCCCGCTCCAGGCAGAATGTGATAAGAGGAACTTGGCCAGCGGGATCCTCTGACCTTTGCACCTTTTCAGTGGATCTCAGGGTGAGTCCCCTCAGCTTTCTCCAGCCCCCATGGGCTCTGATAAGGGCCCACTTTGCATCGGGTTCCCGTGGGATTGGCGGCTATCATGGCACCTTGTTGCGACGATAACAACGCACCCTCCTGATCATGAAGTGTCAGATCAAAGGATTTCATGAACCTCCTGCTGGATTACAGCGGCTCTTCCTTATAGCACTCCTAGGATGGTGCTCTGGAATGTCGCCTGGGAAGAAGAAGAGGATTATGCATACTGAGAAATCATATGGAATTACAGGATCTGGGCTCCGTAGTTCTGGCATAATGCTGAGCAAAAACATGGCCGAGTGGTTGAGAGAGAGACTGAAAAGCCGTGTGCAGAAAGTAACTGCCGGTAGTGAGAGAGATAGAGGGAGAGGAGTTTTTTTTTTCCCATACTGTATGGTAGCTTTTTCTCATGCAATGCCATCTATAGCTTTTACAGTCTCCAGTTCCAGTATAACCCTTGGGCCTAAGGCTTAAGGGGATAATGGGTGTGAAAGTGGTTAGAGACACGATGTGGAAGTAACTGTTTTCTGTGTGTGTTATGAAATACATTCAGAGGACTGACACAATTTTTTCACATTGCTTACTTCTTGTTCCAGACAGCTCCACTACTTTGACAGTAAAGAGGTAAATATTGACGTGGGGTAACGAAACACAGCAGAGTAAAGTATTATGACATGGTGGCAATTCCATTTGTGATAAATTACTCAGTGTGAATGTGAATATTCCAAATGTCTAGCACATCACACTAGATATCTAAAAAAAGAAAGGAAAAAAAGGTTTCAAGGATACACTTATTTCTCTTAATGATTAACAAAGTGATGAGGTGCAGGTTTCTTTTTTTTTGTAAATTGGATGTTGCATTTTCAAATGAAAGTTGGCGTGTATTTGATTAAAGACAGAGATCTATTTCATATTCTGCTTGTTCTCAGGGCAGCCAGAGCTCCACACACTCTGTCTGTTTTGTCTATCAAAAATTCACATCATGAATCACTTTTGGTCTGCAATAATACTGAGGCATGCACGCTGGTAATATGCAGGTATCGCAAATCCTTTCTGGACTCGAGCGGGACAGAGTGATTTTTTTTTTCTTCCTTGGATAATAGATGGAGACGGGACTAAAGATAGAAATCTGGTTCATGTTGCCAGTGTCATGTCTTAGCTGTCGGTGCTGCTCACACAGTGTGACTGTGAATGCCAAGTGCAGCCGAGAAGCAGGACCTTTGATCTTGCAAACCAAGCCTTTAAAGGGAATGCCAGACCCACTGGAGTGTACCCTGACATAGGTGATATTAATATTTTCTTTTATGCTGTATGACAAATACTTCCCAAAAGAACTAATCAATCACACTGTACCCCGTACAGATAGATAGATGGATGGGTGGATGGAGTTAGAAAAAGGAGCGCATTTCAATATCAAGCAATTCAGTGCAACAGCAGCACAAACAGTGGAATCATCACCTCTTTGATACTCTCAACAAAAGCTGAAAAAAAAAGAAAAACATTGGAAAAACCCTCCACAGTAGAAGAATTTCGAGTTGGTCTGTTGCATTGGATTGCATTGGATTGTAGCAAAACCCCTGAGAAAGCATGTATGATAAGTCACACTATACAGATTGATTGTACAAGGACATTTCTGATTCGCTCGATGGTTTTTATGTACAGCTGCTGTTTCACATACAGGAGATCCATGATCAGTGCTACATTCCGCAGTTATTGGCTGTTTCGGGTCTTGCATCCAAAACCCTCATCTGTGCAACAGACAGTCCAGATGCATGCCACTGGTCACCCCCATTGGATGTTTTCTCCGCCGCCTCCACATTGTTGTGGATGTCTCCTCTCCTACAAACCCTAACGGCAGAATAAATGTAAACTAAGTAAGTTTTTGCAAAACCGCAGATAAGTTAAAAACACCATCGCCTCCTCCACCACCTCTGAAAGCTGGCTAATAATCATATAATGTAACTTTGATATGCCATGTTACAATTGTTAACCAAAGAGGTATTTACCCTCCTCCTCTTCTAACCCTTCTCAATCATCTCCTCTTAGTGTACAGTTCGCTCCAGCAAGATGAGCTGTCTTGTGGCCAAGGTTATCTTGGGTATCACTGAGGCCAATGGGACAGGGTTGGATGTTACGCGGTGGAATTTGCAACTGTCTCTCCACTGTCAACACCAGTCATGATAATCAACAGAGCAGTTCTTGGGTCTTATCTTTGACAGATCTTCCTTGTGACAGGAAGCATGGGGGCACTCTGTAGTACGTACATGGTAGTACTGTTGCCTCACAGCAAGAAGGTCCTGGGGTTTGCATCCGAGCTGTGGCAGGGCTTTTCTCTGTGGAGTGTGCATGTTCTCCCCGTCCTTTCATGATGTTCCTCTGAGTGCTCTGGTTTCCCCCACTATCAAAACATGTATCTAAGGTTAATTCTCCTGTCAGTAACCTTGAACAAGGCACTAGCTAAGATCTGGAGTCGGTCCCTGGGTGCTGTATGTTGGCCGCACACTGCTCCGCGGGTATTGGTTAGATCTCACTACGCTGCACAATGTATGATTGTGTCTAACAAAATAATGATTCTTCTTCTTCCAATGTAGCCCCGTATGCTGGTGCCGGTCCCCTCGCAGATTGTAGGACCCGGTCGTGTCTCTAGCGCCCCTCGCCCAGCGCCTTGGAGCAGCTGCTCTGGATGTGTTCAAGGGGCGCTTTCTTGGAACACAGGTGGCATCCAGGTTTTTCTACTTTGCCCCTAAATGAACAGGTTGGATGCACTGGGGAGGACATCGCAGACCCCCAGAGTCAAGAACTTGATCCTCTGGGGGTTCCACTTCCAGATGTCCTGCCAAGTACCGTTCCGCTCCATCACCTGTTCCCACTTCATCCAGGCACCCTGTCGTCTCATGGCCACTGTTCTGCTTGCTTGCTCTTCCTCCACTGAAGCGTGCACCTCCTGCCCCAGCTTCCGTCCTGTCTTCCCGCTGAAAGTGTCGTAACGGGTCGATGTTGAGCCTCTGAGTCCAGCTCTTCCAATCTCCACACGCCCAAGAGGAGCCTCGGGCCTCAGCCGACCTTATATTACATTAAATTAAGCAAAAAATCAATGGGTATTCATTGTTTTTCCACAAAAACAAAATAAAAATAACATTTGTTCTGACCAGCAACATACACATGAAAAAGTTTAAAAGTCACTACGATATAATTAGAATTATTCCAAGTTATCACTTTCACTGAAATAGATGAGACCACACATTGCAATGCATTTTGAGCTTCGGCAATATTTTGCAAAATGAAATGTGTCAAGCTTGTCTCCCACTGTCTGATGACACACTGACACAACTACTCAATATTTAAATAAAATACATATTTGATAGACTCATCGTAATTTATTCTGAGCAAGTTTGTCAGAATATCTGCAATATCAAAAATGCCTGTAGCGAAATGTGAATGAACAGTAAAGACTTATTCTTATCTGGATGCTAACATCCAACAATGGATTGGGCTCAGGGTTGATATTGGACACAGAAAATCGACATTGTGGTCTGATTTTTTTTTTTTTTTTTCTGTTTTGACCCACAGTTTGAGTGTGAACAGGTTTGAGCGCCTCAGACACAAAAGACACAATGGACACAGGCTGAAGGAGAGACAATAAATATCAAGTAGAAATGAGGTGATGATCGAAAGTCTTTTTTTTTACCCCCTTCTCCCTCTGGCCCTCAAACCCTCAATCAGCAAGCCGTGATCCTCTGACAGCAGCAATCACAATCCATTGAAAATGTCCCTCGTCAGAAAATGGCAGCATGCAGAAATCTATAAAAGGTTTTAATGTTGTGGGCCTGCCATGATTGCCCAGGCTTTTATCTGTTATTCACCACGTCACACTGTTCCACTCGCTCCCGCTTGTCTCCGCCAGGCCAAAGACAGGCAGAGTGCATTATGTGTAATGGCAGCTCCATTGTTGCAGGTAGAGAGGCCATATCTCATCAATACTAATTGTATCTGCTTGACAGAGATGGTTTTTTTCCTGTCTCATAATTTGACTGTTGCCTGCTTTTGCAAGAGGAAACCAGAGAATGGGAGAGAAGAGATGGATAGATGAAGATTTTTTTTTTTTTTCACAAGTTGATAGATTGTTGACTTGCAAAAACAATCTTTCCGTACTTTGCATATAAACGCACGTTAACAACAAATGAAATTTTCTGAAGATTTTTTGGCAAATAATTCACAGCCACCAGGAAGTCTGACGGCTTGGTTATGCAGTGGATTGACGGTTTCTTTTCTTGTCATTAATAATAACGATAGCCACTGTCAATAAAGCCAAGATAAAGTGCTGGGTGTTTTAATAGGGAAAAGTCGGCGTGTTCAGAAATTCATTTCCAGCTCATTCAGCTTAAACTATTTTCGATGTTCACAGTGGAAATGATCAAAGGCTCCACTCACTGTGTTCCTCAGACATTAAAGGAAAGAAATGATTTACCTCTGCAAATGAAATACCTCCTGGAGAGCCATGCCCTTGCATGTCAATGACTTCCTTCGAGGATCCAACAATTGTGTGTCAAGAAATATTGAGGGCATGGAGTTGCTTTAAATGTTTTCCAATCAGATTGGCCTCCCATTTTGATGGGTGCATTCAATTAGCTTTCCACATGAAATAGAAATTCAGTGAGACAATAATTGGTTTTGGTCACGCTTTGATTTCACTCATTGACAAAACAGAAATCGTGCCTGCTGCTAAACATGAAATACGATACTATATTCAGTCCTATACATTGTCAATGAGAAAAAACACTGCAGCCAGATTTAATACACTGATGGAGTAAAAAAAAAAAAAAAACACTATTCCCGATCGCTTTAAAGCAGCAGTCACTGTGACAAGTATGGAGAGGGTTATCATTTTACATTTGGCAGCAGTTGGAGAGCTACAACCCTCCAGGGCTGACAGGAAGTGCGCTGTGTTGACGGCCACTGACCTCTTGTCTCCAGAACACCGTAAGCGTATCAGACCTGCCTCTGGACTGGTGGTTAAAGAGACGATCCTTTCACCAACGCGACCCCAACAGTTACTGCTGTCGTTGAACAACAGCGTCTAGTGACAGTCCTTGAACGGGACACTTAATTCTCATCTGTTCAGTCGACACTTGTCACTAAAACTAAAATATGTACTAAAATGGAAATGAGATGTGTTTCAAAGTTGGCCCCTGACTTCTCTTCCACACAATTCTGTACATGTTTATCAGACTCGCCTCTGGCGAACAAAACATACCAGTTCAGAAAAAAAGAAGCTGCAGTATTCCCAGACCTTTGTCCCTGCTCAACAGTGCTATCAACGCCACCGTGACTATCGAGTAGACACATGCAGCATATATATGTGTATATATGCATGCACACATACCCTGAGGCACAAATATAGCATATCGTTTTTTGTTTTTTTTCCCTCCAAACTAAAATATTCAAGGGCAGATATGCCACAATGATCCTTGGGTAAAATTTTAACTTGTATTGTATGACTTTTATTCCTGAATAAACAGGAGAAGATGTCATGTCATAAGCACGTCAACAGTGTTTGTGTAATTGAACCTTCCTAAGCTGAGCATGCTTAGTACCCCAATGTGTCATTACGATGTACAGTCGTATCACATCGATGCCAAGATGTTTATGGACAAATCACATTGTGTACCATCGCTTCTTAGGCTAGCCAGTTTCAGCAATACCTCAGCTAACTAGCTAGCTTACATACTGTATAAAAGTCAGCACTGTGGTCTCGTTGTCAGGAATAACTACATAAAGTATTTTACTTGATACTTTTTGGGGATTATCAAACGCCGACCGTGACTACGCTTGGCAGAACTTTTCAGCACTGCCAAAAGTCAGAGACAGAAGTTCTGATCGTGGTTCAGATCTGATAGAAACAAACGAGCATTTGGTTCCAAATAAGCCCAACCTACTCCTAACCAGTCAGAAGAGTACAGAGAGAACATCACAGACAAAAACTTTTATAAACTTGGCAGAAAATGTCATACTCTTATCACATATTTTCATAGAACAGTAAATATAAAGCTACCGCCAGCAGCTGGTGGAAATAGCCAGCTTTTGTCTACCCAAAGGTACCAAGATCCTCCCATCAGCATCTATAAAGCTGCTTCTGGTTATACATGCTTTACCTGCGGTGCCAAACATTCATGTGGGCATTAACGCCGGCCATTTTTTATGATTCCAGCCAAGACTGTTCTTATCCTTTAAAGTTTTATTGGACACAACTTGCTCCAGCTCTGGGGCGAGTCTCTAAAGATAATCTACCATCTTCAATTTGGGTTCTTATTCTATAGCTTGGAGGAAGGATAGCGGAAAGGGGTGAGAGGAGAAAGGGGAGAGAGGGGAGATGAGGGAGCACAAACTCCGTCAAGCTGGCTGGCCACAAAAAAAAAAAAAAAAAATGGCAGCCTGTTTAATTCCTTCCTATGGTCTCTGTGGGAGAGTCAGCTCCCTGCTGAGGCTCACCACTGCTGCTCTTTGAAGTGTGAGCAGCTGGGACATTCGCACAATTCTGCGTGACACATGTACTGAAACATGCAAGGGGCTCACGTCTCACATGCAAAGTGGACGTACTTGATTGTTTCGTGATGGTTTCTGACGATCTCATATTAAGTGTTTGTCTTGTTTTTGGTCAAATAACAGACAAATTACATCAAGAGCGGTGTCTCCATGTCTAGTCACTTTTTATATTGCTTTAGCAATGATTCTTGTTTAAACACAGCAGAAACAGAACCGAAACAGAACCCACCAATTCATTAGGTGCTGTTTGCGTGGTGAAAAAAATCGCCCTAATCGAATTTGTTTTATATTAGAGAGGTTTCATTTCCTTTCATACAGTATTCCTTATGCATGCTGACACAATAAGCGGCGAGGCCACGTTTTTCTCAGCGCGAAACCTCCAAATATACATCTGATAATATCTTATCTATTCGGGAACACTTATTGCAGGTGTGTGTCGCATACTGTACGTGTCATCTCATGTCTTGAGAGAATAAAATAACACCTTCCGTCTGTCTTCCTTCTCCCCTTCCGTAAGTGCCTGCCGTGAACAACAGTGTTCTGTAGTCATCAAATGCAGAGTCATCATGCCTGTTTAGCCAATCAGTTCCAGGCAGGGCGATAAGGGAGGGTACAAAATGAGGTTCATCCTCAAATGAATTCTGTGTTCATTGATAAACCTCCGCTGTAGCTCACAGCCTCACTGTGCCTGCCTCCCCTCGCGTAGCTCCTTCCTGGCAATCTGAAAATTCAAATTGGTTCTGCACCAGTCAGAGTCAGTCTCTCCTTGTGCTCATCACTCACACTAGTGTAATATATTACAGATAGTGGAGATGGACTAGATTATGTTGGCAGCCTCAGTGATATGCGTCTGTGTGTGTGTGCACACAGTGAGGCTGCAAATACTGCGTGTGAGGGATGAGGATAAAGGCATGTTTCATTTATTAAGCATGCTCATGAGGTGTGTCATCTGCACTGCAAAGGTCAACCAAGGTGGATTTAACAGCTGGCAACAACGTGGCATAAATAATCCCCATACTGCAGCCAGAGCTCATATAATGTGATGTGAGATCCAGTATACTGAAATTGCCTACAGGAGGGGAAATTGGCCATCTGCTATCAATTTGAATGTAAGTTAATAGTTTGTTCGAGTCAGTCAGGTGTTGCTGTGTGTTCGTCTTAACGTCTTAGCGTTTCGACACACAGGCACACAGGTCTGTGTACAAGTTGAGAGTAATCGTATGCGAACCCCTGTTGATGACAGGATAGGTCGTTGGGATGGTCGCACCTGCTGCCACACAGCTGATTTAAATGTCGGTCGCCCTCCTGCAATCACACACACCTTAGTTTTTTTCATAGTTTACACTTTCACTTTCAGAATCAGCATAACCGCCCACTGCTGCTCACTATACTGGACGTGGTATTAGTTGCCATGCTAGCTGCCCTTAGCAGGTAGCTTAGTAGGTCGTGGAGCTAAGTGGCTCTATTAGCACACTTGGATGATGGGGGAGTTGCCGCAGGCAGCATTCCTTAATTAACAGTCCTCAGTCAAAAGGCCTTCACAGTGGCTGTACACTAGACTGAACAGATAGTTGGGCATCAGCAGCGAGTGAAAACAACAGTAAAGCCATATCATACTCCATAAATTGAAGATTTATTTCAATCGAGCAAGAGGTGATCGTAGAAAGACAAACCAAGACGGTTTTTCATAAGATTTTTAATATGAGTTAACAAGGAAATTTTGAGAAACTTGTTCCATTTTCTGTTCTGTAAAGAAAATAGGTGTAAAACAATTTCCTTTCTAAAAATGTTTGAGTTTATTTTCCTAGCTGGGTTATCATACCATCAAGTCTTGCAGTACAGAGTCTTGCAAGACTCTTCTTTTTTAAAACAAAAATTCCGGCCATATCTCTTCTCTTTGGATATATTGTGTCTCTATTGTGAATATATATTTTTACTTATGTAGATTTTATAATGTGGCGATTTAAGAATGCAGGATTGCTACAAATGCAGTTCTGTTGTGTTCTTTTTCTACAATGACAATGAAGTGTCTTTTCTATTCTATTCTACCCTTTCACACTTATACCGGAGGTGCATCTTCGGACCCTAATTTACTGATTTTCTTTGTTTCATTCAGCGCCTACAGTAATCTGATCATGCGTCCCGTTGTGTTGGTCTGTTCACTTCTATTCAGTATTCTATGTCAAGTTGTTTAAGATAAACTTTGCTAGTCGTTAAGAGCATAATATGCCTACCAGCTCATTCGCTCACAGACGTGTCTGATGCCAAATACCCAAAGAAAAAATTGAATTTAAGATAATCTGGTCCTATTTGTTTGCCAGTGCATTCCAGTTTGTGTTCGTGTTGGCCACTTTACAAACGAAACGAAAGCTGTAAGCGGGAAGTCAAACAGACTCAGTAGCAAATGGACCCATGTGGGGAAATTAACTTCTGACAAAAGCGAACCGCGCTGCACTTCTTCACTGCGCCGTACGTGTTCGGTTATATTCTGTAGTGTCACGCAGAGCTTGTGACAGAATAAGTGGTGATGAATATTATCAGTGGACACGTAACCTAATTTTATGAATAATGACAAGCAATTAGAAACAGCATGAAAAAGAAGCGTCTTATAATATGACATTATGAGAGGATAGTTATTGTATGGTCATTATTTTTCACTTGGGACTCAAGTCTTAATGCTGTCTGATATACCAGGGGGAAGCCTCCGCACTCTGACATGCCTATCGGAACTCTTCAGAACCGGAGGAGTCGCTTTAAAACTGATGCTCAAATCATAAAATTGCTACCGTAGACTCCCTGGGTTCTGCTGTTTTGCTCTCACAGAACAAACAAACCCCACAGGAGCTGACTAGGCCCACCTCTTCAGGCGATCCTGGCTCAGTTGTTTAGCATGCAATAGCATTTGACAGACAGCCACACACACACACCGGCTGGAATAAGCTTGACTAATCAGGTCGGATGGACTAGATTGTTTAAACCGAGCCGAAACCGCTGTGGAAGCAGGCCTGAGTAAAGTCGTAACAGTTTATAATTGGCCAAGTCACTTGGAGTTAGCGCACGCACCATCTGTGGTTCCATAGCTGATACCTGCAGCTGATCCTAAATCACATGAGATATGTACAAGGTTGTTCCAGTTTCTTTTTTGACATATTTACTTGTTTATGCTCAGAGTGAGCCACTTTCATCATGTGTCATGAGCGTGGGCTGAAAGACGACACGTGCGACATCTGTCTGACTCGATATACTTAACTGATTTTCTTTAGTTCATAACACTACTGCACTGCTCTTCTGTAATGCAGCTCATTCAGAAAGACAGATGTGACGTGCGCTGCGATAGTATTATAATAGTAACTATCTAATACAGAGCATGTACAGTACAGATGGAGGTGGGGGGGGGGGGCAGCCAAACAGAGCAGAGCAGCCAAACTGGTTGCTCTGTATGTGATTAGATCAGCGCTCTCCTGCACCAAACATCTTTTAATACGGTCTTTTTTTAACTGCTGGCTATTTGCACTGGCCCGGGGAAGTAGATCACAGAGCTCTGAACAGCTGAACCGAGTAACAAAAGGAAGTCAACACAACAACAGATGTGAATAAATTGTAAATCACCATAATCGTGTTCCAGGAGGCCCCCAAGAAATGGATGATGTCATTAGGGGCACAGCCGGTGCCTGGTCCCAGAACAGCCTCTCAGGTGGAATGTACTGCGGTCCCACTATTCCCCTGTCGGAAGGTAATGTAGAGTCCAATATCTACTCTCTCCTTGGAGGGGGAGGCTGCTTTCTTGTTGAATAATTGAGACCTAGATAAAAGACCAATGGTTTTGCATTAGACAGCAACGTGGCCTCATTGGCTCCCTCTCTCCTTTTTAAAAACACCTTTTTGCACTGTCTGCGCGTTCCTTCTCAGTAACTGTCTGACCTGTTGTCTGACGCAGCCACACGCTGCTTTAAAGGGATAATTGTCTTCATAAATAATTAGGTGTTGGTGTTCCCCCCTGCTAATAGTCCCCCCCCCCCCACACACACACCGTTTGGCTAGGTGTGTTTAAATTTACTGATAGGACGGTGCTGAGAAAAAAGATAAACTGAGGTAATGTCCAGGTTAAAGCAATGCAGCCTTATCTGTTTCTCCTAAAGGTGAAGATATGGCGGTACAAACTTCCAATTGCTGGCCAGCAGATGTTATCGTCAAGCCAACATACACATTAGCGCTGTCCACCGCTGCCGCCTGATGATAGAAAGGCTATTTCTCAGTTCCTTTCACCCTCTGCGTTTCCCTGCCAACTTGGCAGGTCAGTGCACTGACATCCCACATGGTTAAGCCATTAGAAAATGCTGGTCATGTACCGCCACGCTGCTACTGTTGAGGGACTCTCGAACACCCAAGCTGACCACCAGGTCCACTCAGGCCTTTGATTGTGGCTCCATGAACACGGTCCGCAGGATCTAATCCGACATGCAAAGGTGGAAATAAGGATCAGAAGCAGAGGAGAAGCGTGTTGACACTTGTGCGCTTTGATTTCTTCATCGCCTTCAAGACTGTCCAAGTTGATGTTTTGCCATTTGAGGTCATTGCAGTTTCAGAGGAGACCGTGTGTCCAAAAATGTTCAAACTGAATTAATCACGCGAAGACAATTACATTTTCAGGACAGTATTTGCCACCCCGAGTTAATTATTTCAACATGTTCTCAGACCCAAATACGACAGCTTGGTCAGGGGCCATAAACTTCAAACAATGACACTCTGCCTAACCCTCTAGTGTCACTTTTGGACGTCAAGGGGCTCCACGGACAAGTTAGCCAAAACATGTAATATGCAACACCCGCAACGTAGTGGAACGTCTCACTTTTCATTTCGGCGTCCATGTGGTCAGGTCCAAAGGAGCCACACAGACCGCATGAGCAGTGTGGCTCCTGTCGACTGCAGCGGCACATCATCTAGAAATTTGGAATCTCGCCTATGTTTTATGCGATACGTGCACCGTTCTTGGCAAAAGTAGACCTATAATCAGTCTGTGCACAGTCCACACCAGCATTTCACTACAGTTTAAACGTCGATATCTGTGGACTATGTAGCACAGATGAAGACAGTTTGGCAGTATTTTTCCAACTCTCTCTCTTTCTTTCACTTCTTCCCTCACTATCTCTCTCTCTCTCTCTCTCTGTCCAGCTCTTTCAGGGCAGGTAAAGGAACATCACGGCATCAGCTTTCTTGATAGTAATCAACAAGAACAGTGTTTGGATACGTGTCTGTGCAGCTGGAAAAAAAAAAAAAAAGGGTCTATTTTGAAGATCATGCATGAAGCCCCAAAGACGATGAGCCTTAATTGTTCTGTACAGCATGAGAAGTGAAAAATGAAGTGTGCATACTAATTGGCTCGAAATTGAGTCTGACAGGCACTTACCTTTAAAGGTCACTGGTCTTGACACACTGAATAGGCCACCAAAGCCCAGAACGTCTTAGGGCTTCTCTTTTTTCTCTTACCACCCAGTCTCTGCTACCCAGAGCATCTCGCCGTGCCGTGGGTCTCCTGGATGTGAAGACCACAGTTTGTTCTTCGACTCCACCTGTAGTCAGATGAAAAGAATGGAGCCAGCAAGGAGGAGTGGAGCAGTCCCGCGAGCATGTTGGTACCGCGCATCAACGTGAAAAAAAACAACAAAAAAAACCAAAAAAAACCAGCAACACTAGAGATGGACAGAGAGGGAAGAAAGAGAGAGAGGGAGAGGGCAGGGTGTTGATGTGTCACAATAGGCTGTTCTTCTCGAACAGACGCAGGTTTTCAGTGAATGCAACAGGCCGCATGTTCTGCGAATCAGAGGCGGTCAGCGCTGTTAGTTGTGGAGTGGTGTGATGGGGAGATGACACCAAAGTGGTGCTGGCAGGTGCGATGGCGGGAAAAAACAAACAAAAAAAACAAAAACAAACAGGTGTAAAAAGGCTGGGAAAATGAGCATGGGGACGAAACTGAACTCCATTTGAGATAATACATCCCTCCCGGTTGCTGTGATGCAGCCGCCGAGCGCATTCGGCCTCACATATTCAGATCGCGCAGTGATTTATGCCCAGATGTACCAGCTGGTGAGTTGACATTTCAGAATACGTATATATCCATATATATTATATTAGGGATACTCTGATCAGGAGCTAAGCACTAACACCAGTCTTATAAGTTGTTGTCTGTTGTCTTAAGTAGCTCCTGCTCTTAGATATGTTATAAATCTCTCCTCCTTACATAAAACCCTTGTGTATGTTGTTTTTTCCAAAGTTGTTCTTGCTGCAAAATATCAGCCTATATGCCTCTGTGGTGCTGCATTTCACCTCAGAAGTAATAAGGTATTCTACTGAAAGCAGTGATTTATTATGTTACATACGATTGCACTCCCCCCACCCCCACCTCTTGATATCTCTCAGAATAATCTCTGTAAACAAATATCTGCACATGAATGCAGAATCTGTAGGCGAGAGACGAGATTTTGATATCGGAAGCGTTTCTAGTTTTCTGTTTGTAGTCCGAGCACTGTTGAGCAATGACTTCTGAGAGAGAGAGTTTTGGTTGCTTGGAGTTCCCAATCAGCGATCCTCTGACGACGATTTCACTTTCACAAAACGATTTGCACTCACAGGCGGATATCTTAATAGAGATTATTGGACTCTCACTCCCCTGTTGAACTATTTACCCACGCAGTTTTTTCACATCACTTCCTTCACCATTGCTTGACTGACTGAACCCTTCAAGGTTGCATTTTTTGGGGGCGTTTCAACAGTTAAACTCGGTTGAATGGAGGCAGGAGTTTGGCGTTTTGAGCCTGCCAGGCTACGGCTGACTTGTAGTGTATGCAGTTATAGTTTTAAGAGCTTATTTCTATTGTACATTCTCTCTGTCCTTCTTGTTGTGTCTTGTTTCTTCACACGCAGTGCGTTATCATGCTGTCGCGCTGTTCGTCGCTACCTTGGTTAAAAACAAGTCCCCTGAGTGCATCTCCCTGTTTGAGGCAGCGCGCGTGCACATGCAGCCAGCCGTACGTGGGGCTGTCTGAGAACAAAAGCACAGAAAACACGTATTAGCACTTGAATATTATAATGTGCCACGCCACTGCCAACAGCCTATAGTGACATTTGTGAAAGGCTGTGGCGGCCAAAAATATTAAGCGCCAGATCCCCCCGGGCTAAACCTTTTTAGAACGTCTATTTGGAACAGCTGTGTGATGTGCCTGAACACATTCCTGGAACACATCAGGTACAGGGTGTATCAATATTTTCATGTCCTTTGTTAACAGAATAGTAATATTTCAATTAATATGTTTGCTTCTGCATGTTTTATTCAATTTATTCATAAAAGAAGGTTAAATATGTGGCTTCATCAGTTTTCTCATTTAAATCTTTGTACCTTTGATGGTCATAATGCTGTGAAAACGTCTGTAAAGCTGCTATTTGCTCCAGATTTCAAAGTGTTTTGATTCAGACATACGGCGTGTAACCGACAAGCATCGTATCTTATCATGTCATGTGCAGTTTTGGGAGGGCTTTGTACACGCTGGTGTTTTCGCGATGACAGCTTTCGATGGGAGAAACTGTGAGAAAGAGACTTGTGCGCCACGGTTAAACTGTGGTTAGTCAAAGCACAGGAGAATCAGAACACTGAACAATGCAAACCACCTACGCTGACTTTTCAAAGAGAACCCGTCAAGAGGCTTCGGGACCTGCCCCTCTCCACTATTAGAACATTAAAATAATTGCCAACAATTACGATTGGGTCCACCGAGTTTGGTGAGTGACTGACAGTTTTCTTTGTTGACTTTCTTTCTTCCTTTTGTAATTTTTTTTTTTTTTTTACTCTTGAGAGGGTTCAGCGATGGCAGTGGTTTCCAAGAAACACAGTCATTTATCAGTCAGAGTAATAGGCATCTGTCGGACAGAATTACTTGTGTGTGTGTGTGTGTGTGTGCATGTGAACAAATACATGTCCTTCAGATACATTCCTCTTTCATTGGGTTCCTGTGTTGGTAATGTCTTCGGTACCCCATACATCTGTAGAAGTGGTATGACGTGGAATAGCATCGCTGTGCTGCAGACTGTAAGGATGTCATGTCTTTTTTCAGGGTTACCAAGTGTCTCACGCCCCTTTGCGCCCTCGTGACACTGTGTGGCACCTGGCGACACGCCACCGCTGTAATCAAAAACAGCCGATACCACACGTCCGACTGATGAAAGGCCGCGCAGAAAGTCTGATGTATTTAAATCCAGCAGACTAATCTAGTAAGGGACTGTTGACTGATGAAGTAGCCTATGGCTTCTCACAGGACCTATGAATAATTTAATAGAGGTCCAAGTTTAATAGGCTCCATTATAGTGGCGACGGGATTCTACTTATGGTATTTTACAGTACTGTTTGCCAAGGTTAGGTCTTACTAGGGGTCACTTAGTCATTTCTTATCTATCTATCTAGCTATCTAGCTATTTATCTATCTGGGCCTGTCTTGGCTGTCTGTCTGTCACAAAACTCAAAAACACGCACCAAAACCTCTCCCTTTTTCCATTGCTCCATGTTTTCATGCTCTCAGAGATTCATGTGTCCCTTCATCTGCTGACAGTAGCTTATTCACTGGCGCTGACTGATTTATACGCAGGATGGAGGAGGAAACATTCACACACACAATACTCCTCGGCTACCTGGCCTTCTGTTGTGGCTGTTGAAGAGTGGAATGGAATCCAGCCAGGAGCTATTGTAGACGCTCTGACATATTGAGATATAGAAGTCATTGCTGTGTGAGCTGCGTGGAATGCAACATAATATGGTATCGGTCATGAAGACCGGAGGGGTGGGTGTTTGTATTGTGGTTATTGCAATATTCGTTGAAGACATAGGTGGAGGCATTTGTGCAACACTGAAGTTCATTTTATACACATTTACGGAAAAATAACAAGAACACTATACGTCTGGCTACAGATGTACAGTATTATTGGTCAAATTGACCAATTAAACCTCAAATAATCACCATAAGAGAGTAGCGGCGAGGGACTTGCTAAAATAAAACTCTTACTTTGGGCAGATTCTGCAGTTTGAAGAGGGAGATATACTGAGAAGGGCCATTTGCGACTTCATTCCACATGCAACCACTTCATATTTCTGACCTAATGCATGGTGAGTGGCTCCAAAACTAGAGAGTAGAAATCTCTTATCGGAGCCATAAAAGCAGAGAAAAACTAAAAACTGTGCTAAAGAGACACATGCACTGGACAACAGTTTCACCCATCAAATATCAAGTTTATGATTAAATATATGATATTTTATCAGCAAACTTGGTAACACTTTTTGTTAGTGTTGACTGTTTGCTGTACGCTTTCCCTGTGCATGTCTTCAAATGACTGTAAGAGGCAAAATGAATTTGATCCGTTCTGCAGTGCTGTCCTCAGAATGAATTAACTGCAGACCTAAAATGTTTTTGTATTGAGCCGTGAGTTCAATTTAGTGCAAAATTGATCTATCAAATATTTAGAGGGAAAACTCGACAAAATGATCTTGGCAAGATTCATTTTGCGGCCACCTCTGTGTTTCGCTCCCAGATTAAAAATCTTACATAACCGAATAAAAATGTATGAGTGTCGAGTGTTTTGTCCTGCGCTATTTTCTTTTTGTCATGTCTGTGTGGGATGCAGCATTCATTAATTTTTATCTGAGAAAGCAGAAAGGTCACAGATGTATCATTGTCAGTGCCTCTGTCAGAGTGCCCTCTGAGGCTGTCATGATACCAGATGCTCAGTACAAACCCTGGTCTTGCTTTGATCCCTACCTGGGAAAAAAACGAAAAAAAAAAAACAAAAAAACAAAAAACATGATGTTGCAGCACAGAATTGCAGCCCGCACATATGAACATTAGAGCAACTGAAAAACACACATCGATCATGCCTGCTCTGACAGTAAGGAGAGGCTGAGATGTGTCACGGGTCGACCGGGTCTTGCTTCTGTGGTGCAGGGTTAACAGGGTCTGTGGCCAGATGTTAGTTTAGGGCACATTAAGATGACCTCAGCACATCTGAAACGTTTTCACAGCAGTAATTAAGGTCAGGAGGATTAATGCCTTCTTCCGTTGAAGGATTGTTGGTGGAGGATTTTTGTGTCTTGCCAGACATGCTAGCAACATTTCCTCGATATGATCCCCTTTAAACAGGACAGGAGACGGGACGACACAGGGTT
The DNA here is from genome assembly GCF_904848185.1 of Acanthopagrus latus. Taxonomy (NCBI): domain Eukaryota; kingdom Metazoa; phylum Chordata; class Actinopteri; order Spariformes; family Sparidae; genus Acanthopagrus; species Acanthopagrus latus. Next base: position 10,399,321 of record NC_051044.1, on the reverse strand, counting down.
GTGAAAGTGGTTACTTCTATATTTATTGCGTGTATAGACTGTATTGTCAGAAATGTAATCTGTGCTGTCTCTCCGTTCATGTAAGATTTATAACATTGACCAAAAAAGTGCAAAATAACACTTAACATTTACAGAACAGATAACCCTGCTTAATGAAATGCAGGTATTATATAATTATTCTGATTTATTTTAATGTACAAATGGGTACAAATCACACACACACACACACACACACACTCAGAAAAGGATCCCCTGCTGTAATTCTCCAAAGCCTCTACTGGTCTTTTTAGAGACACCCCTGCGACTGCTCAGCTCCCGCTCTGCTCCTCTCAGGCTGCTAATCTGCGATTTATACTGGATTTACACCCCAGGTTGGCCAGGGGTGAACCTGCACATCGTCAGGCGTTTGAAAATACACCTGGCCACCTGAAAAAACGTCCTCTAGGGGAAGCACCCCAACGTGACGGCTTCCATCCTGATTCTCCTACCTCTAGGCACTGCACAGAATCATGCCATGTCTCTTTTCTTCTGGTCCCGACGGAACCTGGCATGAATTTCCCATATGTGGGGACCTTGACAGGGACAATCCTCTTGACCATCTGGTGTTTGAAGCAGTGTGCGCTCTCCTGTTGAGTCTGAAAGAGAGAGAGAGAAAAAAAAAAAGCTTTTGATCAAAAAGCCCTTAGAAATCCAACTGTGTCCATGTGACTAACACATAAACCTCAAAACATATCTTTACAGCTTTGAACCCGGCAGCCGGAATAATTCCATGCGTGGCCTGAGGTTTCTTGGAAATCCAAGTATTATGCAGCACATCTGATATTCACCGGCTCTGCAGGTGAACCAACACAAAAGATGCACCTCTAACACACGACCTGTACCCCACTGTAGGAACTCAGAACACCCATGCTGTAATATGCTGTCTGGAATTGATTGATTCACGTCTGCGTGAAGAAACACGAAAAACATTCAGACGGAATAGAGAACAGTGTCAGTGCCAGAATAGCATAATTCCAAGCGATGTGACGCCTTGGCTGTTGCAGTTACTTAAATGAAGGTCTCGCAGGGTCGACCTGTCAGCCACGTCACGATGATTGCAGAATCAGCCAGCTGTCGACTAAACGTATAGCGGGAATTACATGAGTTAGACCACAGAGAGACAAAGGAAAGGTCTGCTGGAGTTCTGAGAAAGCAGACAGGACTTCTCAAATTTGCTTTTCAAGAAATGGTTTTGAGCTACAAACCTACAAATCCATCAAGTTACTGAACCACTTAGGTGCACTCAGACTAGTTCACCCACTATGCAAGCTGTTTGGAATAAAGCCTGATGAAGCAACTTTATGTTTCTACAAACCTCTTCTCTGAGCGAACGCGATCCAACACCTAATCCAGCTCCTTCAAATCAAGACTAAGAACTTTTCTGGGTGCCATTGCTTTTATCAAATGAAGCCTATTTATTCTGCTCTCTGAAGTGTACTTTAATACTTAGCTGCTGCTTTTTAATGTATTTGTATGCCTGATGTGAGACACTTTAAATCTGCTTTGTTTGTTCATATGGTGCTAAATTAATAAACTTGCGATGCTTGGTTGTCAAATTCAACAAATCAAATCACGTACAAGCTCTAACTCTCCTGCGGCGTTCCTCGAGCTGGAAGGACAACCAGTACACTGGAATGATAAAACATGATGGATGTTTGAATAAGGTTGAGTGAGTTCTCAGCTCAAACTAGTATCCGGTACAGATGATGTAGTTTTTATGGGTGTATCATCCAAGTGAAATGTGTCAGTGTCTGTGCTCGTGGTGAAGGAATTTTCTCACCCAGTAGGTGACTGAAATGCATTCGTTCAAGTTTATTAAAAACCCTTAAACTCCACCAGATCCGTTTCCGGCCCATGTCTGATCCGCCACAGCAGCAGAGCTGATCGGTATCACTCTAGTCTTTTGTTTTACTTCAACTGGCTCTGCTGCATTGGGTATCTACTCTGCTGCAGATCCTCCCGAAGCAGATACACAGGGCTTCTATTTCTGCCGGAGCACGGTGCATCAATCCAGCCAAATCCAGCACAGAGCAGACAGGAAGTCGGACAACGAAACAACAACATAACATTCAGTTAATTTTCATACTCTAACACTCCGCGTTGACGCCAGCACAAAACTCTCAAAAAAGAAACAAATCCAAGCTCTTCTTCTCATCCTTCAGGTGGCAACACGAACCTTTTTTCTGTTTGTTGTCGTGTTCATAACACATACGTATAATCGGAATCAGAATTCCATTTTTGTCCCTCAAACGTAGACTGCTAATAATTCTGTAATTATTAGAAGTCAAGAGCGAATTGTTTTAACTTATTAGCCCATGTACAGTATGCAGTGATTTTAATCCAAACCACAGTGTTTTCCTGAACCTAATAAGTATTTTTAGTGCCTAAACTTAACCAAGTATTGTAGCTTTCTTGTCTAAACCTAATGAAACCATATGTTGAGGTTCTGGTACATTTGTTGCTATAAGCTGCAACGGTGGTGTGGTTTTTTGGAGTGGTTATATATGTCGTCTTGGGAGACACCATGAACCAACCTGCTCAGTCGTTTGGGTGTGTGGATGTGTTAAAATAACGGTGAGCTCACTCATAGCTGGTTCGAAAAATGAACCAATAAAATCCATAGCCATAGTTGTTACACCTCTTGACAAAACCTGTTCCTACTACTGACACCAACTGGACCAAGATGGTTTCAACCCTCTGACCAGCCGACTGACCGACTGAATCCTCACTCCTGTGTGTTCTCACTATGAAAACTCTCGAATGGCATGTTCAGATACATCCCCTCTCTCCGTTTATGTGTCTGCCTGAGATATACTCTATTGTCAGGGCAGCGCACACAAACTGAAATAACCGAAGAGAATCCAAATGCCTCGGCTGCAGCAAACAGGGGGAGACAGAGAGCCGTGTGACCATTCATCACCAGGTATAGTTCATAGTTTACAACTTGACGCTGGGCATATATCATCGGTCAGACATGGGAACAAGGGGAAAATGGAAGAAAAGGTGTGATGGCACAGGAGGAGACTGGTGAGATTAGATTATGTGATGTCAGCCATATTCAGATACATAACATTGCAGAAGGGTTAGTGACCTCTCTCTTCTATTTTTGAAGCTGTTTGACCAAGGATTGGAAAGCAAACTAGGCAGAGGTGGATGAGGTCTTTTGCAGCTGAGGTCTACAGGAGAGAGGTTTTCTCTCCAGAGCTGGTGAGGAATATTGTATAGGGGTTGTTAGAGGAAGACCTTATACATGATTGACAGACGGTCAAGCTCTTTCTGAACCAAGAACTTCCTGAACTCTACGATTTTTCCCACTATGATCGGCCTCTGGGTTCGTTCAAAGTCCTGTCCTTGTCTTTTTTCGGCCATGGAATCAGCTGAAAACGACTTCATCGAATCCAAGTTCCATTAAATTATTCACTGTCTGATTTCTGTGGCATACATAATCTGTTTTCTGCCTTCCACCCGTGCATCAGATGACGCAAATGTGAGAAGGTAAACTTCACAACAGCAGGTGCTTGCTTCCAACCCAAACATTTTATACGACTTCAAAATAGCTCATTTCACTGCAGACCTCAGAGGGAAGATCACAGAGGGAGCTATCCTGGAAAGGGACCTTTTTTTCCACACTGTGGATTAGAGATTCTCTGTGTCGATGATTGGCTCAGTTCAACATATACTGACATCCAGGCAGGGACCTGCCTGTCATTAAGGTTTAATAAGACTCACCACACAGTTCCTCATTAATAGCTGCCCACAGGGCACACTCAGGACCTTTGCATAGAAAGGGAAGAGAGCGAGTGAGCAGCAGGGAAGAGAGGGTGGGGTGACTTAAAAGGAGGGAGACTACACTTTCATATGGCTTTACTGATAGAATACTAATAATGCTGGACACATGTACGTGCGTACACACTGCATATTTGTAAGCTGATACCAAACTTCTGTGGGCTACTGCCTGTAAAAGTCCAATTCAAACGCCAACCAATTACTTCAATTCAAAGGGAAGAGTTTGAGACTTTCAGTCTAAATATTTGAGCTGAGGGGGCGAGCAGGATTTAGGGTGTAAACACATTCTCTTTGTAGGCCTGATAATGTCAGGGGTGTGTATCCAAGTGTGTGTGTGTGTGTGTGTGTGTGTGTGTGTGTGTGTGTGTGTGTGTGTGTGTGTGTTTGTGTGTGTGTGTGGGACGTGCATGCACAGGACTGAGGATTTGGAAATAACTCGAACACTAAATCAAAGGAAAGAGTTGTAAATCTACCCTCTAGATACTCACTAACTGCGCAACTCTAAAAAAAAACATCAACTGCTCAGCTCTCGAAGCCAGCAGTCACAAAACTATTTTTGTTGATCGCGTTCATGTGCATGAATCTGCAGTGTCGGGTGTTTTCAAAACCCCAAATTTGATTGTTAACCAGCTCCTGTGCTCTCTCTGTTGTTTCAGCGTGAACAGTGTATTTGTACTTTTATTGCCAAAACACTCAACACCCACTTTAAGTAACCTCCAGTATAAAACTATGTGCCGCTGCGTTTCTGGAGGAAGCTTTTTTGGTGATGTGCTCCGAGAAAGTGGTGGGGTGAACGGGGAGTGTTTTGGTGTAAACAAAGCATAGGCATTAGACTTGAAGGGGAAGCACTTAAAAGGCTCTCCTGTTCAAAGGCTGAGATCCGTGAAGGGTAGAAACATGTTAGGCAGCTGGAGTGTAATAAAGACGATTGAAGGTATGCGCATGTCCTGTTGACATTCTGATGGGGGAACAGACTCTGTGAGCTGAGTTACCCTGTTGTGTTTTAAAAAAAAAAAAAAATCAGAAGATGCTTCTTGTGTTTCCATTTTGCACGGGAGCGAGGGTTTCACATACGCAGTCTGCAGAATAATTCCCTTCAGTCAGCGAGGGAGGTGAGAAGGCATTTGGCTTGTGAAAACATGCAGAAAGATAAAGTTAAAAGACAATAATGCAATGGATGGATTGAGACAATTATTTGCATATACCGGCGGGACTGCTCATGACAGGAGGCTGAGAGCTACTTCCAAACTGATTTAAAGGTACAGGTCAGCATGCTAACTTCAGTATCTATGACTCCAATACAATTTATAGACGTCTTTGACATGTCAAAACTGATATCACTTCACATTCTGTTGACAATTGTGGTTATTATTTTGACTGTTTTAACCTTTAAAATCTTACATGTAGCAATTTTAAAAGTCAAAGAACAGTCTGACACATAACAATCGTTCATTAACCTCACTCATAGCCTATTGAAATGCACAAATATGGAGTGCATGAGAATGAGAGTGGTAGTAAAAAGTGATCTGGGGCTGTGTAGAATCCTAAAATGCTGATTTTCTTGTCTGGTGATGAGGTTGGACTTCCAGGCTGCCGTTTGGTGCCGGGCAGGTGCACATGCAATGAGTTTATCAGAGCTCAGCCACTGAAAGCAGCTGTCTGCTGCCGCTGGACACGAGGTTAATGACAGCTGTGAGCGTGAACCATAGCGGTTAAGTTGAGGGCTGTAAAGCTCATCTATGCATGTGACCCCCCCCCCCGGCTCCCATCACACATACAACTGTTAATACAATGAAAGTAAGACTGCTGCTTTGAGGGAAGGCAGTTTGTTTGTGTATCACAGTAAAAAAAAAAAAAAAAAAAAGCACTTGGATACAGGCTTAAATTCAGCTTTTGGGGTGGCGTGGAAAGCTGTGCAGTACGGTATGTCTGTGTTTGGATTTTTTACAGCCTGCAATGGCTTCATCTGCTGTTGTCGAGGCTGCAGCATGCTTACAAAGCACTGTTGGCTCGCTGCGAATATACTGCATGTACATAAAATATGACATGCAGCAGCCCTGCATCACACACAAGTACGAGCAGAAGGACAGACCCGTGCGTGAAAATAAAAATCCTGGCATGTTCCAGGCTGATGCATCTCTCTCTCTCTCCTCCATCTCTCCAGCAGCCCGCTGACCCCCGAATGCCCCCCAACATATGACATGCAATTGGAAAAAATAAATAAATACATAAGTAAATAACTCGCCCTGAGACTTTCTCTGGTGCACAGGGGCTTTAGTTTATTCAGACAACGAACAGCAGATGTAACATTGTCAGACGGAGTTGAGACTGGAGCAACAGAGTGCGTGGGCGTGTGCGAATGACAAACCAGAAAGTGCTTGTTTGTTAAAATGTCCTCGCCAGCTCACAAACTTGAGCTAAAATGTAGTGCAGCGACAGGGCCCGCTGAAGAACCCATGGACACAACATTTTGATGTAGGAGCAGATGTCAGAAATGTCAGGCACATGGCTCGACGCGAAAAGGCCGACGCTGTATCATCGCACTGTGCCGCAGATCAGACACTTGTGTTCAACAAAAAAAGCTGTTTTTGACAGCACGTTCCTCCTTAACCTTGCGTTCGCTGGCGCATTATTTATTGCTGCTCTGCCAGCGTGTGCGTTTCAAGAAATCCATCTGGTGTGGCTTATTCTTTAATTCAAAAGAATTCACTTATTACATTTCTCATTATAGAGAGGTTTGTGCGAATAAAACTATAAAAAAATGCGAACAAATTTGAATATCTCCATTAAATCCGCAGCCACATGGTGAGGAGCTCTCAATCGATATTTGCTTCCCCCTATCAGTTCCAGGCGAGCGAGCATGGCAGTGGCATACTATTAGGTTATTACAAAAGCAAATCAGTCAGCAGAATTAATTTTCTTGAAAAATGTGAGTTGCGTCTGGCTAAAGGGAATTAATAACCATCGCAGGGGCATGTAGATGCTGAATTTTCATCAATTTTTCCCCAGCCGTCGCTTCGTGTGAGCACAGATCTGTCTGCTTTGATGATGGCTTGCCGTTTTGTTTATCATGAGGAATGTTCTGTTCAGTGGGCATCACAACGAGGGCGAATTTGCTAACACGAATCCTCTTGAAAGTCTGACGAGCGTGCAATCTACCAGAGGGAAAGAATAACCGGCAGAGAGTTATATTTTTTGCAACACTCATGAAAGACAATTCCCCCATACAATGTCATTTAGTGTCAGAAACCAGCCTCGCTCTGTCGTGCGTTGGGGCGGGGGATTGTTGTACCGAGTGTTGCATGTGCACTGTAAACCATTTATGTGCTTGATCAAGATGAATGTCTTTATCCATCCATCTTCAATCCACAAAGACAAGGAGCGATCAAGCATGGAGTTGTGATGTGTGGAGAGATGAAAAGCTTTGTGTGTGCTCTTCAGGGTGCAGTGGCGCTGAAAGAGAGCCGGAGAGCTGTGGGTTGAAAAGGAGCTGGAACAAAGCTCAATGTGTCTGCTTTGGAAAAAAAAAAATAAAAATTAAAAATTCACCATTCACAAATGCCGCCCCCCTTTTCTTTGTTTTTTTTTTTTAAATTGTGGGGTTCTAATTCTGAGTCATACGTTTTGTACGGGTGAGCGCTGAAATTTGAAGTGGCCACTGGAAAAACACACGATTCAGGAACGTTCAGGGTCGGTTGTGTCAACTATCAGGGAACATCGAGCTCCGTGATTATTCCGAATGGTTTTATTTGTTTTACCTTTGCAAACCTGTTGCGGAGCTGCCATCGCTGTTGTCACTTCTCTTTAAACCGTAGCTGCTAATAAGAACCCTGTTGAGCGAATAGTATTGCTTGAAGCCTGGCAAGATGCATTCACATGATCACTGATCTCTCCCACAATGAAACTCTCATTCCACAGTCTGCTGAGAATCGCTTGAAACTTGTTTTTGTGTGTGTGTGTGTGTCTCAGTGAGAAAATCACTTCGGACCGAGAGGATTTTTTGATCAGGGACGACTTTGATTAAAGGATGAGGCTTACATTATTCAATATTTTTTCACTGAGCACAGACCAAAAGTAGCTGACTTCTGATAAACAAAAATGTGTCTGAATTAAAGAAAAATAAGACAGAAAAAAAAAAAAAGCGATTGCGCTCTCAGGCGGCTGGGCATTGCAGTTTTGTGTTGCGTTACTGAAAGAGATTTGTCGGGAACTATTTTCCGCCGGCAGAGTAATTTTCACGAAGGAACTGGTCTCCCAGTGCAACAGTGATGCACATTTCTGTTTATTTAATAATGTTGTGTATTTTTTTCCAACGTGTAGGTTTTGTGAGGGAAAATTCTCAAATGTCCCTTTTTATTTTGACATGTTGTTCTAACATTAGTATAGATATAGATATAACATTACCTATACATGTAAAGTGATATCTTGTGTCTGTTGGCCTCAGGCACAAGCTCTTATGATAATCATCTGGTTGCATTGTGTGAATGGATGTACTGTGTATGCTATGCTGTGCGGTGAAAGCTAATGTGACAGGAACTCGGTTAAGGAGTTCATCAGGTCTGTGAAGCCTCTTCTGTGAATATGTGTTCTGAAAATAGTTTGACGTATGACACACAACAGTGATTAGTGCACAGGAAGCTTTATGTTTGTCCTGAGGTGGATGTGGAGATGATGGGAATGTTGTTTTGAGTGAGATCAACTGTAAGCATGTGACTGCTACAATTATGAGCATTGTTTTGGTTTATTGTAAAGGATGAGGAGAGACTGCCTCGCCTCAGTCTGTTGATGTGTGATTCCTGTTTGCGAGGGACAAAGAAATTCTAGACCAGAGGATAAATATTGCATCAAACTTGATGTTTTGAACAACTCTCATCTGCACTAGGCAAGCGACTGATTGTCATTATTATGCATTGACAAGCTTTAGCTTGTCAGAAAATAGCTGATGAGAGGGCAGGTCATTGTTGGTGCTGGTAATTCCACTGGGCTTTGTGACAGGAAGACAAATATAGAACATCACAAATTTTACACATATTACACATATTTGTAAATATAATCTGGACTGATCCACATGCCCGTAAGACACAAGTAGTACATACATGTTAGCTTTATGTACATGCATTTGAGGAACAAAAACACTTCCAGACACTTAAAAGAAAAATAGAAACAAAGTCAAAGCATAACTTGTGTTTACCCACACTGTGTTCATCTGAAGAACAGCGATGTATCTAATGGGTCTTATCTTATTTACCGGGAGAGTAATTGAGGTCAGGTGGTGTAGTGCCATCAACATTTCCACTTCTGCAAACGTCCTCGCTTTTTTCTGACTTCAAACGCTGACTATCAGACTATGAAACACAGAGTAGAAAGTACTGTACCTGAGGTCAAAAACATTAACAGAATGGGAATATTACTATGCAAGCGGCATAGGTAGCTAATGTTTAGGCTTCGGGGAGACTACGGGGCTTTCTGATTAAATGTGCTCATGCGTTCTGTCCTTATTTTCCATCATACAGATGAGGACTGAGCTAATAAGAATTCAGCGCCACGCTCTTGCTGATACTGTGGATAGTGTGAGTGGGACAACAGCAAATTTGCATTCAGCCGCGGCAGATGTTGTCACATGCTTAACTTCACTTAATCATCTCCGTGGAGTCATGTTAAAAGAACTCCTTGTGACTTGATCAAACAATGACATCCTGAATCGTCCCCTGAAACCAAAAAACGGACCCTTTCTTCCTTTTTTTCCTCATGGTAATTTTTTGTATCTCATGCCCTTACCTATACTATTGCACATTTTCCTTCGCCCCAGACATCTAACTGGAGAAAGATTTAATGACTGCATTTACATACATGCAGTCTGTATTGATCCAGCTCAGATCCTATTCAGTCAGCAGATTCTGAATCACCCCCATCAACATTAATGTCATAACATGCCAGTTTTAGAGACAGGCCTGTAATGGCACCACAAACAACTTTAATGGCACACTTAGCTTTTAGCTGTTGTGCATACAAAACGACCTGCCGTGTTGCCATCAGCTCACATGGACTCACGTGTGAATCAAACATAGTGGTATCAGGATTAATTTGTCTAGTTAAGCCTGCGCACTGGACACGATTTACACATGGCGTGCTGATTAGGGAAAAACAATCGTCCACTGCTGTGAGTCAACATGCACTTATGCCGCTTCTGAGGTTGATTTCCTTTTTTTTTTCTCACCCCATAAAAATTTAAATATGATATGGAGCCCGGCTCCCCTTAAAGCTTCAGAAAATCAAATTAATTACTACTCTGTGAGAATTAGAGTTTATGGCTAAGCCAACAGAGGTGAACCATGTCTGTAATTGGCATATAATGCTGCAGCATGACTCGTTGGAAGTGAATTGTGAAAACTGCCTCGCCATCATTTTTCTCTCTCATATATGTGATTTCATGCAAATGTTCTAAACCCTTGGATAAAAAAAAGAAAGAAGGAGGCTCCGTTTTTATAATGACTTTTTCTGCCACATTTCACTATTAGAGAGATAGGAGGTGGCCGCTGCCTTGAGGGCATTACGACCACATAAAGGCTCAAGGTAGGGAAATCTAATGTACGCCGTGTGTGTGTGTGCGCGAAATAATTGATGCTGATGCACTGCGTACGCAATGTTTATGTCGGAGGAGAAAATTAGTTGAGGGTATTGCTTTTGACTGGAGAAATAAATTGCTGTTGTTTGTCCTAAACCCATGCATGCAGTGAGGGTGGAAAGCAACAAATAGTATCTTTTTTTCCCCCGTTTCGCCCTGTATTATCGAGCCTCGTTGTTTTACTTTTTGGCAGGGCTGTGACGAGGAATCTGCCGCAGAAGTTGACGTAAAAACACATTTGGGTTGCGGTACTCGAGGCATCAAACAAGAACATTAAAAAAAATCACACACACACACACACACACACACACACACACAAACTCATTAACAATGTCTCATTACAGAACAATGGCCCGTCCTATGCAGAATAATCGACAGCCCTCCCCCCGTCAACAGGCAGCATCATTAACTGGGGGAACACATTGAGGTCTGCGGATTACCTTGAAGGTTGTTTCTGAAAAGACAACAAACTGAAGAGAGACAATGACTGAGTGATTGTTCTGTACTTTCGAACAACATCTATTGTATTGAGTGAGATTAAAAAAAAAAAAAAATCTCCAGAGAAAGCGTTGTTTATTTTCAAACACGTTGTGTTTGAAAATAAGAAAAAGGTCGAAGAAGGTCGAAGCAGACTTCTTTCTTTCTTTTAACATGTAAAAGCACGTCTCGTCATCCTCTAATTTTTCTCTCTCCGCTTGTTTTCTTTGTCCATCCCTCTTGGGGAGCCTCTTGTCTGGCTGTTTAGTCAGTGTAGCGTACATTTTTAAAAGTCTCTCCATCTCTCCCTGCAGTCAATCTATCAGGTTGCCCGCTCGTGTCAGGCTGTCGCGTGGCAGCGAACTCGTAAATGACTGATCGCCGTCTGAGGTGCGTAGAGAGGGAGGTGCTGCCAACGCAGGGCCCCTCTGTGGCAACGGCGGTAGTCGTGCATGTCAATCAGGGCTCCCTGTGACCTTGTGTCACATCAAACAGCTCAACGGCTTCAGCTCGCGGGACACACAGTGGAGGCCCTTTCACCGCGGCGGCCAGCACAGAGTTGTTTTCTTCCTACAGTGGACTGAAGACACACACGTCGTCGTCACTTTCGCGTTCCATAAACAAATCCATCCACAAATCAGACACACCTAGACCCACTCAATCAGCGGTCAATTAAAATTGCAACGATGGCTTCGGGGTACAACCCTGATAGCAGTAATTAGCTGTCATAACCACACACTCAGCTGTTCCCTGTTCAAAACGTGTGTGTGTGTATGTGTAGAATTTGCTGCAGCCAGTGTTAGAGTTTTAAGAATCATTAACCAAACAACGTTTTGTTTGAATCAAAAAATTTGGGTTTGTGTGTATGCGTAGCGCGGATAACGGTGTGAATACGGAGCACTATCATTTTCTTTTCTTTGACAAGCTTCTTTACACTTCTGCTCGCTAATCTGTTCTGCTGCTACCACGACAACTCATTCAACACTGCCCGTCGTGGAGAACAAGGCTCTGGATGTGATATTTTTTAAAGGAACACATCTAAAAACGATAGCGAGCCAAAGTCAGAGGGAAGTACTGAGAGCCTTTCACCACTACTATCTAACATAAGTGTTACAAGAGAAAGTCGGTGACTTTGGGGTTGGAACTGGTTGATCCTAAGCGTGCTCAGATGAATTTTGACAATAAGCCAGAATTGACTGTCATACAAAACACAAGGTGCTGTGAAAGGATGCAAAAAAAAAAAGGATGTTGCTTAGCAACAAGTATCAACTTCTTCTTTCTCCTTGTCCATCCAAGAACATTGAAATCATTTATGGGATAAATGATATCTGTACAACATTCATTTTCATGCTTTAATGCTGATAATGTTACATTACAGAAATTTACACTCGAGCTAGACACGTCAGACACATTCGGGGGCCGTTTCTCATCTGGGGGATCAGCTCGCCCGCCCTCTCCTCACCGCCCGGCCCCTATCACCCTACAGGCCGACAGCACACAGCAGCATCCAGACAGAAGCGCTGTGTTTGGGATTAGATTGAAGACAACCAACCAAGTTAAAGTTTAAGGTCAACTGCTCCATCTGCTTCTCTTCTTGCATCCTCACACCATCGGACACAAACTGGACAAGACAATATGACCGCGTTTCTCCCAACACATTACAGCAAACATACACACCAACACACACTCACACACGTGGACATAAGGATCATCAGAATGATCAGTTGTGTTTGATTCTGTCTCCAAATAAAGTTGCACAGATATCGTACGGTACAGTTTTCTAGCTTATAATGAGACATTCCTATGAGTTTAAAGACAGATGGATTTTATGTCTAAAAATAAAAAAAAGAGAATCTCATCTTTTCAGCTTGATTGTTTTAGTGTCAAATCAAGTTTGACACTGAAACATCTGTCACAACAAGCTCTACAGTGACAGCGACAGTTCCACACTCTGCCCAAGTTGCTCACTCTTTAGAAATGAATGAATAAACAGATAAATCCAAGTTAAAAAGAAAACCTTTGTGAAAGTCTGATTATAAATTGAGAGTTACAGTTGTGACACAATGACACAAAAAGTGCATGCACAGTTGTAACAATTATACAAATTACAACAGCTGGATTATATCCCAGCAAGCATTTCTCCCTTTTCCGATAAGCAGTGATGAAGGCAGTATGAAGATGTCCCATAAAATGAGTCTTGAAAATGGGTCGGGAGAGATAAATCCAAAAAGAATAGAGTTCAGTGACACAAGTCCAGCATCAGTGATCATCAATTGGCGGCCCGTGGGCCACATCCAACCTGCCAAAGCTTCCCATCTGGCCTGCAGGACAGTAATGTATTCAGAAAAAGGCTCACATCTACTCACCAGTGGAAAAGATCCAGTCCCACTCGAGACTGATCATCGATTAGCTCGCCAACCCCTGGCAATGAGCCACAAAATCTGTAATTAATAGTTCACCCATTGTGCAGAATCGGATTGTTCTCCAACACCATCCTCTCCACTCCAGCCATGAAACTGCCTGGCTCCCAGAGTGGACGCTTCCTGGAGCTGACAGCAACACACTGGCCAGCCTATGGGAGGTAACTCCGGAGATGTCAGAGGATCGCTAAGCTTGTCTATTGGAAGCAAGAGGCATCACATGGGGTTATTTTCGTCGGCCAATTATTGTATTGAGTCTCAAACTGAGTATTTTTGTTTGCTTCCTGGGATCCTGAGGAGGACCATTTGTTGAACTGTGGGGTTTGTATTGAGCACTGACAGCCTCCTTGTGGGAGGTCTGAAAAGCTTTTGTATTTAATTATCTAGTAATGACAATAGACTCTCTATCAATAACGTATAAGAATGTGGAAATAATACACAACAATAGGCTGTTTAGGCAGAGAACAGCACAGAGAATTCCCCCAATGATTGAATGAATGTAGCTGATGACCCCACGTATAAAAATGAGTGTGAGAGTTTTATCAAAAATAGATGTAATCGCAAGACACAGGGGTTGAAAAACAAAAGGCAAGCTCTGATAACAAAGACCAAATCCAAAATAATCCAAAATGCAGGTAACAGAAAGGCAACAGAGGCTGGCAACAATAGGATGGCAACAAAAAGGCAGGCAAAAGAGACTCCAAGAAAGAGGTATACAAATAAAACCACAGGGAACTAGTCAAAGGAACACAGACAAACTTATATAAAAAAGGGGATAAACACCAGCTTGGATGCACAACTACTGATTGAATAATTAGCTCAGGTGAACAGGAAAAGGGGTGGGGGGAAAAAGACAAAGACAGGAAGTTGAAAGTAAAACATGACACATGTGGATGTAATCGACCAAATAAAACAGGAAATGACTAAATCAAAACCCCCAACCATGATAATTAGTTGACATGGCTGAAGCGATGCGATGCTCTGCTGTGATGGATGTCAGAGCAGCAAGCTCTGCTGAGGAGGGAGTTAGCTGGAAAGCTGGAGGACGATCAGCCTCTCCAAATACCAACACAGAGAAGACTCAAGGCTCCAATGAGAGGGAGCCATCAGCAGATCTGATGGCAATTCAATTGAATTCAAATGATTAAAAATTCAAGACCCCGACACCCGTTCCATGAGGGGAGTAAGGTCTTGAGTAAGAGAAGACAAATGCTAGTAGCTGCATATAGTGTTGTCATAGCTGGAGTGAAAATCAGATTTCATTGGGTATCAAGAGCAGGTGAAGATGAAATGGAAGAAAAGCAAATAACTGCAATAGGTAAGTGTGGAGCCATGACAACATTTCTTACGAAACACTGTGATGCTGTATATCTACATCAACTAAAACATTGGAGTTCAAGGTTACTGACTCCTTAATAGTTTTTCAAGAAGTCTAATGTGAAACTTAATGATTCGCAGTCTGGAATTTGCACAGATGGAGGGCGAATTATAAGAAGCGGTTGAGCTTGAGACAGTCGCAAATTGAAATTGACTGATCGGTTATTGTTGACTACACGTTCATAGTACAATCTTGCCTAGTAAATCGACAGCGTTAAGATAAAGGCAATTACATTCCCTAATTAGCACAATGATTTATCTATAGTCAAAGCACAGTTCATATCAAGCTACATAAATTGTTCTTTTAAAAGGAGTTGTCGCCATTGTTAAACAACTGCCACTGGTGACGAAAAGCTGTCTTACGTGACTCCGGCAGAAATGTTCACAGCTGGGGTAAAGCATTAGAGATTCATCCACGTTACATTTACATATAGCACTGCAGTTCTTTCATTGAAAAGTCCTTGATTGGTGGCTACAATTATTATTATTCTTTTATTTTTTTAAGAACTTTCTGAAGGGAAACTAAGACTTGAGCTCACTCTATGGTCAATTCAGGTGAAGTTAAAGTGCTCAGCAGGCCTCGACTCGTGCGCCGCTCAGTACACTCAACCCTGCAATTATTCCAAACGTAATACATTAACATCTTTCTAATTCAGTCTCACAGTCTTGAGTTATCGCTTTTGAGTGATGTGGGATGTGGAGAACCTTCCAACTTGCTAAGAAACAGCGGTATTCACACAAGTTAAGAACCAGAAGCAGCAGATATCCAGTCTGGATCTTACTTATGCGATAAGTTTTCTTGATACACCGTATAACCACCTCACAGTATGCTAAAGCTTAATGTAACGAGTATGCTGGGATATTGCACTTTCTCCGTCTGTGAACTGTGGATCTAGAATTGCGTTATGAACACAAAAATGCTGATATTTCCCCCTCGCACATTCTTAACATCTCGGTGAAATAGGCCGGCACGCAGCAAATTGCCTCTGTGTTACGAACAAGTCCTTCCCCTCACACACACACACACACACACACACACACACACACACACAATGTAAAGCAATGCCTTGGTAATATTATATGACTAAAGAAACTCTCTTTGGGAAAATAACTGGATTTACCTCCCAATATAATGTCTCCAGGGTGCAAAGAGAAAGATTAATGTGGTAAATATGAGGCGCTATTTTTAGATCCCCAAGACTGCTTAGCATTGAAGCAGCCTCGGTCTGATTGTTGCTCCACAATGTATGGCAAACTAACATGAATCTGATGAGGAGAGTGGCGCTTTTCTTCTCATATTCATGTGGATTGCGCAATGTTTTGATCCCCCCTCGCTGGCCCCCGGGGCGTCGTTTGAAACTGTGATGTTGTGCTTCGTCGTTGTTTAAAGGTGAATGGATGGATGTGAAAGAGCCGCCGAGACGCGGAATCCGCAGATAGTTTCAACTGGCGGGGTCTCTTTGAAGGAGATCCCATTGCCTGCAAGAAGATAAGATCGGATCAGCCCAGATTATCAAGTCGTGGTACTTTCCAAACCCCTGCTGGGGGCCTGTGATCTAGCTGTGGGCTAAGGGAGTGTCAGTGATATGTGGAAGTCTTTTTCTACCCACATGGTGCAGAAGATGAACAGAGAGATATGAGCTGATGTACTTCAGATGTCTGCCAAATGGTCGAGAGATAGGGGCCCGACTGAAGCCTGAGCTGGGACAGTTGTTGCTTGATGTAAATTGTGGTTTATTGATCCACGGACAACGATGTGTTATTGATAAACAGCAGATTTATCAGGAAAAATTGACTAGTCATGGCTTGAATTATGGCTATTGTGCGTATATATTGGACATTTTTTCCTTATCAAAACAACATTAAACATATTTTCTATTCATCCGTCATCCCTCAACAACATGAATAATTGATGATGTGCACTTTTTAACCTCTGATTAATGAGCTGCTCTGTTCACAGTTTAAGGGCAATAAAAATACAGAACCTCTTTGTATTTTATGACGTTTAAAAGCACTTAAGTGGCTGTGAATTACAACTGTAACCACTTTGTCGTGCCGTCTTGTGTCTTTGTTTATATCGAACTCATTAATTACAATCAAGTGGAGTCGGTTTTATTTATACAGCCCGCAATCGCAAATCATGAATTGGTCTCAAGCTGCTTTGCAATCTGTACAGCATACGAGAACCTCAGAATCTTGGACCCTTAATTTGGATAAGGAAAAAAAAATCCTGTCAAAAATCCTTTAACAGGGAGAAAAGAATGGAAGATACCTCTGGAAGAGCAGAACAGAAGAGGACATGGATTTGGAGGGAGACAAGACAAGACAAGGACAGTGTGCATACATCGGGGAGAGCTCCAGATCAAAAACATCTGGAATGAGGCGGCGGCCGTCAGGGGAGAAGAGAGGTCCCGGGCTGACGGTCCAGCACGTGGAAGCTCCTGTGATTGTAGGAAACAAACAAAGAAAGTTGGAGGGATGAGGCGGCTGTCGGAAAGTTAACGGCAGCCCCGTATATTTGTTGAGGCTAAGAGCGACCTGCCGGAAGGATAATGGTTGCAGGTAGAGCCTCGAGCCCAAAGTCATCAAAAAATAAGAAGAGTCTGACAGTCTGATGTCAGCGGGAGGGTTATACCAGGAGAAGGGGGCCTGATAGGGAACAAGGCTCTGCATCCAGCTGACTTTTCTTTGTAACTATGGCGAACAGAAATAAGTGGTGAGCAGGGGTTGGAATACAAGGTTGGTGTTAAAGCGCACACCCAAGACGTTTATAAGGCACTGAGGCACTTTTAAGTCTGATCTCACATGGAGAAGGGGGCTAAAACTAGTTTACAGTGGTCAAAATTTGCTAGTGTTAGTTAAGTTATTGGCTGCAGCTGCAGTGGTATAGCCAGGCCTGTAGAAAAAAAAATTGCTACAATAAATCACATCCAGATGAAACAAAGTAATGAATTCATTTTCACATCAGCCAAGGAGAGAAAAAGAGCAGAGGATCTAATGCAACACCCAGAGTCTCTGTCAAAAACTTCACTGTTACTCCATCAAAGTGGTGTCTGTGTTGAGCTGACCAGCATCTCATTTTTATCAGAATCTAACAGCAGGCGAGGGATGCGGCGTCCTGCTTTCATAGTAGTGAAGCAGGCTCCTGATTTAATAAAATGGGAATAATCGTCTGCTATTATACACACACAAACAGCTTTTGAAGTATCACCAGTGTAGCAGTGAAAACAGATCCTGCAGGTAAAGTCTTTGGTCTGACTGGTGAAAAGATCCCGTGGTCTCATGTCGTCATTTTTAAATGTAAAATGTAACAAGAAGGAAGGTAGAAAGAGGAAAAGACAGCGGTTATCAGTCGTGATGTGCGTCACTCGCGGCAGCACCGCAGCTGCATCCACTCTATGAGATGGGACTCATTCATATATACTATACAATCTTTTTCCTTCGTGATTGTAAATGAGCACTTCATGTAGATGGAGATTGAAAGATGATACGTTTGTTTTAGTCATTAAAGGAGAGCTTTGGGAAAGTTTTGGGAAAAAATGGCACAAAAAGCTGAATGGCACGCTAACAAAATGGAAAAAAAAAAAAATATATATATATATATATGAATGAAGAATCAAGAACATCACTGTAAAATAAAGCAATGAAACAAAGGAAGCGCTTGTTCTTGAGTGAAGCTGTCTCTTTTTGTGTACCTATCAAAAAAAAAAAAAAAAAAATAGTGACTGCTCCTCCTGTTAACCCGGAGCTGCCATACACCAAACCACCGGGCTTAAATGCATTTCAGAAAGTGCGTTGCGCGCAGAAAGCAGTGGGCTCGAAAATTCCACACACTAAAACATGGCTGATGCACTATTGATTTGGGCCTCTGGTTGCTCTTCTTTGATCTCTCAAAACTGAGAGGGCCGTGTCTGGCAGGTGTGTTGATTTTAACCTCGGGCCTGCAGCTCCGACACACAGCTAAGAAACTGCTGCACGACTATAGATAGATCAGATAGAATGGGATAAAGAGCACAGGTAGACGGAGGAAGGTGCACTTGAAGCTCTCGGTTTCTCTTCTTCTCTCCACTTTGTGCGAGAGATTCGGCGTCTCCTTTTAATCTATCATGATAACTGAGGCGTTCGCCGATGTTCGATAGCAGCAGCACCGTTTTAATTTGTACTCTCGGGGCCAAATTGCCTCTGTCGTTAGTGTGTGACTGAGCCTCCCCTGTTTGTTGTGTGGGCCATTCCTCAGAATCTTGAGGGTTTACTGCTAATCACTGCTTCACTGCTTGATTGAAGATAATTAGATGTACGTTTTGTTTCGGCTCGCTTACAACTAGGTAAACGTCGGTGGTGGTGGTGGTGGTGGTGGTGGTGGTGAAGGTTTTTGTGTATCGGCAAACTCTTTTCGTATACAGTATGTGTGTTGTTTTTAATGTATTTTTAACCACCGTGAAATCTCGCCCGCAGGGATAAATAAAGTTTATTGGATTGAATTAAATTGAATTGAAATGGCCCTGCAATGGCTGGAGTGAACTCTCAATGAGTCAAAGCCAGCCCTTAATTTGACACTCACGGCGCAGACAAATCTTTATTAAATTAAAAACAAAAAAATAAAGGGATCGGGTTGGTGTTTCTGAATCCTGGCAAGCTTCTTAAAAGTGTGTAAATGGCCTAATGTGCCTTTAACCTTCTTTATTCGCCCCCCGCCCCGACGCTGATGCTTTTATTACATTTATACATTTTTCCTATTTTCTCCATATCTGTGCCAGTTTCTTGGAACAACTTCAAAAACCAGTATCTGCATCCTCAGCCTTGTGTTTACATCTCAGCTCCTGCCACTGGCTTCTTCTTTACTTGCGCACCCACGTTTGTGCACCCTTCCCATGCCGTAGAGTTTGTATATGAATAAAGCTGTTTGTCTCACTATCTTTTATTTGAGTCAATATGGTTACTCCTAAGCTGTTTTTTCTTGTTTTTACTTGAATCTTTCTTGAAAGTGGTTCCCTCACCCTCGTCGCCCCGGTCCCACAAACATGTATCACCGATTTACTCATCTTCCTTGTGTCATTTTTAAAAAAGAGAATTCGAGATACGATGTCAATTTTTAATCATTGCTTTTAGACTTCTGGAGCCACCCATAGCAAGTTCACTGAGGACAGAGGAGTCACGATTGTCTATTACAATTCTATGGATGGCTTCCTATGTCATCCGAATAGAAGTAGGCCTCCTTGTTGAATAACGTATGCTGTCCATAGTGCCGACGTGGGATCATCTTTGAAGCAGCTGTCACCCGCTGTGTTTGGAAAATGAGAAGTTGTCCATGGTGTTGATTCGGGATAAGCTTTGAAGCGGCCCACAGTCTTGGATTAGGAAATGAGTTGTCCATGGTGCCAGCTTGGACGCTGCTTTTATGCGGCTCCCTATATGGTATGGAAACTGGGAGCCGTCTGCACGCTGATCTGGGAAAGTGCTTCTGAAGGAGTGTTCTTCTAGTCTCACATTTGGAAGAGAGTGGTCCATGACACTGACTTGAAATTATCTTTGAGGAAGTCTCATATCTCCACAGCGAACCTCTCTCCAGCATTCATGGTATAGGGGAAAGTACCCTCTGGCTTGTTTGTGTCCATTTAAAACAATCACAATCATCTTTGGTTGAGCTGAATCCAGGGTACAGCGGTGGTGCGGCCTTCAAAATGGTTTTACTAAGATACTGACCATTCTTCAGCATTTTGGTTGCTCGCTTGGAGGTTTTGTTGTCCATGATAGGGATTCAGGAAATATTAACACGCAGATAGAGGTTGAACCAGGTTGTAAGTCTGATAAACACAGGGAATCTGATGAATATTATCATTTCACCGCTTCCTGACCGATCAGCGAGGAGAGGTAAAATGGTCAGTGGTTAGCGGATATCTGACTGAACATGAGGCCATATTTCAAGGTAAAACAACACATCTGATGACATCATTAGCTTTGGTTAGACAGCAGCTAATATTAGCATTCAACCACTTCCTAGTTAACGTCACCATTTGTTAGTGTTACACAACACAAAAGGATAAGTGCAAATAATGATGTTGGAACATTTGTAAGGTTCTCAAAAAACAAAACACACAACCTGGAATGCAGCAGTGTTACACGATGGCAGCGCCCCACCCTGGGCATGATGTCAGAAGAAAATGGCTGTCGTGTGAATGTGGTCTATAGGCGGGCTTACAGAAACAAAGTAGCTCCAGAGAGTCTGTGCTCTGAGGAAGCCCTCTCTAGCATGGACAGCTCCTTGTTTTCCTTTGGAACTAAGGAGCTGTCCATGGTGCTGGATTGGGATCAGCCTTCCATCAGCCCGCTGCCACTGTCCTTGTCCGTGGTGCTGATTTGGAATCAGCCGTGAAGCAGGCCCTCTTCTTATCCAGTCCGCTGTTTGTTTCCCATGGCGCTGACACCATTTTGAACTTAGCCAGCCTGCTGCTACAACACAATCTGACAGTTACGGTGTTGCAAGTGGCTCCTCTGTGCTGCACATGTTACCGTGCCATGTTGATTTATATGGTAGGGCTATGAGTAAGAGCTACTTTAAACCAGCTGGGCTTTCTCCAAGTACAGAAAAAAAGAAAGGAATTGGGTCTACTTTGAAGTGGTTGCAACCTTGTAGACTATTGTTCTTCGACTGAGCAAAAGCAATATTGGTAGAGTGTGCTTGGGTAGAATCGTACACAATAGCAACTGTGGCGGAGAAGCATCTTTTTATTGGGAGAAAATAGATTGCTTCAGTAACCTTTGACTAGTGCCTTTCCTCATAATCATTTCCACATGGGAGAAACCAGAATATGGTACATATATATATTTATAGAGAAAAAGAGTGTAGTACTGGTGAAGTATCCCAGCAAAGCTCCCGCCCCTCCGTCTCCCTCTCTCTTCCTCTCGCTGGCCTGTATTGATCC